>NC_142602.1:31186404-31524654 GCF_041222555.1 Hakea prostrata | reverse complement strand
ATCATTCATTAAGTGACCCGGATGTTTAATCCCATTTTGCATTAAGTGTCAAGTAAACAAACCATGCCATGTCCCAAAAAACTCTTCTGAAAAAACTTTTTCATTGTGACATCTTGATTTATAAAAAATGTTTTAAGCTTCTTCTATTCAGAGTTTTCAATAATATTTTAAATAATCATTTGAATGATTCAATCATCTCATCGTATAAAGTGCAACCCCAAATTATCCTTGTTTGTACAAAAGGTAGTGTCAAAGGTAACCACATCACCAAATAATAAGCAATCTAATATCATTTTCACATCTGCCCAAAAAATATTAGCTATCAACATCTTCATCCAATTAATTGTAACCTATATGTAAAAGAAGGATTCAACCTGACTTGTTTCTTAAAATAACTTAACAAACTCCATGCTTCACCATAACATAAATCACGCTGACGTTTATTGGAGAGATAATTGTAATGATCTGTAGGTGTATAACCAAGGCATTATCTCCCATTTGCCTGCATACCATGGTACTCAAATGCGGCCTTAGTTTTCATTCCAAAATTTTGAATCAACTATATTTGGAATCCTTGTATATTTGAGATGAGTCGTTGTGACCGCATCATATGAGTAGTAGATGGCATATGGAACTCGTGATTATGGTCTTCAACAAAATCATGACATTTTTCATTTTTCATTTTCCAATATCTTTATTCCCCATACGAGCAAGACAACCAGATCTCGTCTCCGCTCAAGGGTTGATGGGAATATTGTCTCCCTTTTTTGGCTTTCGATTACCTTGTTTACTACAAACAAATCTACTTGAAGTTATCATTAACTTATTTGTCTTGCTTGTATTTGAATATTCCCTTTTGATGCTGAAACCTAATCTTCCTCCATAACTATTATAAAAAGTATGTGCTTCATTGTCAGAAGCAAATTCCATACCAATCCTATGCTTAGTTTCATCATTACAACCTATCTCAACATTTGGTGTAACGTTTAATTTATCCATGATTCACCTAAAAATTATCGAAGTATAAAAAATTAACCTATTGCTCATCAAAATGGATATCACAAAACACACATATAACAAAGTTAAGTTCATTGAGTTGCTTTGCTTTTACCCAAAAAAAAAAACAATTGCTTTGACTCATTGAGTTTCAAAAACGACAGTAAATCAAAAAATGTAGCATATTTTATACTTTTTCTCATTTTTAAAGTGAAAATGACACATTGAAATGCCACCGCAAACAAGATTTATAAGCAATCAAAAAGAGAAGAAAATTGTTCAAAAATCATGACATCTTGGTCTTTATCCCCTAAAGAGCTGTGATCAATTTTTTCACAATGACAATGAATAAGATTGTTACTTCACAAGAGTAGTGGTAGTTCTCTCACTGATAATAGAAATATGATTTTTCCAAGATCTCAAGCACACACCAAACTTGATAAAGCAATCTTTCACAACACCTTAACCACCCTCTCCTCTTTAAAATTGATCATAGAACTCCTTATTATCAACAAGTATTTAGTCATAAATAAACTATGCCAGTAGGATCCCATTCAACTTCCAATTTTTAATAGAACAGAGATGGGTGACCCCAATCTTCTTCTTTCTTTTATTTTCTCTTCACCCTTTGTTGTCTACGTTCTTTTTTTCAATTTTTTTTTCCAAACAACATCAGGGGAAGAATCATGAGAACAAAGGCTACACAGTTGATTCTTTAGGGAGGTTTAAGTTGTCTCATTTTCAACCAAGTTGCAAACTGGTTTTAATTGCCTTGAAAGAAAAAATAATAATAGGAAACCGATCGAGCAAATCCAGTTTAAGAATTTTTATTTTTTTTTCTTGTTGGAATGAGCCTTTGATTTGAGATTGATCAAATTTGTAAGAACAACAGCAGCCTGAACAGGGAAAAATGGAAGAAGAGGGAAGAAGCTCGTTCAACCCACAACTCCTTATTTGAAAATGAAACGTTTTTTACTGTTAGATTACAATGTACTAGTGTCAAAAATCCAATGGAAAACCAGGCAGAATCGGAGCAGATAAAAATTTACTAGTGGCCTCCTTCTTGCATGATCTACCCACATATCCAGACTCTTGGTGCCTAGTTGCAGTTTAGTTTAAGGAGATAAGACTTTTATGTTCATAGTTCGGAACTTGTTTATTTCCATTGTGTTGATAGGTCTTCTAATGTTTTGCAAACAATCTAGCTTGCAGAGCGAGGCCCTCTGGTTTAAATTGCATTTGGTGACTGATGCGTCCAAAATCTGCTTAAAGCCTTTAGATCTCCTGAGAATGACCTGCAAAACAAAGCGTCAGATGTGGCCCGACCCCTGGGGTCGGGAGTCCACCTCCGAAGGCTAAGTCAGTTGATGAACTTAATCACAAACGGCTCTGCTAGAACACAGAGCTAAGGAATAAATAACTGGAATACGATTCAGATAGTAAGCATTTGAGTGTTTTTGTCCTCCTACCTTGTGAGTAGGTTGATGTTTATATAGAGTGTACCTTCGAATCTTCTTCGTTGGATGTATTTGAGCCTTCTTTGGATAGTCGTTGGATCTTAACTGATAGATCCGTTGAGTGATAGACTTTTATCTGGTGGTAATCCATATGATAGCGATGATCGACAGCCGCCGAATTCTGCTAGCCATCATTAGGTTGATTAACCTACTTCGAAAGTATCGGATTAGGGCATGCTTGTGACCAAGTAAGTCTTCTTCCTCAACAAACTATCCCATGGACCCGGCTTGCTTGGAAGAGAGTCGATTCCTTTCGTCCCGACCAAAGTCGAGGGTTGAACCAGGAATGAACCAAGTTCGATCATATTTTATCCATATCAGTGACATATCCCATCTCTTTTCATTATAGGCAATTATTATCTTACCTTAGAAGTGTCAGGTTAAAGAATTTAATATAGTTTCGTTCTACCCAAAAAAAATAAAAGAGATTCTCTGTTTTTCTTTCTTGTTACCGGTTCAATTGCCCAAAAAAACCGGGTTCGTAAGACGAAATTCAGGTTTAGTGGACATAAACGTATCCAACATGGATTCCCCACCAGTCCGCGGTGTTCACCATTGCTCGAGCTTGCTGCTGCCACCGCCGCCTGCCGCCTTCCGCTGCTCGTGCCCCAGTGCCGCTAGGAGTTTGGGAGGACAGCTGGGTTTAGGAAGTAATGGAGTTGACGATTAACGGACGAAACTCCCAAGAGTTTGATATTCATAAGAACACCTAACGCATCCTTTTTCCTTCAATTATATATTTTCAACGACTCGGTGGCGTTTATAGGTAGTTGAGACTTGAGAGTGAATAATGGCTCTGGAGCTTCTAATGCTTCCCTTCTCACGTTCTTCTGCATTTCTTTTTGGTTTATCCAAATGGAACATGAGAATACATAATGGTACTTCTTTTCACTAAATTCGCCTTGTGATTATATATATGTTGGTTCGCTTGTTTTCCTTTTAATTTATCTACATTCGAGAAAGAAAACACTGAATTCTATTATTTTCTGCATCAGAAACCAACTCCTCTCCTCTACATGTAGTCCCTTTCTCTGGTTTTAGCTCCGTAATTGCAGATGTCTTTCTCAATTTTACCAATTCTCTTTTTCGTGTGAGGATTTTATTAGTGCCCATATATCTATGCTGTTTGATAGCATTTGTTTTGAATATGAAAGTTCCTTTTTTCTTTTTTTTTCCTATTTGTGCTGATTGCCTTGCTCTGGCTTTCAGTAAGATATTCCAGTAGCCCTATGCACTGTCCGTTCAGAACCTATGCTGTTACAAAGTCTGCAAATTTTCAACCACATAAAAAGTAAGCTTTCAATTTATATTGCTTTCTGTTCTGATTGCATAGTTTTCTGTTTACTTATTTCTCGTTGTTTGATTTAGTCTTAGCCATTATCATCCCTTGTACATTTTAATTTCATACTGGAATTATTATTATTATTTTTTTTTTTTTTGGGAAGGGACGGGGGGAGGGGGGCTGTCACCTTAAGTGACCTATCAGTGGTGGCCTGTGTTTTCATTTTTGTAACTATTATCTATAGGAAGGAATGATCGAGGAGTTAAATGATTACAAGTGATTATGGTTCTTGTTGGTAATGTCTTTTTTTGGTTTTGGAAGGGGCGGAGGGGGGGGGGGGGTGGATTGGAACTTGTTGGTAGTTTTGGAGGAGTTTACATTTCATCCTTTTTTCTGAGGGTGCAACTTGTTGGTTCATCCAATAAGGGAGGGCCTTGGCACAATGGTTGGTGGACCACAATCGTAGCCTAAGGTCAAGGTATCAGGTATCAAAACAGCCTCCCAGTAAAAATTTTTGGGTTAAGGCTGTCTAGGAAAATACCACCCCCCGGGGGGACTTTGCTTGTGTAGCCTCGGGTTTGCCTTTTTAACTTGTTGGTAGGTCCAAAAGCGAAGCGCGTAGTACAACATGAGTTTTTATGAGAGCTCTTTTGGGAATAACACCTGTTTATGGAATCCTGTAATATCCTTAAAATGTCCAAAGTATAATTTATATTTAAGGGCTAACAACCTTGAACAGTTTAAACTGAATGGGCATTGATAGTGAAAACTGAAAGACTCAAAATTGGTGTATGTTCGGTGATGTCCAACAATAAGAAGTTGTAGCTGTTGAACCTCAGAATTTTGGTCTTGTAGAATTCTATTTGAGTTGCAAAGCACACTTAAATGGTCAGATTAGAATAATCATTTTGTTCTTTTGATTTTTTTTCAGGAAGAAGAGATTGGACGAGATTTGTTGTGAAAGGTTTCAACAGTACAGCCGAAACTTCATACAGTCATGGATCATACAAGGTTAGTGATTAATTTGACTAGTACACTATCTCTTCCTAAGTTATGTCTAGTAAAAGTAACACACTAAAATAGTACATTTGTTGAGTGAATAATTTGACTAGTATGCTATCTCCACCTTAGTTGTGTCCAGTAAGCAGTAACACGCTAAAATATTACATTTTCTTTCTCAGCAAATGCTACTCACATTTCAATACATATGAAGTTAAGCTTCTTTATTGATATCTGTAAAAATGTTGTTTCTTATGCATTTGGTATCGATATTTTGTGATGTTATTTATGATCTATTCTTACTGGGTGTCAAGATAGATGTTTAGTTTGCCCTTTTCTGGAGACACTATTAAATTTGAGGAAAATCAAACATGAGATAAACAACAGAGTTGATTTTCCTTAAGCCATCATATGAGTTACTTTTGTCATTTTCGTTGCTGGGAGGTCAAAATATTCCTGTTTAGCATGATTTTAGTATTGTGGGAAAAATTATCCTTAAATCACTACCAAAACTGGAGGAGAAGATTCGAGCAGGGAGGAGTTGATTGGTTTCCAGATTGTTGGCGAGGATGCAGGCATGCATTTCAATTCTAATCTTCAGCTTCCTTTTCCATTTCATTCTTTACTCTTTGATAGCTTGGGGTCTCTTAGCTGGGCAATAGGAAATATACTTGCCACTGATGTATACAATTAGAAGTTTCAGAACCATGTATATTGTACAAAAAAATCTGTATACCTCATATTGAACAGATATGGATAACAGATATCACTTTTTTGGAGGATGCAACTCTAAAAGTTATGTTGCAGGGGCATCTGACTGGTTAGACAAGTATGATGGATTTTGGAAACCAAAACCCCAACAAAACCAGTTCAAAGGTTCTGGTCCAACGATGGTGCTTTTCCTTTCTTATATATAGCCAAGTTTGCTACTTTTCTATTTCAGTTGGTTTCTATTGAAGATAGGTCTCTATTTCTATGCAGGCTTGCATTATGCAAGGTTAGCTGAAGGGGATGTACCCAGTGGACAAGGCTTCCGCCACTGCGGGGCCTTGGGAGGGCCATAATGTATGTAGCCATACCTCTGTTTTCACAAAGAGGCTGTTTCAATGTTTTCAAGTCTGGTTTCACTTGTGTTAGAAGTACCCATTCTTTCTGAAATTACCTGATTTGGTTCATTTTCTCCTTGTGTTCATCCTTTCCTGCAAGTTTTCTTGAATTCCTCATTGTTTTTCTCTCTTTGATATTATTGGTTTTAGTGGGCGCTTGGATATTTAGCAGATTAGAGCATGGAGTTAATAGATGTTATGAGGAGACGAAGGATCCATATGTCTTATATCCAAGAGACTAGATGGAAGGGATGCAAAGCTAAAATTTTGTACTTCAGCTTTGGTATTTGGAAGACCCAAACAATATAAACAACATGGGGATTATAGTGGATAAATATCTAAAGAAAGATGTTGCAAAGGTCAACATATTGGGGGATAGGATTATATCCCTCAAACTAGTGTTGGAGAAAGAGGTAATCAATGTTGTTTGTCCATACCCACCCTAGATAAGATTGGATGATAGTTTGGGAACACTTGTATATTTTGGTCTAGGGTTTTGGCTAGGATGATTCAATTATTATTCTAAGGGACTTGATTGGATATGTGGGGAGTGATTCTAGAGGTTAAGCAGAAACATCTGCCAATAAAAGAGTGATACACACAGAATCTGGTCCTGATTGAAGGAGGTAAAAGAGCTAGACGCAGGCCTATAGGCAAGGTGAAGAATGACATGCATGGCTTGGGTATGATACCAAGTATGGCCTTGGATAGGGGGCTTTTGAAGGGCAAGGACCAACATTGTTGACACGATGTAGCTGAGTGTTTCCTGATTTTGTCTTTTGTCCTCTTTCCTTTTACTACCATCTTTACTTTGATTTCCCCTCCCTTCTTTGGGTTCCATGTAGCCAACCCCATTTCATTGGATAAGGTTGAATTATCATTATTGTAGGAGATTGAGCTAACTTTGTCACTCTCTGTTCCATATCACAATCCAAATCTTTTAATGTGAAATAGAATGGACTACCTTATTGATAATTATTGAGAAATAATTCATCTATTGTAGCCCCATCTAGCTGATTTTTAATATACCCTCCGCGCCAGTCCTTCATTATCTCCATTTGTTGATTCAAGAGCTTATTATGTGCCGTATGATTATTCTTATCAATAAAAGTTTCTCTTTTTCTTTCGATTCATCAAATGTTTATCAGTGAAATAACAAAGGTTCGTTTCAGCTTTTGCCAGCACTTCTCCTTATCTATTTGGGCTTCTTGTTTCAGGCAAAGTGCTCGTGAATGGTAGGGTGGTAAACAAAGCAGGAACACCTGTATCTGATAAAGCTACCGTAGAGATAACGGCTGAAATTCCAAAATATGTATGTCGGTGAGTACTCTCTGGAAACTACCTATGTTCTTTTTTATGCATGTTTTTTATTTTCCAAGAAGTCGATGAGATTTCTAAGTTCTTTTCCCTTGGCTTCTAATCCAGAGCAGGACACAAATTAGAAGCAGCCATTGAACAGCTTGGTGTTGATGTTGGTGGAAAAGTTGCTCTTGATTCAGGATTGTCTACTGGGGGATTTACTGACTGCTTGCTTCAGTATGGTGCATCCTATGTTTATGGAGTTGATGTAGGATATGGACAGGTAATCATAATTGTGTTCGTTATACATTGTTCTGGTAATGTACTATGTATAAAGTGAAAAAAGAACAGTAGGTCTTCTCAAAACATGTTTCTTCAACTGATATGCTTATGATATTATAACTTATAAGTTCACTGAAATAGGGATGTTGTGTCTGTTTAAGTAACAAGCTCAACAGCTCGACTCATAGTTTATTGGCATTAGTTGAATTTGTTGTAATTAATTTTGCTGGAAAGACATTCAGTAGGTTGTCCTTTATCTAGTTTTCTTTTTCTGTTTATTGATTTTGTTCCCCCCCCCCCCCCCGCCCTTCCCCTTTTTTTAAATGATCTCAGCTCTCCTGTATGGTGCTGTTTTATAGGGTTGGGTTGTAGCATATTCTTGTTTAACTCATTTGGTGGTCTCTTGTGGCTCTCTCTGTGGTTGTCAAGGTGTTGCCTAGGTGCCACCTATAGGTAGCCGTGCTCTTTCTTGGGTCCAAGTTGATTTGCTTGCGTTGTTGCACATTTCATGAGCTTACCATGGTTTATGTTCATTGCTTTGTTCGATAGTGAATACACATACCTATAGTGTCTATTATATGTTGGTTTTCTTATATTGGATCATTACAAAGTAGTTGTATTTTTGCATATAAACATATATTTTATATCAATTACAGTCGTATTTTGCATGCTTAGTGGCACCTTCTTGTTTAGGCGGCCATCCAACAGTCACCTTGACTACTATGTTGATTATATGTTAGTCGTTTTGCCTTGTCTTAATTCTTTGCCCTTTTCATTGTTACTCTTCTTTCATTTTATAAATATTTTCTTCTGTCCTTGTTTTGGATCTTATGGTTCTTATGATGGATTCTTGACTAATCATCAGGTGGCAGAGAAGATTCGTCAAGATGGGCGTGTTAGTGTCATTGAACGAACAAACTTAAGATATCTTTCTGCACTCCCACAAAAAGTTGACTTGGTGACCTTAGACCTCTCATTCATCTCTATACTCTTGGTATGCTTCCAAAGAGTACTACGATAGTGTCTTACTAGTTGTAGTATTTAATTATCAACTGAAGATGTGCTTCTAGTCTCTCAAATGCTTACTGGAGTTGATTAAACAAAATTCAGGTGTTATCAGGGGATGGCATGTTGTCATCATCAACCTGCAGTGGCCCGCCGACTGTGTAATTCGGATCAATGCCAAATGATAACTATGCTTGTTAGAATGATCAAGCTCTCTTGAAAGCCAATTGAGTAGTGTGGTCTAAAAAATAGGCTTATATGTTGTAGAAATAAGGTATTCCAAGTTTCCAACTGTGTTGAATTTTACACTAGGACAGCGTCTACTTCCTATCGGAGACCTCGCCCCCACCATAATCTGCGAGTGTTGACGCTCCTAAATTCTTCAGCAACAGCCATCCAGTTAATGACCATACATATAACCTTTGATGCTTCCCTCTGCTGATTCTTCCCTTGCCTAGACAGTCCAGAAATTCCTCTCCCAGAAAAATACACCAAAATCTTGCAGAAGGAATTACTTTCCACTGAATATCCATATTCCCTTCCCATGTAACCAAAATTTCTTGAAATGATCTCTGAGAAATTTAGCTGATACCCACATCAAGAAAAACACCTTTCTTTGGTTCTGTAGAAAATGCTCATCTGCCAAATAGTGATACTCATCATCCTGATCTCCAATGCTTCCATACATGCCTAATGGACCAGTCTCTATGAAAGTGGCTGTCCATGGTAACCATAAATTTCTTCTCCTAGTTTGGGTCCTCCACAAAGAATTTGGGATGGGAAATGTGAAGAGATCAGGGAAGCCAGGGAAATGGACCATGGAGAGATTTTTTTTTTTTTTTTTTTTGGGGGGGGGGGGGGGGGGGGTTAGTGTGATAGGTCACTTCCAACCCTGTTAGTGGTCCTGTCTAGTTGTTTGTGGCACATGTTCTATGTTGGAACTGCAAATATCTTTGCCCTCCATGGATGCACCTGGTTCCCCCCAACCCCCCCCCCACCCCCCAAAAAAAAAAAAAAAGAAGAGGCTCTGTAACTCTGTAAGACACATTTTTCTCCCCTCATCTCTGGAAGATATATCTAATGTTCATTTCTTTTGAAGAAAGAGGACATTATACATTGTTAACCTTTTCTTTTTGTGGTTTAACAATCATTTCTTTCAGTTCTTGAATTATCCATCCAAAACTTTTTAAAGCTAGAAGCTGATACCAAAGCTGCCTAACTGTAACAGCACCGTCTGTATTTTATTTTTCTCCATGTTTTATTGTTCAGCTATGGACATCAGTTACGTACCTCTTAACTTTACCCTGCCCCCTCTATTTTCTTCCTCATTAGTGCAGGTGATGCCTGCAGTTGTCAATGTCATGAAGGATGATGCTGCATTAGTTACACTGGTTAAACCTCAGTTTGAGGCCCGCCGATCTCAGGTTTGTAACTGTGTAATATGGTTTAAGCCTTTTCTTTTGGATAATTATCCAAGGCTACAGATAGGAACTTAATTTCCTGAACTCTTGGTAGCTACTTTTTCAGTCCTGTGTGCCATTATGAAACCAAGGAGTGCTTATTAGCTCTTGGTTAAACCATATCCCAAAGCTATCTGATGCTTTAATTAACTTAAAATATATGTATTTCATATGAACAGATCTGGAAAGCCATAAATGAGGTTCCAAATGAACATGCACTTAATACAGAATATCTTTTGTCAACCTTGTCTCATAGCCAAGATTCATATATAAGATGGTCCAGTCCTTATGTGTTCTTTTTGTTTTTTTGTTTTTCGGGCTGGAGATGAACTTTACTTGGCTAATTTTGTTTGACTTGGAATGTTTAAGTCAAGGTCCACCTTCAATTTTTCACTGTCTAGTGCATAATCGATTTGTCCTGTTTTGTCCTTTTATTTTTTTCGTAACTGTTACGCACAGATAATCTAGGAATGGGGGTATTGGATGTGAACGTTCAAAGAAAAGTACATATTGTGGAATGTTAATTCAGAATTTAATCTTGTTGCAGGTGGGTGGAGGTGGGATTGTTAGAGACCCTCTTGTGCATAAAGAGGTATGTAAACCATTTCCTGTTGCAGTAGTTATTTTCCTAAAGATCTTCCAAAAAGAGTTCCACTATTATTAAAACATGGACTTGGGAGTACTGCTTCGAAACTAGGTCGGATATCAGTTTCAAATTCGTTGAGAGAATGGACTCAAATAAATTGTACAAGTCATCTTGGATGATTTCTTAGATGGTTCAATCTGAAAGGAATTGATGGACTATGCAATACTAGGTATCTTTGTGCTATTCCATCTGTTCACTATGAAGCTTTCAATTCACTGAGAACATTTCTCTTGAGACAGAGCTGCCTGCTAGACAAACAAAATTCCCATTCCAACCTCCAAGTTCATCCCAAAATATCTATAGATTTTACTTATTCAGATTTGCTAACCAAATATTCTACTGCTTGGGTTCCACTGTTTAGGTTCTTGAGAGGATCATCAAGGGTGTGGAAAATTTTGGATTCTGCTGTAAAGGATGGATTGAATCTCCTCTAAAGGGTGCTGAGGGTAATACAGAGTTCCTGGTACACTTCCACCGAGTTGGCAAGGAGAAGACACCAGTGATTGCCGAGACTTCACCTGATTCAGCTCTAGCAACAACAGAATAGGAAGGATGTCTTGAAGTCTGCTTGTAATTTGACCTGCATTACACTTAGCAACATGTTCCCAAGGTGTCTCTATTTGATGGTGATCAAACGAACAGTGGTTAGGGCTGGAAATTCCATAACTTTGAAACACGTAAGGCAAATTTTGTTTCCTTATTTGATCATATATTCTTTTCATATTTCTAGAACATGCCAATTTCACTATGTGTGTGCTTATTGCTCAAGAATGTCTTGACGACAATGGTGACACCACCAGTCTAGTAACATCCCTCTACAGAATTAATTGTGGGCATTATGATCAATTAAAATTACTTGAAACTTTATTTAAATAATGACGTTCAATTACAATGAGAGCAAATTGCACCATCAATAGTAAATGGAGTTCTTAAAGCATTGATACTTCACTTTATATTTGAAAAAACATACATTCTGAAGTTGGATTTTCATTGGACGCATTAGTTCAATTTGTCACTGAAAATCTTTATATTAGTGTTTATTTTCTTTCAATTCCAAAAACATTTCTATAAAAGTATGAAAAAAGAAGAATGAAAAAAAAACAATAATTTAATGGTTCTCAGTGACAAATTGGGAGTAATGTGTTCAATAAAAATCCAATTTTTGAGGTGTCTATATTTTTCAAACACAAAGTGGGGTGTCAGTGCTTTAAGGCCTCCATTTTGGAATGCCAGTGTAATTTACTCTAATTATTATTGAAGCCTTGGATTTTGATCAAATTTTTTTTATTCAATTATTCATAAAGGGGCAAACCCATGATTCAATGTGGTCACCTGATGTTTCCACACAGTAGTAGTGGAGCTCACCTATGAATATTAATAAAATATTAATATAGTTTGAAGTCCACCCAATGTGGTAACAGGGGTGAAACCATGATTCAACATGGGGGGTAGTGACTAGAGTTTAGATCTACTCCCTGTCTAGGGAGAACAATGTAATCACTTTGCGCTTCTCTATCACACAATAGGAATTGGTCTACTCATGAATATTAATTAAATAAATCATAAGTGAGACCCCAGTGGGCTCCAATCCTTTTTTTTTTTTTTTTTTCATTTTTTGAAGTAAAGTATTAAAAATATATATTTAATGTTTACAATAATATTTTTTTAAATAATTTTGACTTTGACAATGTTTTTTTCGCTTTATATCAGCTTTTATTTTTTATTTTTTCTTTTAAAGAATAAATTATCAACAACGAAACCTTACACATAAAAAAGCACATGATTTCAATAGTTAAAAGGCTAATAGATAGAAATAAAATGAATCATGATAGATAGTTACACTATTCGATTCACAATATGAAATCAAAATAAAATGAATAAGGAAAATTAATAAAAAAAGAGAGAGAAAATATGATTGAGCATGAAGAAGATTTAGGAATAAATTGCTAATGTTTGGCTTTTCTAGTTACCTAATGAACGTATGAGGGAAGCAGAGAGAAGAAATAGGTGAAATTTTGAGAATTCATGAGTTGGTTTCTAATTGTGTTTCAAGAATTTTTGAAAAATCGGAAGGGGTCATGCCCCACCCCCACACAACACCCCCGCCCCAAGGGAGCTCTGCCTTTGTTCACATGCTTAGGTTTTCACCCTTTGGAGTATGAAACCCTATTGAAGAACACTCCTGCTAACGCATTTAAACCTTTAAAACAGTTTACAATGCATAGTCAACTTTGTCAGTAGAAATCATTTACTCGATCTAACACTAATTGTTTGGTATCAATTCTCATTTTCATTTTCTAACACTATTTTTCTAATGTGTTTGTTGTCTATTTTATATCTTATTAAAAAATAAAATAAAAACTCAAAATCTGTATATTTTTTATTTTTTTGTCTATGATGAATTTTGTTTCAAAACTCATTCTATTCATTTTTACACAAATCACCTAAAATCCAAATGCAAATTTAGGTTGTAATAGTAAACATACATTCTTTTTATGAAAAACAGTTTTTTTGCACGTGGATTAAATTGTATGGCACCCACTTTGATAAAGTTAAACAATTGCTAGTAATCCACCCTTAACGGTCAAACCTATGACTGTTAAATTTGTGAATAAATGACTCATATAAGATATAACCTTGTATCTATGAAAATACTAAAATATCATCTCACTCACTTAAGTGACCCAACTCCTAGGTGACCCATCTTTGTGAAATCCCTTACAAACCCTAATCCAGAAATTTATGTTATAGGTCCAAAGACCTGAAGCCAAGAAAGAAGACAGTTGTGGGCCATCTCATTTGAACCCATTGAGTCTGACCTAGAACCAATGGATGTAGATGATGAAGATCCCATTTTGGAAACCCTAAATGATTTTGGAAGAAGATGCAAAAATGGACAAAGATTTTAATGCTAACACAATTGGAAGGTCTTATAAAACCAGGTAAGACTCTTTCATAAGTTGGAAAAAGACCCAAGTGGAGCTTGTGGCTTTCGAAGAGCAAAGGAACATTTTGAACATAAGGCACTGCCTTGGTCGGTTGCATTAGTCGCCCCAAATGGCCAAGCCAAGTGACCAAAGATTCCTCGAAACATATTTGGATATTTTTCGAAATTAGGTTTCCGAAGCCTTATATATTCAAACTTCAATATAATTTGAGTCACTTTGCCTCTAAGCTTTTGGAGAACGTGAAAAAAACCCTAGAGCTCTTTTTCCAAAGCCAAGGAAGATCCCCATGCATCTGTGAGAGATTCCTCCATCGAATCTTCTTCTTCAAGGTTAGTAATCGCTCTCGTTCTCTCTAGATCTACTATCCCTTCTGTTCCCACCCAATGTTGTGATTGTGAGAATGGTCTTATGCTATTGTAATAACCTCTTCTTCTATTATCACAGTCTTAGAGTGAATCTCCATTCACACTATCTTTTCTGTGGATAACACGGTGTAATTTCAGTATTAAGCCTAGCATAATCTTCATGATCTTATTCTTACTTGAGTTATTTGAATTCTTATCCATGCTAGATCTATTCTTATGTTATTTTTTGACCGTGATCTACTATTTTCTTATCTCTACAGTGAATTCTCAATTTTTTTTTTTTTTTTTTTTTTGGGTAGAAAGAGTGAATTCTCAATCAATCTAATCTATCCGTGAAATTTGCGGATTAAGCCTATTATGTGATTTATTAGATCTTCGCTCTGTTGGCCATGTTTGATGCTTAGATCTTTATAGATAGTCTCCCTATAATATTCTAAAATTTTCCTATTAATTTTGGAGTGTTTGGAACTCAAACGAGGAATTTTTGGTCGAAACTTAGGTTTTCTGTCATGCTTGGTCGATTGGCTTGGTCGCCTCGCCCCAAGCGACCAAGGGTGTCCTATTACAGATAGATAGTTAAATTTTATCTTTGAGTCTAAATTGTTTAATATAAAAAATAATAATAAATAAACAACAATAACTTCCAAGCTTTTCAGTATCCTTGATAAATTTGATATCAATAAGGTCTCAATTATATGAATAGTTTAAAAAAAATCTTATAATTTTAACCTGTTGTTAAATTTGAATTATCTAATAAATTAAAAAAACAAGTAAAGAAGTGATAGAATTTTCTAAATGCTATCAAATCTGATATCAAAAAGAAATAATAACTTAGACAAACTGAGAATAAAATGGATAAAAATATAAAACAACTCTAATTCCAAATAATTTTTTTGTCCATAAATGTGAAATCCCCTAGGATCCTAACTTGAAAGCCATATTGTAGGTCCAAGAACCCAAAACGCAAGTAGAAGGTAGCTATGGGCTATCCAAGTAGAAACCGTTAGATCAGAATCAAAACCAGTGGAATTGGACGGTGGAAATGAAGAATCTAGAGTTTTGCTAAGTTTCAAAAGAAGGTTTGACACAAGCATTGATGGATTGAAAAAGTGGAATAGGAGTTTGCAGTCGATGCATTTGGAAGGTCTTCTAGTTCAGGTAAGACCCTTCTGTAATGTGCCTAGTGATATAGTAGTGCCACGGCACAATCACCCAAGAAAATACACTCCTAGAACAAATTCTAGTGGTGGGTCGATTGGGTGGGAAGCCCTAGGTGACCACCCCAAGCTACCCACCCAGGAGCTCGCGTTGGGTGGGAAGCCCTAGCCCTAATGCTGGCGACGTTTGCTCAAGAATTGTATTTACAAAGAAATTCTGAAATTAATTACATGAATAAGAATTGGAGAGATATAGAGAAAAAAAAATCAAACTCTTAACAAAAAAATTTTGGGGGGCAGATCCTAGTTACAGTTCTGAACCTAGTAGAGAGAGCCTTCAGTTTTATTGGACGTCAAGTTCCCTTGCCCTACAGAACTCATCGGCAACTCTTGTGGCTACTTGCACCACTCCTACAGGGGTCTAGGTCTTCCTCTTGAATAGAAAATCATTCCTAGCACACCATATATCCCAGCAACATGCAACGTGTGAGGAAGATAGCTTGTTGCGTTGATTTCTTAGGGGTGAATTAAGGTAGTTGTTGTAGCCATGGAAAAACCTATAGATTATCATCTTCATGAGGTTTATATGAGAAATTGCTGGCAAACCAAATTGAGCAAGTGAACAGGCTCCCAAACGGCACATGAGGGAAGTCCTCCCTTACAGAAACCACACCAACCATAGCTAGGGTCAAGTTCAAATTGTCCACGATGGAACTCCTCGTCAGTTGCAAAGCCTCCGGCACACCACCTCCAGAGCTCGTATTGGATGAAGAAGCTGCAACAAGCATCTTCCTTCAATCATAATGTGAAATATATTGACTTCAGGGTGGCCACCCTATTTCTAGCTCCCATCCAATACAACAGATCTTCTTTTTGAAAGATCTGGTTAATCAGCTTGGACTTCCATATTCTTGTTGAAGTGTCAATAAGGTCCCAAACTAGAAGGGGAGAAATTTCAGGATTGCTTGGTTTACAATCAGCGCGAAACAGTAACCAATGATCCTCCATGATCTGTACCTTTTAATCAAACTGCA
Organism: Hakea prostrata; assembly: GCF_041222555.1. NCBI lineage: Eukaryota > Viridiplantae > Streptophyta > Magnoliopsida > Proteales > Proteaceae > Hakea > Hakea prostrata. The sequence goes on along the minus strand of NC_142602.1, from coordinate 31,508,558 downwards.
CCAGGCCCGTGAAACTTGTGTTCGGAAAGTAAATCGCCCTTCCAAAATCTGAAGGCCATCTTTGCAAGCATAGTGCAATTTTGAGTTTGGAATCAGTTATGGTTTAACAAGAAATTATGGGAAAAGAAAGCCATGTTCAAGGTTGGCACCTCCTTAAGCAGAGAAAGGATAAAGATGGTTGTTCATTCATGATTCTTTCTTCCATTACATGGTTCTTATAATCCTCTCTAACTCAATATCTCAAGTTTTTCCTACCCAATCACAAAACTTCCTTCTAATGTCAACGGTTACTTCCCCTGATTCCCCTACACGAAATCCTGCAAATTGATAGACCTCCTCCTCTCCCAGTGAGGTCTCCCTCTCATTGGTGTTGCAGGTTGTGCCTGGTGAGTGTTGTCGAGGGATTCATCTGCTGACGTTCTTACGGTGGTGGTCCCAGTGGTCCCTTCTAGTGCTAGGTCAGATCTCCCCTTATTAATTGTTGAATAGTCAACCACCATAACATCACCCTCCCGATCAACAAAAACCTTGTCCTCAAGGTTTATTGACGGAATTAATCGTCGGAGGACCGCCGTATCTTCCCATGTTGTTTCTTCTGGTGGGAGATCTTTCCATTGAACTAAGGCTTGACTGATGACTCGGACGCCTTGCTTGACTTTCCTATGGTCCAGTATAGACAGTGGTTGTGATATTGATGACTCGTTGTCGTCTCAGGTGGCATGGCTGGGGTTGTAGGAGTTCCCATGAATTTCTTCAGGAGTGAGACATGGAAAATAGGGTGAATTCGAGAGATTCGGGCAGCTCCAATTGGTAGGCAACCTTGTTGATGCACGTGTGTACCTGAAATGGTCCGAAGAACTTTCTGCCTAGATTTTGATTCACTCGTAGCGCCACAGTGGTTTGTCGGTATGGCCTGAGATGAACTAGCACCCAATCCCTTTCCTGAAACTCCTAATCCATTCGTCGCTTGTCGGCAAAATGTTTCATGCGTTCCTGTGCGTGGTGGAGATTGGATTTTAGGGTGTGGAGGATTTGAGCTCGATCTTGCAATTATGAATCTATGGCTCCAATGGCTGATGTATCTGGGATATACTGACTAGTGTGGGAGGTCTTCGGCCGTAGAGAACTTTGTACGGTGTCATCCCTGCTGACGTTTGATACGCTGTGTTGTACCATAGTTCGGCCAAGGGAGGTATCAAACCCATCGTGATGGATCGTCGGCAACGTAGCATCTGAGAAACATTTCCATGCATTTATTCAGTGCTTCTATTTGGCCATCGGATTGAGGGTGATACGCGCTACTCATTGCTAAGGTGGTTCCATGGAGATGAAAGAGTTTATGCCAGAAGTTACTAAGAAAGATGGGATCTCTGTTGCTGATCATCGAGCGAGGTACTCCATGGAGTTGAACGATTTTGTTGAAGAAGACCTCTGCAACTTTCTTGCTTGTTATGTGACTCGGCAGGGCACAGAAATGGGCGTATTTCGTTAGGCGATCCACCACTGTGAGGATAATCGTCTTCCCTTGTGAGCCTAGTAAAGCTGTAATGAAGTCTAGAGAGACATCTTCCCATGCCCTGGCCAGAACCGGTAGAGCTTACAGGAGTCCTGCCAGAGCTATGGTAGTGGCTTTCATCTACTAGTAGACGTGACACTATGTTATATAATCCTTTACTTCTTGACACATCCTCTTCCAAAAAAGATTTGTTGATATTCTTTGGTAGGTACAGTGGAAGCCCGCATGTCCCCTAACGGGTGAAGCGTTGAATTCCTAAAGGAATTGTTGTCGTAGGGTAGATTTGGCCAGGAGCACCAACCTGCTGTTAAGGAATAGAACTTCTTCTCTAGTTGAGTAGCCTAGACTGATGGTCGGATCTTCCTACAATCTTTCTCGTATGGCCTTGAGTTCTTCACCCCGATCAATTTCTTGCCGTAAAACGTCGAGGAACTAGAAGGATGGTAGGGAAAATGCGAACAGAGTGGCGATGCTATCGGGTTTTCGTGACAGGGCGTCGGCGGCCGGATTTTCCCTTCCTGGCTTGCATATAATAGTAAAGGTGAACCCCAGAAGCTTTGAGAGCCAATGTTGCTGCTCCGGTGTCTAAATGACCTGCGTATTGAGTTCCTTCAAGCTCTTCTGATCAGTAACTATGTTAAACGATTGGCCCAAAAGATATTGGCCCCATCGTTGGACAGCCTATGTCACCGCATACATTTCACGGACGTACGTGGATGCCAACAACATTCTGGAAGAGAGTCGTTTGCTAAAGAATGCGAGCGGTCACTTTTCTTGGGATAGAATTGCACCGATGCCCTCGCCGGAAGCGTCTGTTTCGACGAAAAATTCCTTAGAGAAATTAGGGAGAGCCAAGACCAGTGCTGTCGTTAATGTCTTCTGCAATTTTTCAAAGGCTTCTTGCGCTGCCATCGTCCAGGCAAACGACCCCTTCTTCAACAAATCTATCAACGGTGCTGCTAGGTGAGCGTACTGAAGGATGAATCGGCAATAATAGCCTGTGAGTCCGAGGAACCCTCGTAGCTCCTTAATATTGCGAGGAACAGGCCATTGCAGAACCGCCTCCACCTTGGCCAAGTCAACTGTCACTCCTTGGGCCGTTACAAAGTGTCCCAGATGGCCAGATACTCGACGGAACAGTGTCCAAACGAGCACTTGGCTCTATTCGCATATAATTTATGGGCTCGTAGCAGACCCATTACCTCCCTTATTGTAAAAGGTGGGTAGTCCATGTAGGGCTGTAAACAAGGACATCATCAAAGAATACAAGCACATACCTTCGTAACATGGGCCAAAATATCATGTTCATGATGGACTAGAACGTTGATGGGGCATTGGATAGCCCAAAAGGCATCATGAGAAATTCATAATGACCTTCATGAGTTCAGAAAGCAGTCTTGTGGGTGTCATCGTCTCAAATCAATATTAGGTGATAACCGGAACGTAGGTCGAGTTTGGAAAAAATTTGGCTCCAATTAACTCATCCAGCAGTTCGTCCACCGTGGGTATGGGAAGACAGTCGCGGACAGTTACGACGTTGAGGGCATGATAGTCTACACAGAACAGCCAAGTTCCGTCTTTCTTTTTGACGAGAAGGACTGGTGACGAGAAGGCACTGGTGCTGTGCCAAATGATTCCCGAATTCATCATGTCCTTCACGAGGCACTCAATTTTTCCCTTTTGGTAATACAAGTACCTGTAAGGACGCACGTTGACAGGCTGGGCCTGAGGCTGCAGATGAATCATGTGGTCTTGGGCCCGTTGTGGTGGACGCCTATGTGGCATTTCAAAAATATCTGGATACTCTACCAACAAGTCACGCACTCCCTCTGGTTCGTCTCCTATGGTTTGTTCGTCTGGTCCACCCACCAACTTTAAGTGGAAATACCCTGCGACTGAGCCCGTACTGTGCATCTGCCTTATTTCCCCAAATTGGAGTTGTGCAGGTTCGTTGGTCGTATCACTGTAGAGGGTGATAGCTTCGTCGCCTGAGTGAAATGTCGGGACGGTTGCTTGTAATCGAACACCACCGGCCCCAAGGTTGCTAGCCACTAGATGCCGAGCACTAAATCCGCACCGAATAGAAGAAGCGTATACACATCAATGGTGATCAAGCAAGGTGGTACTGCTAATGCCCTAATTCTTCCTTCGCTTCGGATTCAATTTCCGCTTCCCACCAACACGGTCATCTCCGGAATGTTTTCGATCGGAATACCTAGATGTTTTGCAATATGGCTCTGCAAGAAATTGTGGGTACTCCCACCGTCAACCAAGACTTGGATTGACTCCCCATGATCTTTCCAATGAATCGCAACGTCATTGATGAGGGTTCTCTTGTCAGAGAGAGGTAGGTAATTCCTACGGTGCCTTCTGAAACATATGGCAGTGCCTCAGTTTTCTCACCTTTTGTTGTGGTTGTGTCTAGCTCCGTAATTGCGGGTTCGTTTTCGCCATCGTACTCCAACAGGAACAATTGTTTTTGTTTGCAACGATGACCCAGATTATACTTTTCGTCACAGTTATAATACAATCCCTTGTCGCGACATTGCTGCATCTCGGCTGGTGAGATGCGTCGAATAGGGATCCTCGATGGAGGAGGTGGTGTTACAATGGGAGGCGCTATTAGCCATGGCTGATTTCTACCTTGGAATGGCCTTGAGGCCTTGCGGGACTACGTTAATTTGGCCTCCTGCAAGCGGGCTAAAGCCACAGCCTCTGTTAAAGTCGATGGTCGAAACACCACCACTTTGTTGCGTATTTCCATCTTGAGCCCAGCAATGAAATGGCTAACAAGGAAGTTTGCCGGTAGGCTATACATGCAGTTAGCTAACCTCTCAAATTTGGTCTGATAATCTTCCACCGTTGAGGTCTGATTTAATTTTACCAATGCTGCTTGAGGGTCGTCGAACTCCGTCAAACCAAATTGCATCGCTAATGCCTTGGTGAAATCTAGCCATGTAGTGAACATCGACGCGTGATGCATCCACTGGTACCACTATAGTGCTGAGTTTTCCATGTGAACGGAAGCAACCAAGAGCCTCTGTTCGTTGTTGGTAGGGTGGTATTCAAAGAATTAGTTCGCCTTAAAGATCTAGCCAAGAGGGTCTTCTCCACTAAGTCTGGGAAACTCAAGCTATAAGGTGCGAGTCTAGATAGGGTTGTAGTTGGTGATCTAAGTCAGGGTGGAAATGGCGAAAAGTGGTTGGTGGGTGAATGGTGTGGCTGCCGGAATGGGATTAGCGCCATTCCTCAACGTTCCTGCTGCCGAAGATACTCCAAAGACCGGTCGGGTTTCTGCCTGAGCAATGAGCAGCCACAAGGTTTGTTCCACTCGTCCTTCTAGGGTGGTAAACCACACTGAGAGTTCAGTAGAAGAGTTCTGCTGCTCTGTTACAGCATTCTATTGGGTATCCATTCTCCCTTGTACAGAGGTCTGCATGTTCTCCATACGGCCATTGTGGTCATTCATCGCCTCCTTCAGTAGTTTGATGGCTTCATCCATCTGCCTGAGCCTAGTGTTCTCTGCCATCCCTTGAGTTCAACTCTCAATGAAAGCACCAGTTGTTATGGTTTAACAAGAAATTATGCGAAAAGAAAGCCACGTTCGAGGTTGGCACCTCCTTAAGCAGAGAAAGGATAAAGACGGTTATTCATTCATGATTCTTTCTTCCATTACATGGTTCTTATAATACTCTCTAACTCAGTATCTCAATTCTTTCCTACCCAATCACAAAATTCCCTTCTGATGTCAACGGTTACTTCCCCCGATTCCCCTACATGAAACCCTACAAATTGATCGGCCTCCTCCTCTCCCGGCGAGGTCTCCCTCTCATTGGTGCTGCAGGTTGTACCTGGTGAGTGTTGTCGAGGGATTCAGCTGCTGACGTTTTTACAGTGGTGGTCCCTTTTGGTGCTAGGTCAGATCCCCCCTTATTAATTGTTGAATAATCAACCACCGTAACACGAATCCTTTAAACCTCAAGCCACCCAATTAGTTTTGATCTTTCCCTACACCTTTCCCCAATAGAACCTTGCAGTTGCTTCGGCAGTTGTGCATAGAGTTTTCGATTTTGAAAATAAACAACACGTTTGTTATTGTTTAGCAACAAAGTTGTTATGGTACTACATCAATAAATTGGGTAGTCTCACAGGCCATTTCCACGTACAATGGTCATGAAGGATCACAGACACTGATCACCCTAGAGGCAATCTCAATCAAAACTTGATCACAAACCCTGAGTTAATCCTGTCCTATTACCCTCGCATGGAATGCAATTACAATGACTCAATGAGTCCACTTGCTTTGGTAAAAAGAATCAATTTCATATTACAGGCCATGTTTGATCAAAATAATGATACCATCGATAATTATTGAAGAACAAAGCAAAAAATGTAAAAATCTATTGAATGATGTAAAGACATGTTCTCGTCGAGAAATCTTAAGCAAACACTGGCAAATGCAATGGCAGTCAATGACATCAGCTAAGTCATCCTTAATCACCAACACTTTTTTTTGGTAAGTCCTTTATCACCAACACCATTTTGTTCCCTCTTTGGGACACAAGAAATCACCAATTTCATTTTTCACCCTCTTTGAGACAGAAAACACTAGTAAAAGATCATATCAGTGCACAAGACTTCCTATTTGACATGGTCTGGGGATGGTCAGATGTACTAAGTCTTGATGCCGTTTTTATGACCTGAAGGAACGAGTTAACACTTGACCAAGGGCTTAACCCACATATATATTGGTAGGGTTTTATGCCCAATTTCCTTTATCAAAGTTCTTAAGCTCCAATGGAAGTTCAGTATGCTTGGGTCTATCTGGTGCTGGAGTGAAAGTACAAACCGTTCATCATGTAGTGTTTAGATAATCTGATGTGTTTTAGTTGGACAATTTCGCTTATACATCATGTTTCTCCTGCAGGCATGGGATGTAAGATTCCCCCACGAAAGATTTTTGAATTGACCTTTACCACTTCCATTGCAAGGTAACAAACCATAGTTAGGGGAAATTCTTTGTCTAAAATAGTACATAATATATAGGTTTAACAAGTGACAAGGCACCTCAATATCTGCTGTAATAAACAAGGGACCTCCAAGCATCATTTTCATGTATTTAAAACTAGAAGCAAACACAAAAATAAACCTTAAGTGAGCTTTTGATGGAACAGTAGGCATCAAGACAAGCAGAGTATTCCGCATTGCACGCTAACATTTAAGTGAGTTTTGATGGAGCACCAGACATCGACGTAAGCATTGATGCTTCATTCATGACATAAGCATTGATGCTTCATTCATATTGCATGTTGATCATCTGCCAAAAATTCAAACAGCAGAACAGAGTAAGGCAACAAGAGCTTATATGTAGACAGACACAGGATAAAAACAACCAGACCTGATGAGGAAGCCTTGGGGGTCCCCATGCTGACGCTCCACTTCCAGAATACACGACTGGCCTTTCTGTTAGAATGTAAATGTAAATAATCAAAAACCCCAACAGAAAACAACCCCCCCCCCCCAACACACACACACACACCTTTTTTCTTTTCCCACCAACCAAAAAAGAAAAAGAAAACATTTGAGGCTTAATAAGTTGCCACATATCTCAGATTTGAAGGATTCAGGACCAGCAACAAGATGGATCAATACTTATTCATCAGTATACTCTTTATCCTTTCAGCATATGTTTGATTCTCATTTTATAGGCAAATGTGTGCAGCAAAAATATTTGGGTACCTACATGATGGTTTAATTGGGAACAAGGGGGAACACATTATTGTTGGCAATTTTTGTGCACGTAAGGTTGATTATCAACAAAGAGCCTGGAATTAGAGTTCTCTGCTTATCTAAACTCTCTGCCACCCAGGTCTGATGCGGGAGCAAATTCACCACCCTTGGATGCAGCTTGATCCTCTATCATGGACCTTAATTTGGACTTTGTACTTTGGATGTAGTATAATGATGTAGGTCACATACAAAATATAGATTTTTAAACCTTTATCTAAGGTGTCAATAATTATTATGTTATTTTATTTCTTTTTATTAGTGGGACCATTGACATTCAGGATCGATCCTCTATTTTAAGTCTAAGGTTCTGTTCATGTAGGTTCAGGCCAAGCATGGTGGATTCTAGAGCAAGTAATCATCTAGGGATTCAGTGTCAGTAACATGAGCAGAAGTTGAGTTTGTGATATGGAACCACTACTATGGAGGACATGAAAGAACTGAAGGCTAAGCTATGTAACCATATCAACAATTGTCTCCTACATTTCTTTCTTTTCTACACATGAGGATCATAAAATTAGTTATAATAATGCCAGACCACCCCAAGGTAGACAAAAATATTCTTCCTTGTGTGTTCAAGGTTCTACTGTAGACTGATTTCACACATGAATCAATGAGTATAAATTCTAGTTGATCTTGCAATTATCGAGTCAAAATTGAATTTAGAGACTAGAAAAGAAAAACAGCTTCCATGACTTCGTACGATATGCAAGACTGCTTCCAGAAGTCTCTACGAGCATGGGAGAAAGTTTGAAGCTTCTGGGAAAGTTTGCTTCTCATGACAAGCAAAATTGAACTGTTACAACTATCTTTGATACAGGAAGTACTAGTCATTAGCAAGGACAAGGGTAAAGCATCCAGCAGCAGTGACATTGAGTGTTTCAACTATTGCAAGACATGAAGCTGAAAGTTCTGTCAAAAAAGATGACCAGTGCCACCATTATGATATGATGCCTTGCCTCCAGAGTCCAAACACAGAACGGTGTCTCAAGATGATGATGAATAGTAAATGCATGGGAATCAAGTCCAATTTAAGGCTCCATTGACTGAAAAGAAAGAAGAAGACAGCAATAAATAAAGACAGACAGTTGAAGCAGGGGCAGAAGAGGAGGGCATGGCCATGGAGGATTACGGTATGACTCCACACAAGTTTATGCCTGTGGATTCCATTTCTATCATTCATGCACTACCACAGCTCTGGTCTGGACTGAAGATGGCTTTTCTATTGTTCATCATTCAATGCTAATTCTTTGTTTCTACAAAACTCAAAGCTGGGGATTCTTGACACAGAATTCCAGCAGGTGGAGAACTGAACGAGGGCTTCAAAGTTGTTCTGGTTCTATGGATTCAGGTCAATGTCTGGTGGCTTGTGGAGTGTTTAGCATCTATTCATTCACCTATGGACTCCTGTGGATTCAGTAATGGCTGTTTCTTCTTTAGAATCAGCAGGTAACTTGGATGGCTATCCAATTCTCTCTTTTCCATAGTCTCCTATATACTCCCCATTCTCCAATTAGTTGAGGTAAGTTTTCTGTGCTTCTCCCAACCCTGTAAGTTTTTTTTTTTGGGGATGAATAAATAATTAAATAAAAGGAACAAAACACCGAACAACAAGAAAGACCCAAACTGGGAAGGATCAGAGAGAAGGATGGAATTGGGAGTTGAGCCCCTAGGAAACAACAATGAACCTGTTCCTTGGGGAATCAACAACCTGGGAATGGGGAAAAGAAATAATCCTAGAGGATACATTAAAGTAAATAGCATTCCAAATCAAGTCAAGAGAGCGGGATTTAGAAGTCCAGCACCTGAGATTACGCTCCCACCACAGATGGTGGACCATGGCACCAAAGACAAGCTTACAAATCCGGTCACAAATAGAGGTACTTGAAAAGTTACTCAATATCCAAGACCAGGCTTTCTATTTTCTGTCACGGTTTGAACTTTTTTAGTTCAGAAGTTTCTTCATAACTTTGTATCCGGCTACCAGCTTTCATTCAATTTTAATTGCTTATTTTTCATACCCATAGACTGCAAGGGTAGATTTTTAACCAGATCTAATCAGTCCTTGTTGAGCTATGCAGCTTATCTATTTCTGACTAAATTTAATATTCCTAAGGCAGTTAATTTTCTCTTTAAGTAGCAGATTTCACAAACTCACTATTTTCAGTGAACTAGCATAGCAATTCTGCCACATACCAAATTACCAATTCAAGCTCGACAATCCCAGTCCCTAGATAACAATAATTTTCATTTCCAAATGGAAAATACTAGTGCAAATTCTATAAAGCAAGGCAAAATCAAGCAAAGGTAGAGAGACCTACCATCTGCAAACAAAACAAGCACAATCACACTCATCACCAAAGAAGTTGGAACCTGATTTTGATCTGAGAATGTTTGTACACTACCACAAAGTAGATAAGACGAATAACCAGTTAAGACCATGGAGTTCTAGGTCCTGGGTGGAATTTCATTAAGACTTGTTAAAGTGTGGTTGACAGTGAGTTCTCTGATTAACTACGAGACTAACCTGCTAGCTAAGTGAAAGGTCAAAAAACAGTAATTATTATAATAATAATTAGAGGGCTCCCCCACCTCCATATCAGCCTGTATTTACTGTCAGAGGAAGCTTCCTGCAAACCCCAAATTTTTTCCTTTTTATTATTATTATTCTTTTACAAAAGTAGCCATTTATATCAGAAAGAGAGATGTTAAGAAGAGGCAATCCCGTGGAACCCCAGTAAAGAAGATCCCGACCAAGGCAGGCATTTCCTCCCTTCCCAGTTCCCCATAGAGGAAAAATAACCCAATTACAATCTATAACAGACAACCCACTGCATCTTTGGGATTAGGTCCTCTAGCTCTCCAGCAAAACAGCAGAGATTCCCGCTGCACCTGGGCTTGTGCCAACTGCATTCCTATCATGTATTCTGACCTACCAGGACTTTTAGAGCATTATAAACTAAGCATCAAAATTTGATATTACCACTAACTCAAAAGTCCCTATCACGAAGCATAGCCTTCAGTGATAACTCCACTTTTCTAGAATGACCATAAGCAACTCAAGCACGAAATAACAAGCTTTGAGAACAATAAGACAATAGCCTGCGGTCAATCTAAACCATGCAATGCAAGCCCCTTGATACCACCACTTTCATTACACCGACATATAAAAACATAATCATTTGAAACCCCTAAGAAAGGATAGCTGAAACGCACTTCAGAAAGGCATTCTATAATAATACACGACATAAAATGCTCGTGTCAAGTTGTCAACAGAACCACGTCAAGATGGTGGAATCTGACCACTAAAGAGCAATAACACATTAACACTCATAACCGGTAGGGGACCAGCAGCATCACACACAACACCTCAGAACGGTAACATTAAGCGCGACTTCTTGAGTCAGTTACACACCAACTCATGTCACCAGCAGCATTGCTTCACAGAGAAATTAAGGAAACCACCTCAGATCAGCACCACCACCTCACTACAAAGAGTTAAGTACCAGGTTTCACATTGCGGAGAGAGAGAGCAAACAGATGACTTCTGTTGACTTCAGGCAGAGAGAGGGAGAGAGCTACAGACAACTTCCATTGACTTCAGTTAGAAATTTGACTTAGAAAGAGGAGAGAAGTAAAGTGACCAGCAGGGCATCAACAGTACTGGGAGGGAGAAAATGTTTTGATCTGCTTAATACGTGCTCCTTGGAAGGTAGTACATAGACAGCATTAATTGGTTTGTTGCCATAAAATATAAACAGCTCTTCAGATTTTGCTTTACTTGAATTTATTCTGAATGAAATAAAGAATATATATCATATCAAGTACCTCTCTTTATGTTTATATGTCAGATAAATATAATATTAACCATATAAAAGAGAGCCTAACTAAAAGTACGTAAGGAACCACATGAATCAAGACAAATGAACCAAGAGCACTATGTCATCATAAACGGAATGGCAAAGATGTAAATATCCATTAGCCAAAGGACATCTAATTAAAGGGAAAAGCCAGTGGGATTTGTGGGGAAAATGGGAAGCTGACACCTTGCAAAGTGCAAGTATCAATTGTGTCAAATCAAATGTCCCTTTTTATGAGCCAAGCGCCAAGCAAATTGGGTAGGAGACATAAACCCATGCAAGGAGATCACCGTGAGACACAACAGTGGCAGATGTTGGGTGGAAATTTGGTGGAATGCATGAATACCGTACAGTGGAATTAGTGGCATGGTGTGAGTGACTACGAATGCTATGTAAGCTTATTACTGTTGAGTTGTCAACAGAAGCTTATGCAATGAATCCAGCTTTGCCAATTCTAGAATGGGTCCTGATATTTGTCAAGTAGGATTGCCAAGTGGAGGTGGTGGTGTCTTCACCCTTTGGTTGATTCATTGTTGCCAAGGCAGAAAAGTGTCTAAGTGCTATAGGAGACCAAGGTGCCCAAGTCTCATTTGTATTTCGCTTGTTTCTAACATTAATTAGTATACTGCAATATATCCCCATATCATCAAAAATCAATGTCTAGCCACGTCAAGTCATCAAAAATCAATGTCAAGCCACCACATGAAGTCGTTAAAAATCAATATTAGGTCAAATCAAGTCATCAAATATCTTTCAACGAAAAGAAAAAAAAAGGTCATCAAATATCAGTACTAAGCCACATCAAGTCATCAATAATCAACAAACTTATGCCAAGTTGTTCTAACAAGACTCAAAAACTTATTCCCAACCAAAAGGACTGGAACTCCAAAAAGACCAAAACCAGACTCCATTGATCCAAGTGACATACATCTTTGGACAACTTTCACAAATATATATCATAGTATTATATCATACTACTATTATTAAAGCACAAACACCTAGAAGATGGCAACTTTTATTCTTAGAATACCCTCAATCATTCACTAAAAGGATATGATTAATTACGTCTAAAGTTGTAATTCTATATCCTCATTTTTTTTTATTCCAACTATATATTAACATTAATGCAATGAATCCTCTCCAATAAAACCCAAATTAAGTCATATGATATTTCATAGATATTTCATAGATCCCAATGGCCTCAATTCCAATTAGAATTAAATTAAATCTATTAAAAACAACCCTCACCACCCCACACCACACCACACCCTCCCCCCCCCCCCCCCCCCCAAAAAAAAAAAAAAAAGAAAAAGAAAAAACACCACTACCAATAAATCCAATCATTTATTTACAGACACGAAAAAAAAAATGTCTCTCGATAATTAATCATCTCCACTAAAATCCACATTAAATGTCTCTTGATATTCATGCTTAGAACCCAACGATTTCTATTTCTATTAGAACTACATATACTAAAATAACCCCCACCAAAAAAATGAAAAAAGACTCATACAAAAATATTACTACCAAGTAAAACCAAGTTGTGTATCTACCAAAGAAAAGAATAACTAATCATCTACAATTTAGTGCTACTTTTATTTAATCTTCTCCAGTAACATCCATACTAAATGCCTCTCAATATTCATGCCTATAACCATTTTTTTTAATTTTGCGCCAACATGCATAGAACCCAACAATCTCAATTTCCATTAGAATTTAAATATACTAAAGCAACCTCACCCCAAAAAAAAAATTAATAATAATTGTTACATTTAGGGTAAAATACCAATTAAAATTGGTAAATTAATGTTTAAGAAACCTATCAAAACTTCATAGTAAAGTTTATTCTCACCTCTAGATATTATTATTATATCTTATCACCCTAATTTTTTTCTAATCTAAATACTTCATAATGTTAACTTTGTTTATAATTTTTTTAGTAAAGGGTGCTTATATTAAAAAAATTAGTACATACAAAAATTAAAATTAAAATTACATACAAACATACATCTTTCCTGCATCATCTGCTTTCAAAAAATCAAGCAGAGGTGTTGGATGGGCAGACCCAATAAACTCCATCATCTAGTTCATGGAGAACAATCCGGCCAAGTGATCAACACAACTATAGTTATTTAAAAAACCAACAATTACCCACGTGCATTTGCACGTGGTATTTTACTATATATATGTACTAGTAAAATACCACATGCAAATGCGCGTGGGTATTTGTTGGTTTTTTAAAATAATTATAGTTATGTTGTATCACTTGGCCAAATTGTTATCCACGAACCTAGTGATGGATTTTATGGGGTCTACCCGTCCTAGTAAAATACCACTGGTTTTTTAAATAATCTTGGTAGGATTGTTATCCACGAATCAAGTGATGGATTTTACAGAGTCTACCCATCTGGCATCTTTACTTGACTTTGTGAAAGCAGATGAAGTAGGGAAGGTGTATGTTTTGTATGTAATTTTAATTTTAATTTTTGAATGTATTATTTTATTCTATTTTAATACAAGTACTCTTTTACTAAAAAAGGTTATAAATGAAAATAATATTATGAAATATTTTAATTAAAAAAAAGGGTCACAATATATATTAAGAATATCTAGCGGCGAGAATAAACTTGACTGTAAGGTTTTGATGGGTTTCTTAAACATTAATGTAAAAATTTTAATTGAGAATTTTACCTTAAATGAGGCTATTGGGTTCTAAGCATGAATATCAAGAGGCTTTTAATTTGGGTTTCAGTGAAGAAAGTTAATTATAATTAAAACCAAATTGTAAATGATTAGGCTTTTCTTTCTTTCTTTCTTTCTTTGTGTAAATAAATGATTGGATTTATTAGTAGTAATTTTTTTTCTTTTCTTTTCTTCCCTTTTTTTTTTTTTTGGGGGGGGGGGGGGAGAGAGATTGGGGATGAGGGTTGTTTTTAGAAGATTAATTCTAATTGGAATTGAGTCCGTTGGGATCTATGCACGAATATCAAGCACTTAATTTGGGTTTTAGTGGGGAGGATTATTAATACAGAATTATAATAAAAAATTAATGAGAATATATAATTACAAGTTTAGACATAATTAATCATATCCCTTTAGTGAATGATTGAGGGTACTTTAGGAATTAAAAATTAACCATCCTCCATAAGTTCCTGCCTTTATAATAGTAGTTGGATTATGCACTACTAACAAATTCCTAGTTCTTTGCTTATATGATATTTGGCATGAAACATTTACTTATATGATATTTGGCACAAATATGGGCCAAAGTGTGCAATGCCACTAAGGTACCAGCCACCCAAGCACAAGAAATATGCACGGGCACCTAGACAGACCTTGAGCAGTGTGGGTTGATTTAGAATAACCTCGTCTACGATAGAGCTAACTCACTTCATCTGAGGATTCTTACCTCTTTATTTAAGCCTATACATGAGCTGGATATTTGAAATTAAGAAGTTAAAGAAGATTAGAAGAGAATTGAAGCTTCAAAAAAGCTAAGTGGCTTGATTAGTTCAATCAGTTGAGTCTAGCTCTCAGTTTGCTTAGGAATATAAATCTAAAAATTCTTAGCTGCTCCTGCTTCACGTTTAGAGAACATTGTAAATGGAAATCTAAAAGTAAAAAAGAAAAAACTTCAACGAGAAAACTACGTCAGAGCCTTTATCAGAGAATGAGGTGGCTTCCTCTACAACCCATCTCATCTCCATTACTTGATTCTAATTTCATTTGAAACTAAGTATTGATAGTTTTAATTCATGTCATGGTATATGGCAGATTGAACTTTGAAAGAGAAGTTCAGAAGAAAGATCAGGAACTAGAGAGAAATTTGTGATTTTAATTTTCTAGAATTCTGAATGCTCCCCCCCCCCCCCCCCCCCCCCCCAAAAAAAAAATTCAAATAGGAACATCTGCAGTGATAGTTTCTGAGAAAACCTCAGCCAGCAAAGTTGTAGAGTACAAGTTCTTGAACTTTTGGCTTCATAAGCAGGTCACGCTCTGACCTATATTCAAGAAGACAGCCATTTTTCTATACCCAACAGAATCCAAATTCACTTCTACAAGAGTGAGAATTGTTTGTGGCAAACACAAACTAGAATGTTTGGAAGGGTTGGTAAGATCAATCAATGTTGTTAACATAAATAGAAAGACATACTACTTGCATAAATTAAGGAACAATTGACATTGTTGAAAGTGGTGTCTAAAGTGATAGTAAGAATCACAAGATTTGGATCAATCAGGCGATGCTAATGTTTTGAGACGTTATCAAACACCTGGGTGGGTTTATTTTTTAAGCCTAAGGGGAATATGAGGATTGGAATGAGTAATTAAAAATTACTTTTTTTACATATGCTGCCATAGATTATATCAATGGAAAACGTACAATATGGATTTAATCAACTTGGACTAACGAAATACAATTGCTGTACCAAACTGTTATATCAATTAAGTTGGACCACAGTACTTTTTTATTAAAGGGATATAAGTCGCATGAGTTATGAAAATGATACTACTAGTGAACCTACAGTAATCAATAGGACAGAAGAACTAAAGATATGTATTAACTATTAATAGCCCACAATGAATTATAAGCACATATTACACCTGGTGGTAAAATAGTGTTAATGTAATTTTACATATAATGGCTAAAAAGGGTTGGACTATAAAGCACAATGACTTTGTCCTAAAAATAGAACTTATGGAACTTCAAAAGACCCAATCACCCATCTTGGACTGATTTTTCTGGTTCGGATGAACATGTGCTGTTGCTGCCACAAAAATAATGGATACTTGATAGTGGCATTACTTAGCTTCCTAAGTTCACCATAAGGTAATGGACCTATGGGCAATAACTTAAAGAATGATTAAGTGCAAGTCAACCCTAACACTAGTGTACAGTCAATGAGTTGGTCAATTTACCTACTGGTGTCTACGCCTTTTGGCAAAAGTATCAGACCTGCAGACATTATGACTTGCAACTGGAATGCGGCATTTCCTAAGGACATCTACTTTGAGAATTTTGAATGATGTGATGTAGTGGGCCACTTTAACCGCTGGTCATATGTATATGGGCATATCAGTTATAAACAAGACCAACGGGTCTCTGGTCTACCTCACTTGTTGCAATAGTGCTTAATGGTTATTCAGAGACTCCAAGAATTTATTGTGAGGTTATATATGAGATATAGTTGTCACAGCCCTACCAGAATCTGGGCTGTAACAAAACCTAAGCCTGTGTTCAATTTGCTGATTCCTAAACCAGGATTAGGGTTGGCTGGCCTCTTCAGATCAACCAATGCCTATCCTAACCCTATGAAACTGATCTTGACCAAGACCAATGTAGCTGACGCTTAAATCAATCAATTTCATTGGTAATGCTGTTGGTTCAGAGTTACTTTATTGTTCTAAGTCCAATGCTTATGCTTTTTTCGGCCTAGAACATTAGTTCTATGTTTGAATTTTCAGCATTGTGGATTGGATCAGCTCAGGTCAGCTGACCCAACAATGGATAAGTATGAAACGACTTCCAAGATCAGCCGATACTGACCCAATTCAGCCTACTTATTGTCCCAAGTAGGTAGTATCTAGATGATTTACAATGATATCCCCATAATAGATGATACAGCACACGAATAGTTCTCAAATGGAAACACAACACAGGAACTGCAGTAACCGTCATAGAAATTATGTATTGCTCCCAGCATATAAATAACATACGAAAGACTTCATAAGTGGATCCACTTACCAGATAGATCAATTGATGGATCATTATAAGAGCGCATAGCAGCCACCCAACCTGCATTAAAAGGTAAAAAGATTTGTTGATATTCTACACATGACAAGTTCATCTTGTGTGTAAAAATCACAATTAAAATGGAGCAGAGTTCCCACAGCACCTAGGCACTGGAAGGCCACCTAGAACCTGAACCTACACACCAATCCCATTATATCTAAGATCATCATTAAACTACTGGGCAGCAGAATGTTAGAAACAGCATTACTTGTAGAGGGGCAGAACTAAGTAAACCAGAAAAGTGAACCTGTTAATCCAATTTCTTTCTTAATTTTTTTTTTTATTTTAGGTAACGACAACTCCATGCTTCTCATACACGCACACAAGCCAGTCAAAATGTTGACAACAGTAAAACAGAGAATTAGAGAACACAAAAATGAAAAATCAATAGCCAAGGACCTCAATGCCTGAAGCACCCTGGCTGACACCCCAAGTCCCAAGGCACCACCTTGTTAAGTTAGAAAATATAGGTTGACATCGCAGAATCCTTCTTAAGGAGAGTGATAACCGAGCACTTGGAAACTCTCCTGGACATATAGGCAACACCGTGACAACAAACCAACCATGCAATAGCATGAGAATTCAATAATAGTATATCTCTCCTACTGAAAAGTTCAAACACCATGTGTAAGCGTGCAACTATGCAAGTTCAGGTCAACGACCCCAAGAACACCCAAAGCCCACCCAAAAGCTTCAAGGCTTGGGCTGGGCATTTCAAACAACAAGTTGGAGGGTTGGGATTTCCAGGCCAAGTTCAAGTGGTACGAGCTTGGGCAGAGAATTTGGGTGGAGGTCAAGGCCAAGCCCTCTCTTTATCTCTCTACAAGCAACTTTGGTGGAACTCAAGGGGGGAAGGGAATACAAGAGAACTCAAGGGCAGTGCCCAGACAAAGTCGACAAAGGCACCAGGCTAAACAGAAAAACCTAATAGCAATAACAGACTAAAACCAGAAGAAGATCAAGGACTAACTTTCGCCGCTAATCTTTTTATTTCTTTTGTTTCGTATGAGATATGAGATAGCAAGTCCACTATAAAATGTGGCGCCCCTTGGTGGAGCGATTGCTTCTTCGCAAGCTGATACAATGGAGATCATCATTATAGAAAATTAGGGCCAAATAATCCAAGGATGCGAGAGAAGAGTTGGGCCCACCACAGACCACCGGGTCAATGGGCTCAACAAAAGCAGACGGAAAGGGCCCAACACATGGTCCATGATGGATGGGAGGGAAGGAGATGTTGTGTGGTGCTCAACACGGGCACTCAGGAGGAAGTAGTGAGGTTTGCATCAGAGACTGTACAGATCTTGGGTGCATTTTATCTATTTTTGACTTAATCTTCATTGTTTATTTGATTGTATTTTACTAACATCAATTGAAGATTTGAGGTAGCTGATTTTGAGGTTTTCAAGAAAAATCTTGAAGTTAGCAATTTATTCCACACTGCACAATTTACACCCCCCCCCCCACAGTTGTCTATGCAGTCCTATAAAGGATAGCAATGAAAATGTTCTGCAAATGATACTTGAAAATTCGAAGAGTTATAGTCACCAACTCTACTCCAATATTCCATGCACAATTAAACAACAAGAAGAAGCCTAATCCCAACTAACTGGGGCAAGCTACGTGGATTCTTGTCTTCCAATTGACTCTTTTGACGCCTTACTATACAAGGCCTAAGCCATGCATATTATCTCTCACCACTTCTCTTAAGGTTATCTTAGATTTGTACCTAGTTCTTCTAAGTTCTTCAATCTAGATTAAGTAGCTTCTCCGTATAGGGGCATACAAAGGCCTCTGTTGAACATGGTTGTGCCACCTCAATCAACATTTTCATAACTTATCATTTATCGGAGTTACTCCAAACCAGCTCTAATATGATCGTTCCTTATCTTATCCTTTCTAATTTTGCCACTCATCCATATTAGCATCCTCGTTTTTGCTACACTAAGTTTACCTATATGATGCTTCTTAACAGTTCAAGACTTTTTGCACCATGCATTTATAGCTTATCGATAGTCCTAAAAAATTTCCCTTTGAGCTTTAAAGAGTACATTGATCACACAAAACAACAGATGCACTGGTCCACTTCATCCACCCTATTTTAATTCTTTGGGAAACATCGCCCTTTATATCATCTTTCTTTATTTATGATTAAACCAAGGTTCCCAAAGTAATCACTTTGTGGAATCTCCTCATCAAGTTTTCACCACCCTATTTTAATTCCATGCATAGTTATACATTAAAAGAGAGAGAGAGAGAGAGAGAGAGAGAGAGAGGAGAGAATGGAAAAAATATTTGCAATCAATTGATCCCAAAGTATGGGACATTATAGAAAGTAGTTTTCAGATCCACATAACAACCAATAAACAAGGAGAAAAAGGTCCGCTTGAAAAGGCAAAACATGGACAGCAAAATAAAAAGGCATGACATCACAATACCAAGATAATGAACATTCTATATTGTGCTCTTGACCCAATGGAGAGAGCTTATTTTGCATAACTGCCAAGGAAACATGGAAATGCCTAGAAGTTGCCCATGGAGGACCAAACAAAGTCCGAAAAATCAAAGGTAAATCTCCTTTTGCATTCTTACAACTTACGAGTTATTTCAGAAACAGGATGAAGAGACAAGAAATGGGATGTAGGCTAGATTCGAAAAGACTGTGAACAAGTAGCTTCCTCCAAAAGAAAGATCTGAATCATGGTTGTCAAAGTGTCCGCCTAGCAGCCTAGGCCCATTTTTGGGTTAAGATAAACTAGTGTTGCCCAGGCAATGCCATATCGCCTTGCTTGGTGTTGCCTTGGTTTTCATTGCCCTCTATCGCCAAGCCTCGCCTTGTTGCCTTGACAACCATGATCTGAATAATGGGATCTAACCCATACAATTCTTAGAACTTTTGACCAATGTTTGGGGAACCAAGGTTACAGCATAAAGAAATGCAACCTATATCAATGGATAAGCTGACTTGTTTGTTAGTTATATATAAAATGTTGTAGAAGCAAAATGAGAATCTCACGATATCGTGCACCAAAGATTCTTAATTTAGCAAAACAACCATGATAGACGGTACACTGACCGAAATGAAACACTATGAACGAAAACAAAAACAAAAAAACAATGAGAAACCAGAGTTGCAGTAAATATAAAACAACAACAACAATAACCCTTGTCCCAACTAAATGGGGTCGGCTACATGGATTCTTGCCTTCCAATCAATTATGTTCGAGGCCATGCTAGATACAAGGCCTAAACTATACATACCCTTTCTCACCAGTCACCACCATGCAGTAAATATAAAACAAAGCAGAAAATTGAAGGAACAGAACTCTCAAACAATGAAGTTGAAAAAGAAGAAAGTTACACAATTAGAAGACCAATGGGGTGAGATTGAGTGGTATAAAAATTGATAGAAGCTAATGGCCAAGCCGAGAGAAAATATAAAATCAAAATAAATCATTATCATTAAACAGTCAAAAGGGAAAAGGGGGGAAAAAGCCCAAAACATACCATGTCCCAGCCAAATGAAGTAAGGGCGGAGGACAGGAGCATAGTTTAATCTCAGCTCAAACTGAAGGTCAGATTCTTAGAATATGTTGACTGAAGGTTACACAATGTTGCATCCAACACTAGCTAACATATGCACTATGCAAAATAGTTCTGGAAAAAACTAGCTGAATATAAGATTATCTAGTAACAATGTTAGGAAAAAAGTAAACACACAGAAGAGAATCAGAAATCACCTAGAAGATGCCAAAGGTGAATTTTATTTGCCAAAATATAGTTTAACAGGAAAATAAAAAGAAAACACAACAGAGAAGAGGAAGAGATGATCAAAAAATTATAAAAAAGGGGTATCACCACCTATGTCCTTCCGTTGGACCTCACAACCCCTCTCCCCAAGGCTTCATGGTTGCTTCACCACAAGAGCTGTAACTGATCCATCACTTTGCATGCTCACCTAGAGCCAATTTTCTGCAAAATTAATCTAAGAGCTAACGTGCTCTTTGCTCATGATTTTTAATTGCTGATGAACTCATTAGAAGAAAATTTTTCATTCGTGCTTTGCTGACAAACTGATGCAGAATTGAAGACATATTTAAGAAAGAAGAAGCCCATTAGGTTAGGCCCATCAAAGGCCTAAAGTTATCACCTGAATCAGCCCATGGCTTTCATGGGCTAGGACTGTTTTAGTGGGTTAAAGTTAGCCCACATATGTTTAACTTCATAGTCTAAACCTAAGCCCAAGTCTAATTTTTGAAAAGTCAATAAAAGGGGCTGTGGTTTGAAAATAAAAGAACTCATTGTCAAAAGAGTTTTCCTTTGTCAAGAGTTAGGTAGTAGTTGAGTTATTAATTGGTACGTAGTGTTAGCTAGTGGTTGGATGTTACCATTAATGTTTGTCTTTCTAGAATGCTATATAAAGAGATTTATGTAAGAGGTGAAGACAGAACTCAACTATTGAAATCAAATTGCTTTGTTAGCATTATTTCTCTATGGAGAATCCTAGTGTTTGATCAAGGTAAGTTGGCGTTCGATCTAATCGATCCACCTTGCAGTGTGAAGCCCGGGTGTAACATTGTTATTCTCAATTCCCTCATATTATCCCTTCAATTTCTTCATCATAGTTCTGCCCCTGTTTTGAAGATCCATTCAGCCCATATTGTTATGCTATTATCCTTATAAAACCACTCTAGTTTCAGCCCCCTTTCACATCTAAATTCTGTTTCATCTTTAAGTCTATCAAACTTGGACTTGATTCCCTATGAAAGGTCCTATTTGGCTATTGTTTTGATCAATCAAATACAGTACTACATTACAAAAACACTAAAAGCAACTCTAAACCATTACAAGGAAAATAAAAGGCAGATCAAATAAAACCTTTCCAATATTCAGAAAATATCAGAAACTTCTGAGCATCTAAAAATTTCAAAATTTCAAATTGTTCGAAATTTCAGTCTATAAACTTTATAACTGTATCGTCAAAATTTCAGTCATTTTATTGTTGGTATTTCAGTCATTTTAACCTTAGGCATTTTGCACCCGAAATCTGTAACCTTTGCTTCATAGAAATTAGAAAATATTCAACACTAATTGTAATTTGTCTGAAATTTTGTTCGGCCGAAAAGGCCTTCCCAAACAAGATTTCATACTCTGGTTATGATAGGGGATGTTTCTCTTGAACCAAACCAGATGGTGCCAAAGTTTGATCATACCACAACGTCTAATAAAGTCCCAAGCCAACTTTGTAGTGCAGAGACCCGATAAAAAGGTACACGAGTAAAATATCACCACTGGCAGTCGGTCACCTGGGGACTCCAAAGAGAGGACTAAGGGGGTGGATGGAAGGATACAATTTCCCTGCTGATTGAAATCAGAGACAATATCCAATCTGGTAAAACAAGAACTACAGGAATCTGTATACCACTGTGCAAAGAACAAGAATAGAGTGACAAATCAAACCAGAATCTAGTAGAAGATCCACTTGCAGTTAAATATGATGATTTCATAAATATGTGCTTGCATCAGATAAGGAGTAACAATCCACAGAGTGCCTGCATAGGAAGTGGCAATAGACCCAAACAACCCAAACATGCTTTATTAGCATTTAGCAGCAATCTTCGAAATTTGTTATTCATCTTAAGCCAAAGCCCTCACTGTCTTTGGGGAGGCAAACAAGAGCCCAACCAATAGGGTGAAGAAATCTAGCCAACTCACACCCTTCCAAAGGAATGAGCACATGAGTGGCTCCAATTTCAAAATGGTAGACTGGGTGAAACCAAAAACACTAGACAATAAGATATATCAAACCTGGACGACAGAATTAATCAACTTACAGCATGCGTTATAGGATAGAAACTTGACTTTCCAAAGCTGACACATTTGCGAAGACAATTCAAGATAGGGGACCAATAATCAGCTCCTAACCAGATGGGATCAAAGAAAGACGTGAGAATTTGGTCAGAAGCCAGGCCAAGGGAAACTCAGTCATCACTACAAAGCTAGAAAACTTGGCCTCAGTGACTCTGGCAAGGAACACAAAGGATCTGAAACAGTTAATTTGGAGACTTATCAAGCATGAACAAGATAAGATGGACAGGAGACCAGCAAAGGCAACACAGAAAACTTTAACAAATTTACATTTGGACATACAGGTGATGTGGCATTGATCTATCCAGAATAGGATGCTTCAGGAAAGAACTTTGAGAGTAGCAGTAGGAGGCAGCAAACAGCCGCAGCAGATGCAAATGATGAGAAGAACATCATGAGGAAATTATTAATCAAACCAAAAAGCCAGGGGGGGTTCAGTTAATGAAGAAGCGGAAATAACTTATAGAATGCAGAGGTTTTCTCCTTTTGGGGATGGGAGGGAGGAAAGCTTCAATATGTCTTTGTAGGAACTCTATACCACAAGCAGAGACTCAAAAGCTCCCTTCTGTCTCTCAGCTAAGCTGCCATTTGAGACTTGAGAGCTCCTTGAAAGTGCCCAAATTAGTGGACATGTTTTCCCACCATCAATCTCAAAACAATTTGACACGTCTACATGCCATTACAGTGGCTTATAGATGATTCCAAATGCATTACAGAACTACTAGAAAATGGAACGGTTCAGTGGCTAGTAAAAGACGAGGGAAAACCCCATAAAAGGTTTGCCATTGGATTGATATAGGCAACAGCATTTGACATATGGCAATATGGCATATAAAAAGAGTTCCATCTTCCGGATGATCTACCTCATATAGCCAAAGAATTGTGGACATGTCAGAAAAGATTCAGAACAGAGATGCAGGAAGAAGGAATTTCTGTTTACAAAAAAGGGTCAATAAAAGAATCACCTTCTGGTCAAACAGGAGAAGAAAAAGAGATATTGGTTCAGAAGGAGAACAATTTGGACCAGACACCAAGAGAAAATAATTTAAAACTTACAAAAAAAAAAAGCCCGGAAGGTAGTGTTAGGCTTAACTGGTATTGTGCAAAGGCCCAATGCCAGCTGATCTCTTCATCCATTCTAGATGTACTTCACATCAGAAGTGTAATGCAGGTTCAGGGAATGTAGCTTCTCCTTGTTTTTCCGCTTCCTCACCCCACCTGATGCAGATCCAGACCCAAACTAGGTTCTTTTTCCTAAGGATAGCTCTACGGTTGAGTCATATAGGTGCTGGGCCTTTGATTGGATGCATTTCTTTTGCAATCAACCAGCTTAATGAGCCTTAAACATGGGTTCTTGAGTTGAGTATGAAAATTTCATACTCAGTTTATTAGTTAGTCCAATTTATATGTGGTAGCATTGTATTTTTTTTTTTTTTTTTCCATTTTATCTATGTCAAAAAGTGGGAGTTTTTAGTTGATTCCGAAGTCCCCAAGGAAAGGTAGGATGTTGGTTATTATTTGGGTCAGGATCCCTAAAAAAAAAGGTGGGCTGGGGCTATTACCTGTTCTAAAATCCCTAAAGAGACATTGGGCTGGTAGTTAGGAACTTATGAGTATAGATGATACTATCAAAGACTTAGGATTAGGATTCTCTTACTTCTATTTTAGTCCAAAAAGGACTCCCCATCTACAGCTATAAATAAAGCCCTGAGCGTGCAATAGAATTCAGATTTTAGATTAATAAAAGCTGACTATTGCTGCCTAAGTGTGATTGTGAGATTAGAGCTGCTCCATCAGTGGTAAGGTACTTCTAGGTGATTGGGTAAGCAAAGTTCTAGGGTTTCTGATTGAAGGATTTCCCTCAGCTTTCCTTGCAGCCTACATTCACCGCCGACCACCTCCAAATCAATCCAATACAAGGCTTATAATCCAGGTAATTGATAAGCGTAGCAGTTTTCACATCAGCCCTCCCACTCTCTTTGATTTCTATCTTCAAACCCTAGCCCATTTCCCTTCAACATCATAAACCCTAATTCCATATCTCCCTGTTCTACCATTAGAATTTTACCACACTGTAGATCCATCATCCTTATATATCCATTTAACTCTTGATCCCAATAACAGCTCCTTTCATCCATCCAAACCCCTAATTCCTTGATGCCATAAATTCTTAAAACCCTAACCCGAGGCCCCCTCAAAACCCTAACCCGTGACTCACTCAAAACCCTAACCATAATTTCAGAATACAAGGGATCAGTCCAGCATTCGGTTGCTCATAAATTCTAAGAAACTGAGGACTTAACCTAGGAAATCAGACCTGATTTAGAACACTGTTTGACCCTAAACAGAAGCTTGAATCAGTTCTGGCCAATACCTCTTAAAACCCCAATAGTTCTTACTGCTACTCATCTAAAGATCTCTTGGATTTCTGGTCTTCATTCACTTGAGGCTACATTACCCCCCCCCCCCTCAACCCCCTTCTCACCCTCTCCCCCCCCCCCCCCCCCCCCCAAAAAAAAAAAAAACCCAAACCCTTTTTCTTGCTTAATTCGTCTCAATGGATTTCTCAAAGAACTAATCAGAGCAGGCATGGTCAGAGTCCCATGGAAGGTGAGGGCTGGGAATGGGCTTCTGGTGTAAGGCAGAAACTTACTAATTAATTCTAACACGGGAACCTGTTGTGTTTGTTCCTTCCCCTATTCATCTTTTCAATTGCCAAGGATTTGTAATCATTCATAGATTTTTCTCCCTCGAACATTGTATCGGGTTTATATTTATCAAGGGGCATTCTTGTTTCACATGGTTATGCAAGGGTATACCTAATTAGTCCAGTTGAGCACAATAGTAAAATCAAGAAAGAACCATAAGAAACATTACAAATTTGAACTTAACAAAAAAGTAGATGCATACATACGGTCATTCATGAGCTGAACAGCCTCACTGCTGCAACACCCATTTAATGCTATCAACCTCGGTGAAGCATTCTCGTTCAAATGGTTGCTGCTAACTGCTACAATGTGATCTAGAGTAGGAGTATTTCTTGAAGAATGTTGATTCTTTTCTCCATCAATCGAATGAGAGCTGCTTGTTCTTTCAAATCTTTCTGCTTAAATTTAATAAAACCAACTGAAAGCCATCAGTGCTTGGGATAGTCTGTGGCTTGGGGAAGTAGGAGAAGCAGTAGTAAACTCCTAGCTGCATCAGAAATTAAGAAAGAAATCCCAGCAGCACTATGATTGGAAGTTGCAGTACTAAACCAACAAGGAACTGGAAAAGAAGCTGACTTCTTCAATCACCAATCGGTTTTTTAAGTTCAGAAAATCCTTAGCTCTTATAACAGTATTTGCATGCCAACCATGCTGAAATCACAGGGACTGACTGGGGTAATGCATCAACCCTCAACTATTTCTGAGTGGCAAAATCCATGTTGGGCATTTGAAATCGAACTAGGGCTAGCTCTTTAACTAGTATTAAAGTCCCATAATATGATAGACGGAAAGAGAAGCAGAGGAAGTGAAAGCGTCCTCTATTTGCCTTAGCTCTCTATATAAAAAATTATAAAGGAAAGCAAGCAATAGAAACCTATCAGCTTAGTTTCAATGGAAATCGAATAAGCCTCAGGGTCTCAACCCAAGTGGATATGATGTAATATTTCGCAGAAGAGCTTCAAGTTATCAAATTTCCATACCTCCAGATTTACGCCTGTTATGTGCGCGATTCCTGCAAGCAAGAAAGAAAAGGAAGCTAAATTATCCAAAGATCACAATGAAAGTAAAAAAAAAAAGTTGGATCAAATCAAACGATCTAAATGGAGCTAGCTTTTCAAAAGACAGTGAGACGCTGCCTTTGATTTGGAGGAGCGTATCGCCTCACGGTGACAGATGGAGCCGATGGATCGGAAGCGTTTTCGAGCATCTCTGCAGGCTAGAAATGGAGAAGCCAAGAAGAAACTCGGAACGAGAACTTGCTCTTTACTTCTGTACTCACCACCCCTCCCGACCATCCACCTCCAATAGCCACGGTCACGATTCGCCGGCATAAATATGTGATTTCATACCGTACTTCTTTTTTTTTTTTTTTGGGTTCAAGGCTTCATACCATAGTTACAAAATCTTTTTGTCTTAATCTGAAGTTTCTTTAAACTAGAAATATAGAAAAAAACAATTTAAATTTTTTGGTGCAAAAAATAATTAAAAAAAATGGATGATCATCTTGTACCATTGAGATCCATGACTTTCTACAACTATGAAAGGACATCTCCCATTGACATAATTTTTCTCTCATCAAGTAGAAAATATTTTTTTTGTACATGTTTTCTTAGAGATGCTCTCTCAAGTGCATCAGTGTACCATGCAATGCAATCTAACCTGTATGTTGAACTTGAAAGGATACAGATCCAAATAAACTTTTATCAACAAAATCTAGAGAAATTCTTCAATTCTTTTTCATTGAGACTGTCATTGAGGATTGTCCTGGCAATCAAATCTAAATCAAATTAATTATAATCTTCTGTGTGTCAAATTGTAGGGCAACAGTTATGACTCCGTTAATAACTTCTTTCCTTTATTATGAATTTCCACCCTAAGCATTAGTTATTTTAATATATTACTTATGAGAACATTTCCATTAGATATAGTTGGGAAGCTTTGCAATTAATGGTTTGTACCTTATTTAGATTTCCTGCAAATTTATCTTTTATTATGGTAAGTCTTGCAAATTATTTAAATGACAACCCTTGGTGTTCAAGAACTCAACTAGATACACCCTAAGTTCTCCAAAGTCTTGCATAAAACCATGAATACCTTGACAATCATCCTTGTGATAGCCTTCATGTTGGCCTTGATGAACCCACAATTTGTGTAGGGAAGTATCATGTGCATGTTATAAATGACTTTGGAGGACATAATGAATTGGGTATCCATTACAGGTCCAAAGATGATGATCTTGGTTCCCATACTCTTTGGCCCAATTCCTAATATACATGGGTTCCATCTAAATCACATCAAGGACACAGTTTTCTGGTGTGACATACTGCATTTGGAATGACATTTTTCAATAAGAAAAGGAAAAAAATACAATCACTGTGGAGATTTTTGGGGCAAAATGGGAATTGTTATCGGAAGGTAAGAAAATGATGGTTTATATTATGGCTACCATAGACCCGGGTTTATATTATGGCTACCATAGAGCCGAAAAATATTGGAGGATGCATCAATTTCATTAGTGTTCTTCTACATATCTTATCTTATGAACCCTTCCATGATTGAGTAGAAAAATAATGTTTACAAACCAATAAAGATTTTGCTATTATTGTTACTTATTAATTGTACTTTGTTTATAGGGATAATTATTATTGCCTTCTTGTACCCTAGTTAAATTATATCCTTAATTATCCCCTACATTTTTTAGAATTTCGAATCCTAGACTTTGTTTGCTCTTGCTATTGGCCATTTACTTTGAAAGTTGTATGTTAACTAATGATGTAGCATTTTTCCATTTCTCGGAATACCCAAATAACCTTGAGTTGTAGTTATTACCTTTTATATTCTTAGGTTAAATTACTTATCCCACTTTTATGGTTTAAAAAGTGGGTTAATATTTCAAACACCCCCCCCCCCCCCCAAAAAAAAAGAAGAAAAAAAAAGTGGGTGAATACCTCTTCACCCATCTTCATAATCTAGTAATCTGATGAGAAAAAAATGTAGATTCCCAATGAGTAGAATTAGCTAGTTTGATGTTTCTTTGTATTTATTAATTTAAAGGTATGACTGAGGTCCATACATATGGATATGGTATGGCAGAACTAGGCTGAGGATTGGTAACGGGGGATATGTTTTTAGAGGCTGAATAATCATATCCAAATTTCAACCGAAAAAAGATGATCGTATCCAAATTTGACCTATTCACTTAATAGGTCCTGGTCATGTTGTCCCGTCACCTCCCTTTCACACTTTCAATAGTTAGTGAAGGTATTGAACTCATGCAATTATCAACCCATTCACGCTTCATTTCTAATGTCCCATCTCATGGATCCCAATTCCATGGATGAATAACAACTCCCTCAGCTCTTCCATGTCATTTTTGGCCAAGATAACTGATACAAAATGAAGTGGTCGAGGACATGCGGCTTGAATGAAACATTTCTAACTCATGGAATAAGGAATAGAAGCAGTCTCTACATATCACTATTTTTTTGTACCACCTCTCAGTCCCTTACTCGTCATGTTGTGGGTGTATTAAAGGGGCATCAAGGACTGTATATGCACTTCAATCAACCTATCAATCCAGTGAGATTCCAACTAGGAGAAAAAAATGCAATTGCTTTTATAGACAAGCACTTTCTGAATGATGAGTTTTGTTGTTCAGCTAACTAATGAAATGCTTTCTAATCTAAAGAAGGAAAAGTAGCATAAGCAAAGGAGTAATATGATCCCAAAGCAAGGGTGAGGGCTCAATTTGAGTGAGGGAGATGAGATGGTTTGGGAATTGAAGAGGACGTATGAAGAGTGTGGAAAATGGCTCTTTGAGCATGAGTGAATGGAAAATTCTTCATTAACGAGATTTGGGTAGAAATGAGTACATGAATATTCATAAATGTTATGGGCTTTTCATTTCCCAAGTTTGGTTCATGAATGGTTGAATATTTTTTATGTCTAAGTTTGGTTCATAAATAACGAGAGCTTTTCATTTCCCATGCTTGGTTCATAAATGACAATAGTTTCTTCCTTTCTTAAGCTTGCTTCATAAATGAGAGAAGCTTTCCATTTCCCAAACTTATTAATGAGGCATTAATGGTAATGATCTATGCTTATTGTACCTATAAAAAATCTCCTCTATAAATAGAAGATCCCCCTTAATGAAGATAAACTTTTTCAACGATCAATTCACAACTCACACACACCTGTCAGTTTTTTCTCTTTTCTAAATTTTTTAGTCTTTTTAATTTTAAGGGTCTTGTCAAATTTCTTTTGAGACTCTTGTCATTTGAGTTACCAGTGATTGAAAAAATAAATATTTGAAAAGCTAAGTAACACATTCCAAACTAACCATGAACTTGCGATGATGGGTTTCTCAATCCCTTTTGTCACTTGAATGAAGCAGTGGTTTGATTCCAAATTGATTTCTTTGTTGGTACTGATGTGCAAACTTCATTTTTGTGATTCATCTTTATATCTATATATTTATTTGAAGTCATATTTAATTACAAAAAATAAAAAAATAAAGTTACAAAGCAGTGCTTTTATTTTCCTTGGAGTTAACTAGAAAGGGATGATGGTTACATTTGGAAATTTCTTTATTTATGAGGGTGAAAACTGATGCATTTGTTTAACCTCAACAAGAACAAGGGGAGACCATTTGTATTGGTCTTGTTCAAAACTCTTTAATGCTATCTTTGTAACGAAGTATGCATTGAAGGTCATTTGAGTTTCCAAAGATCCTTGTGAATTTTTTGTTGAGAAGTTTGGTTTACTTATATAGGTCATACAAGAAGATTGTTTTGATGTGAACATTATTTAAGTTTCAGTGTTCAAAGAAAGAGTTAAGAACCACGATTATTCTAGTATGCATACAAGTGGTGGATGCACTGATTGTGGTGATGCACAAAGCTTGAGTGCTCTTCTTCAAAATGTAAAAGAATAGAGCATATCAACCTCTGCTAGTAAATATGGAAAATTTCGTGGGGCTTGTTCTTTATTTTATTTTAAGTTTCTAAAAGGATAAGCTACTCATTGTAGGTTGTGTTAGTCCCAACAATCTCGAACCTTTATATGGTGTAAATGAGTGGACCTTAGCATTGGTTGAAATGCTTATTGAATAGTGTGAGCACAGTAGATGCCTCCATAATTCTATTGCTGAAAGGTTATTCTCACCTACTGATCTACTAGGTATATCATGGTGAGGGATGAGAGTTTCTTGGACACCTTATTTGTTAATAAGCTCAATGAGTTGCTACCAAAGTTGTTTGATGCTCTTATTCTCAACTTTTGTTGAATTCTTGAAATGTTAAAATTATTTATTTATGAGGAATTGTGGGGGATCTCCAAGTAAATTCCTATGACCATAAATGGTTGTGCTCAAAATAATGTTGTTTATAAATTTTAATGTTTTAAAATATGATGGTAATTTGTTGCTTATATTTTGTTTGAATCTTAACTTCTTATTCTTCTCTCATGATGTTCTAAATTTATTCAATCAAAGTTGTAATGGATCCGTTTATTTTCATGGATGATTGATTAATTCTTTTATTTTACAATTTATAAGTTTCAATTCATGTGTTCTTTCTCTTGTTCTTAATGCTTTGGGGTGACTAATCACCACTCTATTCATCTTTGATGTGTTTTGATGTACTTAATTGTGAAGAATTCATGTGTTTTTGAGGAGAATTGAATAGTGAGTTGTTACACCCAGCGAGTTGTAGTTCTAGGTGGCTTATTTGGCTTTGCCTAGTTTTCCACATACCTTCATGATATCTACCAAATTACATCTGATTCGTCATTGATAGGATGGTTTCGAGCAAACTAGGGACTTTATTACTGTAATAGGTGTAAATGTCTATTTGAGGGAATTCTACCGACATGAAAAAGGGATTTATTGAATTGTGTTATTGAATTAAATTGGTATCTTTGGAAATAATTGGTGAAATCGAAACTCTAATATTTGTGCCACTTGATTTGTTAATTAAATTGCTTCAATTAGAAATAGGTTAATTTACATCTCATTAAGTAATTAAAAATCAATATAGATTAGGCAAATAACTAAAAGAGAAGTGAATATTAGTATGTAATTTGGGTTTCAAATTGGTCTTCGAGGGAACAATCTCTACTCATTCTATATTACTCAGTTTGATTCCATGCTCTTGCGGATTTTGTCAAACACTCAACTACATAGTTTTGACTCAGAGTTCTTACCATAGTGTATTGAGGTACAATTCCACTTTGTTAAATATTTGGTGAAAGGTCTTGGACATTGTTCACCTGATCCATCATATCTATTGTAATATTGCCCTCTACGATTAGATTTTTGACAGCTTTAATTTTCTTGCCTAATTGATTTTCAACATCGGCTTTGAAAATCTTGAAAATCTTGAAAACATCCAAGGTTTTGATTTCTCATGAATTAAATGCAGATAACCATAATGAGAGTATTATCTATAAAGTTGATAAAATATAGTTGTCGACCACAAATGTTTATATGTATCAACTCTAAAGGAGCCCCATGGACATGCTATTGGAACTTTGTGAACAACAATGTAACCTATCAAGAACTCATCCCAAAGAGCCTTCACCTATTTCTACTACCCTTGCTTCGTGCAGATCTCTATTTGGTATCAAAGCCATCTCTTTCATTTCATGTTTTCTTTCTACTATTAGTTTACCTAATTAATCTATTCAGAGCACATAACCATTGTGGAAGCCTGCAATCATGCTTCATCACATGGTGATAGGTGCTATAATTACTCCTATTATCATCCTTAATATCATGTTCTAACTCTCTCTTTGCAGCTCTTAGAGTTGTGTTTGTAGAGTTTAGTTCTATAGCAAATGATGATCTTCCTAATTGTTAGAGTTCCTTTGTGTGTTTCTTTCAAAATCTAATGTTTGTTACTCTACCGGAGTTAAGACAACGAAAGGTCTTTGAGTGTCAATGGGTTTGCGTCAAGAGATAGCTAGTAGCCCTGTTTAGCTTGGATAAATTGTTTTCTTAGAGATTGGCAAAACAACATTAAAGATCCCCCATTAGCAACACATCTAGAAACTCCTTCACTCCCCAAAGATCATCCATGTTGAAAACCTTGTTTGAAGAGAGTTGTGCCAAAAGAGTGGGCCTTATGGTAAGGGGAACTTGTTATTTGCAAGGAAGACATTTAATGGGTGGTAATTGATAACAAGGCGCATCTTGCCTCTTATTTGTTCAACCCTTTTGTTCACATAGAATGCTTCACACGCCAACTGAGGATTGCTAGATTTGACCAAGTTTTGGTCTAGTAGCTATTACATTTCTTGTTTGGCTAAGGCTAGATGTCCAAGGTTCATTCCAAAGTGACTAGCCTTAGTCGGATTGGCATCTTCGTTCTTCTTAAAGGGGAGCCAGGATGATGTCACATCCACCCAGCCGGTATCCTATCTGGCATACTCGGGAATGTGATCCACAGCCCAAGGATCAAGGATCGAGCGGCCATGCCTCCCACATACACAATAACATAATCACGAACAATATAATCAATGTTTTAAGCAAGTAATAACTAGATCAAAATGGATAAGAAAAGATAATCAAATCAGAGTGCAAAAAATTATAAGGTATCAAGTACATATAAAGGTAATTCTCAAAAGAGAGAGAGAGTGATTAGAAGTCACTTCCTCTCAAAAGCAACAGAAAGTGGTTACTTAGTTAAGTTACAATCCCAATATCAAAGAGTAAATCCATAAAAGTTAATACAACATGTCCAAGTTCCAGAATGACAGAAAAGGGCCTAAGCTAAAAGATACCAAGCACGGCCTCTCCCAAAACAAGGTCGGACTAACCCTAGTATGGAGGGTAATCCCCCTCGGCACCTTCACCATAATCTTCGTAATAGCCAGGACCTTCACCGTAGTATGAGGGATCCTGTGCCGCCTCGTAGTAGGAGCCATCAATGTCTTCGGTACCTGCAGATAAGTCTAACAAAAACAATTGCACAAAAGGAAATGAGTTCAAAGAACTCAAAGAAGGAAGTCGTTCCACAATACACAAATCATACGATACAAGTCACAATATGATGCAAGATGATATGAGACAACAATGCAATATGATTCTAACTCTGAGTATGCTAGTCTCTAAGGTAGACATGCTTTTAGCCATAGCACCATACTTCTTTTGGTCGTCAGTCACTCCCCCTCAACCCATTCCGTATCTTGGGTCTGCCGTGGTAGTTGGGTCAAGTCCTCTCAAACCATGGTAGAGGATTCGGTCACCACTCTCTCACATCACCATTTGGTATAAGTATTGGCGCATGTCAAGGTAAAGCCTAGCCCAATGCAAGTCATCTACTCAGTCATATCAACTCAGATCCAGATACATCCATTCCTCGCCCCGGCGATCCTTTCCAGATATCCTTCACACTAGAGTTAGCATAATCCCGGATTACGGACTCATCAACCCTATTGGTCATCCACAAATAGTAAACAGGAAGTTCTCATGTCCTCTCACGGGTTGGTTACCGGTCTTGAGCGCCCATGAGCCCAAGTCTAGCTATTTGCAACCCTACCAATAAATGGCCCCTAATGGGTATCCATAGCATGATCTATGTCCTCTCACGGGGAGGTTACCGGTCTTGAGCGCCCATCAAATCATACTATTACCACGGGTTGTTCGGTCTCAATACCCTTCCGATTCGGGTCTGATACAACAAGGATGGTCCTAGCTATATATCTAGACAATCCTACGTATGTCATCCAATGATCCGAGAAAGCGTCGGTGGACACCTTTAGAGAACATCCCATACTATTCCCTCCGATGTCCAAGGACAGAAGTGTCGATAGGACACTTCCCAATCCCAATTCATACTTAGTCATTCACAAGCTCAATCTCATCATATCATACATGATCAATAATTCATTATATAAACAAAGGCATAATATAACATGATCAATCATATATGTAATCATAAAGAATAGTTAAGCATGATATTCCGAATGACATGTAACATAATATTACTGATAAAGTGCATACAACAGTCATACATGGCTAAGGAATACACTAATGAAGTATATCTACTAAGTTTCCAAAGTAGAAGTAGATTTGCATGATCAACGTACTTGGGGTAACAACCGTCCTTACCTTAATCGAGTCGGAAATAATACCAACAATCGCCAAGAATAGCCCAAAAGTCAGTGTTTGTACCCTAGACAACATATAAACAACATTAGAGAAGAAAACAATCGAATCGGAGGTCAAACGAAGCAAATCGGACAAGGACAGAGTTGCTGTCATATCTTGGTCGACTGTCAGTCGACCAGAGCAAACAATAACGGGTAGAATTGGAGGTTTGGCCCGAAACTGATCTTCCGGTGCTCCGATCGATATGAAACTTGGAGGGGATGATCATGGCAATGTGAGGACACTACACACTAAGTTTCATCATGATCCAACGGTCCAAATACGAATACCCAAAATCGAAACCCTATGTTCTATATGTTAGACATCAAGAATTGAATTGGAATTGATTGCAATAGCAAGAAATGATGGGGAATCAATTAAGGGAATGATAAGAACTAATTTAGAATCATGAATCATAGTAATTCAAACCTAGTATACATTTACACATTAGTTTGAATTAAAGAATATGTTGAAATAAAAGAAATCATGGAATTGTAATGTAAGTAATCATAATCATAGCAAGAATGAAGTGAGATTGATGGAAATGAAAGGGGAAGCTCATGGCCAAGTGTTTGCAAGGTTGTAGCACTTCAGCTGTGACACCCAGCCCAAATCTAGCCGAACCCGATCTTTTAATGGTTGTAATGTTGACTTTGAAGTTTATGATTTCAGTTTTACTATCTTTTAAAATATTAGGAAGATGTCTTCGTGGGCATCTTAGTAGAGATATGGTGTTTGACCCAAAACCCATGGTATTGATGTGGTGTTTCCTTATGGAACCTTCTTGATTTGGTGTTGAACTATTTATTTGTGAAGAAGAACTTGGTTGATGGACCTAAAGCTTAGTTGGACCTAGTTTGAAGACATCCCTCCATACTAGGTAAGTAGTATGATGTGTTGAAAGAAGCCCATCCAAAAATATTGAAGTTTAGCCCATTAAATCCCTATTTTTGAACAAGTTTGTCCGCGTGGCATTTTCGTAAATATCTGTTTTGAGGTTTTCAAGCTTTATTTCTTTTAATTTCGTGGTAAACTATTCCCACCATGTTTCTAAACCTCTTGATAGCGTGGGATGTCTTTGACTTCCTCTTTGGCAACCAATCAACCAGGGGTCGGTTTGGTCTTTGGTGAAACCCTAGTAACTCTTGAACTCTTTGTGCTATTTGGGGGAACTCCATGTGTTTCACTCTCAATCTGTTTCTAAGCCTTGGGAGAAGTGGGAGTCCCTAGAACCTCTCCTTGGCAAGACGATCCTCGTATCTCTGGGTTTCTTCGGGTTTCTCTTCTAGGTTGGTATTCATTGCTTCTTCTTTAATTCATTCTTTCTTCTCTACTTGAGTTTCTGATCATGAGAGGGTATTACACTCTGTATGACCTCTTCTTTAATTCTTTTAGCCCTAGAGTGAATCCCCAATTCACTCTATGATCTTGGCCATATGGGATGATCCTTGAATTTGATTCCACCAAAGCTCTTAATGATACTTTCCTAATTTCCTACCTATCTTTATTATTGTGGGGAGGTCTCATATTATTACCATGACCTTCCCTTGTGTCCTCATGATTGAGGAGTTGATCCTTGTTTTTCTTTGGAACAATTGGCAACCCTTTTATTTTCTATTAATTCATTGGACCCTCCCAAACCTTTCTTGATTGTAATTCCTTGCCCTAAGGGTGAATCTTTATTCTCCTTAGTCTTTTGTGGGATACACGGTTCTTGTTAGTAAATCCTAATTGTATGATTTGAATTTGTTTCCTTCACTTTAATTGAGAACCTTATTTTCTCTCATTAGTAGACCCTTTCTAATTCCATTCTTTATTTTGATACTAATGAGATTTTCCTTTATCTATCTTGGGTTGTTTTTATGAGAATTAATTATGGGTAACTCTCATGGAGGTAACCAACTCTCGTGAGGGTAACCATATTGAACCCTATTGTTCTTTTATTTGTTGAAACTTCCCAACACTTTTGCAGATTGTGCATTCTTTGTTTTTCTTTCCCTTGGGTGATATTTGTGTTAACCTAAACTTGATCACTATATTTTCTTATGATCCATGTTTAACCTAATTAGGATTTCTAATTATTCTTTCTTCGTTTTGTTCTTTTTGAGATCGGGAAGAAGATGATGCATCCTTGAACCATCTATTCCATGATCTCATTCTATTCTTTGAGATCTATGATCATCATCATGATCTTAACCCTAGCTAATAGATTCTTGAACCTTAACCATAACCCTTGAATGATCTTTCTGAAACCTCTTGTAACCTTCCATGTGAGGGAAACCTCATGGGTAATGTTTCTATTAACATAAACTAGATTTCTATGATTTCTTGTTATTTTCTTGATACAATCATTCCCTCTCTTTCCGTGATCATAACCTTTTCATGGCCATATGTTATGATGAAACCCTAACCCCTTTATTACAAACCTATTATGATTGATTTTTCGACTATGATCTCCCCATGTCTTCATTTGGGTTTGGTTGTACTTGGTCTTCAACCCCATGGCAGCACCCTTGTTGATTCTTGGGGGGTTACTAGTGGCGGTTGATTAAACCAGCGCCGCGTTGTTGGTGCCCTCTTTTGCCCTGTTCGTTATAATGCATCCTCGCCCTATTAGATTATTTGTTGGTTGCTATTTTGGGGTTGGCGGCGATGGAATCTGCGGATTGGTCTGTTTGTTATGTATACATTTTCTCTTCTATTCTTGGTGATTCATTGGTAATGAATCTCCATTAATTCTCTTCTTTTAACCTCTAATTGATTTGAACCCATCCCCTTTTTGTTGGTGGTTACCCAATTGATTTGTTGTATCTCCTTTTCAATGTTCTTGATGAGATCCTGTCTATACGAATCCCGCATTTGTTTAATGGATGGATCCATAAGGGAATGATTTGGGTAATAAATCTTTGTTAATTTTAGGTTTCTTGTTACCCCCTTGTTCTAGACTTATTGCTTGAAATTCGGACTAAGATCATCCCAAAGCGGATTGAATCGGATGATAAAGTCCGATTTTGGAGTTGGACTGTTAAGCAGGGGTGTTGTGGAGGTCGCTAACTAGCAACCGCCACAGCAACCGGTGGTTTCCTAACTCGTAGGTTTGATTTTTGAATTGTTTTGACTCTTGACTCTTATACATTCTTGTAACCCTATGCCTAGGTGTTCTTGTTTCAAATAAAAGTCTTATAATAGTTTTTGGATTGAAGTTAGAGGACTTCTACTAAATTACGGTAGGACATGCATTCTTATTTATATGCAATTACATATACATGATGATTTTGTTGTTCTATTTACTATTCTTTGATCATGTATCTTGCTATAATTGTATAAAGCATGTAAATCTTATTGTATATTGTTGTTTGTGGTATTCCTTGATGTACTTCATCTTTTATGATATTGACAACTTGTTCATGGTATGATAAAGAGTGTTGTAGTGTGATTGTGTGGAAGGGGTATTCCATTGGGATATCTTGGCTTGGGATATCGGGTGTGGAATGGGACACATGCTGCTGATGTCTCGACTATCATGATTACTTGATGACATACTTAGGGAGTCTAGATTGCATGGCTAGGTACCCCACATGCTATTACCCTTTGGGGGGTTGGCCGGGTGACCCGTGACAATGGTGGCGTGACTATGTTTCATCCAACGGGTACCGTCCGTGGGAGACTCGTGGACCACTTTGGTCATGTATGGTAGGGTTGCATATGTTAGGGTTGGGCTCTGGACGTCAGGAGCGGACCGGGTGTGGAGGAGTCTGGAGATCCGCCCTTTGTGGATGACCATAGGGTTAAGGAGTGAGTCCAACGAGGTAGCCATCGTGAGGATTCTTACTCCTAGGTTGGGGATCTGACGGTTGGTTGGTGCCATGGGGGTTCTGGACTTCATATAGTATGTTACCATTATGACCTTGCATTGGATTAGAACCGCATGCGCGGTACTCATTGCCAATGGTCGTGGTGAGAGAGTGTTGACTTAACCCCACGGTTTTGAGAGCCGTGTGGACTTACCCCTTTGCCCGGATCCCTCGGGGTCCTCTTGGGATCGAGTGATGAGACTTACCCAAGGAGGGCTGGTGTATTCTTGCATGTCTGTTAGGACTTGCATAGTTAGATCTTAGTAGCATTCATATTTCGATATCATCCATATCATTTCATTGTGCATTCGTGGATTGTATTGACATATATTGGATTGCTTGTTCCTTCGAGTTCGTTGGAACTCATTCCTTTCATTGTATGTATTATATAACTGTCGGATGGTTGCACACGTCGGAGTTGGAGATGATTCGTATGAAAGAGCCTTCTCGTTTGAGTTGATGTGGCGCGTGGTACATGGACTTGCGAGCATGAAGCCTCCTGAAGATGAGATTATTTAGTTATTCTTTTGCTTGCTAATCTCGATATTACTTTTGATTCTTGATCTTCCTTCTTTCGTTCGTTCTTGGATATTTATTGGAGTATTTGGACTCCGTACCTTTTTATTGATTATTGTACTATTCTTGCTCTTGATTCATGTATTTGTATTTATTATTATTGATAGACTAAACCATGGATCTGTGCGGTCCACCACGGGTCGTCGGTAACCCGGAGGCGGCGGGTGTGGTGGTTGGCCTTGGTTTTACAAGTCAATAATAGTTAATACAAGTATTAGATGGCAATCGAGTCATAGATCCGTGACTCAAGTTGTCTTAGAGGTGAATAATAGAGAACCTTGTATTAGAAACTTGAATAAATGAAGCATAATAATCAAGTTTGAATAATGCACAATAATTACAATTTATGACTTGTACTTGGGTAGTAGTCATGGGTTAAAGTTTAGTTGTCGGTTTTAAGTGTTGTGTATTTGTCGAGTCATGAGTTGTCCTTGTGAGTGATTTTTGTTGTGAGATATTGTTGGGAGTAAGTCGTCATATGAGTCTGAGTCATGTTGTCGTCATGTGTTGTCGTATGAGTCTGAGTCGTGTTGTCGTCATGTGTTGTCGTCATGTGTTGTCATACGAGTCCGAGTCGGGAGTTGTTGTTTTAAGTTGTTGTTGGGAGTAATGGTTGTGAGTGGTCGTTATGAGTCATAACTAAACATTGAACAATTGTTAATGCAACAAAAGAAAAGCATAATATACAATAACACAAGTGATACAAATTTAACTTCACTAATCACTTAGGTTTACAATTCTGAAAGTGAATACATCTGTGTTGACATAAAAGGAATTCCTAGAACTGCCTGTCTAGGTAATCGTTTCTGAGAATCAAGCTGATCTTTCATAGTTTGAGACTCCTCCTCTAGTTGTGTCAGTCAATCTTCTATAATGTATATGTGTGTCTCTATCCTCTCTTGTGTGGAAGTTATCGCCGACAACTAAGAAACCACACCTGATGCCTTGAAAGTTGAATTTGATGGACCTCTCACCTCAAACTGTCGAGCTGGAATAGTTTCCTCCTCATCTTCCTGAATCTCCTAATCCTGAGTCTCATCCTGAGCTTGAACCTCATCCTAGTGCTCATTCTTTTCCTCAATATCCTCATCCTTATCATCATTACCCTCATCAATCATCATCTTTCATCCTGAACCTAAATCTAGTCTGAAGGTTTGACTATTGCTTTCTTATTTTCGTATAATCTCTGCTTGTGTGTTGTGTGTTGTGAAAGACCTTGGAAACCCTATAATCTTTTGGGAAGCCTAGAAAACTTTTCTTCATGTTCGTTATTCATAGCCTTTGTTCTTATCTTCGTTCGATTTGTCAACTGTACATCTCTCGCATTCTTATCATCTGCTTTGTTTTGAATTCCTCTTTGCCATTTAAGAAGTCAGCCAAGAGTCTAGTTTGTTGTACCTATTAGATCTATTTTCGTTGTACTTTCCATCCCCTTGTAAAGATTTGGAAATCCCAACTAATCCTAACCTTGCTGCTGTGTCAAATGCATACATACCATATGCATTGTTCGATTTATTTCTCTGCCGTATAAGTTACCTAGTTTCGTTTGGTAGAAGTTTACCCCGAAGCTTACCTATTCTTTCTTCGATTTTTCTAGTGCCTTCTATCTCCCTTTGATAGGAGGGTAATTTTAAATCATTCCCATGACTGATCCTTCTATCCTTGCTGTTCTAAAGTGGATCTCCGTATACTCTATAACCTTATAAATTCTCCACATGATGATTTCGAAGAGAAATCAAGTGTGATCTTCATGAATTGTTATTCCTTCTAATTGTTTCAAGACTTCAAAATTTTCATCTCCTTTTATCCAATCAAAGATTAATAATCTCTCTTGTATTGTATTGATCTACTCTTACTATGTTTTTATTTTCTTTGTGATTGAGGCTATGAAGAAGATGCCGCATCCTTGCAACCATCTCTTCTACAACCTCCTTTCATTCTTATGGTTTTATGATCTTCATATTGATCTTCGCCATGATCTTTGTGAAATCTTCATGAAGCCATGATTATACTTTCGATTTGATTTCAAAGCATGTTAGATTTTCTCCGTTGATTTCAAACAAAAAAAAATAATAAAATAAAAAAAAAATTGTTATTTGTTTTCCGTTGTTTTTGGGGGAAGAAAGTCAAGATAAAAGCAATGTATCTCCATTCCTTTGAAAACCAAGTACTCTCCGAATTTCGAGGACGAAATTATTTTAAGGGGGGGAGAATGTGACACCTTACCCAAATTTGCCCGAAACCCGATCTGTTTTGCGTGAAGTCGGGTTTTGCTTAATGTTGACTTTGAAGTTTGACCGTGATTTCAGTTTTACTATCTTTTAAAATATTAGGAAGATGTCTTTGTGGGCCATCTTAGTAGAAGATATGGTGTTTGACCCAAAACCCATGGATATTGATGATGGTGTTTCCTTATGGAAACCTTACTTGATTTGGTGTTGAACTATTTATTTGTGAAGAAGAACTTGGTTGATGGACCTAAAGCTTAGTTGGACCTAGTTTGAAGACATCCCTCCATACTAGGTAAGTAGTATGATGTGTTGAAAGAAGCCCATCCAAAAATATTGAAGTTTAGCCCATTAAATCCCTATTTTTGAACAAGCTGTCCAGGCAGTGGCATTTTCGTAAATATCTGTTTTGAAGGTTTTCAAAAGCTTTATTTCTTTTAATTTCGTGGTAAACTATTCCCACCATGTTTCTAAACCTCTTGATAGCGTGGGATCGATCTTTGAACTTCCTCTTTGGCAACCAATCAACCAAGGCTGGTCGACTGGTCAGTCGACCAAGGTGGACAATAAGGTTAGAGCATGGATTTGGAAGGCCAGACTGATCCGAATTGAGTTGGGTTTTCTCCTACAAGTCAATCAACAAGTCTAGTTTCAAGAAATACCTTCAGATTGAGCATAGGTGTTCAATAGGTGCTTCAACTAATTCAATCTTCTTCGATGCATAGATTTTCACTAAACACTGACAATGTGCTCAAGTAAGGGGCAACACTGTCAATGTCCATAGGCTCTGGATCAAACACCGAATCTTCAACTATGAGGGTCCACAAGTCTCTTCTACCTCCACTCCTGGTCTTCGGACCTACAACAGTACAAAATCCGGGCTGGGTCAGGGTTAGGATAAGGCTGGATTTTACAGATGAAGTATTTAGAATTTTGCCAAAGAGGGTGTGTACACTTTTGAAGAAACTATGTGTGGTTGGAGGCACAACTATCACACCCCACCTGACAATATCGGATCCGCCCCGACAACCCGTGGGTGTGATCCATAGCTACAAGATCACAATTACACTATCAATAATAAATAAGACACAAACCCACAAAAGAATATTCCAATAATTAATTGAAGAAATAAAGTTCCAAAATAAAAAAAATAAATATTAAATTAATCAAATTGAAAATGTATCGGAGAAGAAAAAATTATTCAAAGTGTCTTATCATGTCTTGTTATTGTCTTTCATTAGTATAGGGTATTCTATCTCATATCTCTCAATGAAAGGAGTCATGAGACCCTCCTTCATCGCTTTATCCAAGTGGCGGACCACTCGGACCCTCTTCCCATTAATGGGTGCCATAAGAGCACTCCATGCACCTATAGGAAGCTTCGGGTTGATCATAACTACGTCCCATTGGCACCTTCAATATCTTTTCATAGGTGTTCTACCACACATACAAAACTTCTCTTGTTTTGATAAAGGCATATGAAGAAAACAAAGATAACCCACAAGGATGAGTTCTTAAAAATCAGTAAGCCAACAATTCCATACATATACCATTGCTGGGGTACAAGTCCACGCTCTCTCACCACAACCATTGGTCTGAGTAC
The DNA here is from genome assembly GCF_041222555.1 of Hakea prostrata. Taxonomy (NCBI): domain Eukaryota; kingdom Viridiplantae; phylum Streptophyta; class Magnoliopsida; order Proteales; family Proteaceae; genus Hakea; species Hakea prostrata. Next base: position 31,465,619 of record NC_142602.1, on the reverse strand, counting down.
TGGCACATGTCGAGGATGCTATCCCTATGCAAGTCATACAGTAATAAACTACATGTGGTCCAGATACTTTTCCTTATGCCTAGTGCCCTTTTGGTCAAGTATCCTTCTCTACCTAGGAATATAAATCTTCACGAACTGGTTACCTCTTTTGGACCTATTCCTTAACCCTATGGTCATCCACATATTGTTGACGTCGATGCCTCTCATGTCTCCTTATGACACCCAAGTCATCTTTTGGACACCCATTAGCCCAATCCTAACATATGCAACCCTACCATTTATATGATAAACAGTGGCCCACTGTGTCTCCTCACGGGCTGATTACCTCTATTGGATGTCCACGGGATCACGTCACTACTATCACGGGTCACCCAGCCCAGATCCGGTCATACCCGAATACCTGTGGGGGTGATCCACCACAAGACCTATGTTTAGTGACAATTCCATACAACATATGATATAGTAAAATTAAACGGACAAGAATAAATCAAGTTTCAAATATAAAGCTATCAAATCTGAAATAATGGTTGAAATAATGATTACAATCAACCATTATTTCAAATCAAAAGGTATAACATCAGAGTTTTGAAAAGAAAAGATGATAGCTTTCTTTGCAACAGAAAATAAACTAGACTAATTCCCTAATGGAATCCAACCCCATAAAAACATTCTTAACACTGGCATGAAGCTCCATGCGAGTCTACATCTTCTTCAATTGCTCCCTCAAGAAAGTATGCCAGCGACAAATCCGCCACTTGGAAAGAGTCCTCATAACCTACAGTATATTCCAATAGAAACAAACATATATAAGGAATGAGTTCAACAGAACTCAGTGAGGTCAACTCAACATCATATCATGCATTCTTCATAAGATTCCACACCACACATATAACATGAATATCAATAATGTAATTAATGATAATGATATGATGTATGAATGATTATGATATTATGTTCCTAACTCTATCATGAGGTCTCTATGGTAGACACGCATTAAGTTTATACACCAATCTCCTTTGGGCGGTCTCAGTCACTCTCCCTCAACAAGAGACATCTATTGGGTTCTCTGCGGTTGTTGGGTAAAGTCTTGTCAAGCCATGGTTGGGGTATAGGTCACCACTCTCTCACATCACCGTTTGGTATGAAATTTGGCGAGTGTCAAGGATAATCCTAGCCCAGTGCAAAGTCATACGATCTCGTACTACATATGGTATAGATACTTCCCCTATGGCACCGATCACTCGGTTCAGTATCCAATATCTCCCCTCATGCCTAGTGCCCTTTTGGTTCCATACTTTCCCACCTAGGGATGGAATCATCAACGGAAGGCATCTTTTGGACCCCATTCCTTAACCCAAGTGGTCATCCACATATAATGAACAGGATGCTCTCCATGTCTTCTCACGGGTTGGTTACCATTCTTGATGATATTGGGCATGTTTAACACTCAGGACCTAGCCACTAACATCACGGGTTACCCGGCTTCATTACCCCTGTCGGAAGGGTAGTAGTACTCATGAGGTCACCTAGCCACACACTTCTAGACATGTCCTAGGTATGTCAAGCAATAATCAGGGAAAGCGCCAAGGGGCACCATATGAAGGCGTCCCATACCACCTCCAATGGTGTCCAATGACAGAAACGCCAAAATGGCATTCTCCATTCTCCAGTCACAACCTACGCAATCACATAAGGTCACTAGGGTAATGGGTGAACCCACAACCCTAGTTTGCAACATAAAATAAAAGGAGCAATTTAATTCAACATCATCCATATATTTTCATATCAATAATTTAAGATTTAAAAATAAAAGAAAAACTCAATCCATCCAATTTCATCCATCTCATTCATTCTCATATCACCATTCAAAGAATATTGAAAATAGAAGCAAACATATTTTCTTACCTTTCAACATCGACACACATAATCACAAGATAATATTAAAGCAAGGCAAGATATCAATAATGAAATTAACTAATATCATTAAACATGCAATATAAGGTTAAGTATATTCCTCACCTTTCACTTTGATTCTTTCTCCGAAGTCCCAAATTCACTCCCACAAGTTGGTGACTAAAAGATAAATAAACCTATTCATGCAAGAGGATTAATAATCACAAATTAGAGTCAATTTGGGTTTCAAAAGATCTCCCAAGATCTTCCCACGAAAACTACAATTCTAACCACTAGTTTAAAAATGATAGTTTTAAACCTCACTAGTGAATGGTCACTATTTCGCTACCGATTCAAAGTCGAATCGAAACGAAACTTTGGAAATGTCTAATTGGCAGCAAAAGGATCTTAAGGGTACCTTCAATTTGATCCAATTTTATCTAGATCAAAAAGTCTCAAATTGGCTCTCTCGAATCACCTACGGGCGTCTCAGATAGTCAAAATGCGAAATATTTTGCAAGGATTAGCACCAACAACTCTTATACTAAAAAACAATCTCAAAAAAAGAAATTAAGAGCATCCAAGAAACATAACATGCTCCCACTAATACAATCCCACAAAAGAAGATAAGAGAAACCCCACAAACTATGTCTAAAGGGAAGGATTTAAGAATTCTCACCTTTCTTAATGTTCCCGCAATGATCTGAGTCGTAGAGCACCTTCGATTGGATGAGATCTACTCTTCTCCTTGGTTTCTCCTCTTCCCCAAGCCTTAGCCTCCTTCTAGCATTAAGAAATGTGTTTTGGGGTGAGTTACAACCTAAAATAAGGTTTAAAAACCCGAAATCCCGATTATGTCCAATAACTGAAATAGGGATGGGGGGCTGGGTCACCTAACCGGCCCAACCGACCAGTCCATGGTTGGACCCCCATCCGAACTCCGATTTTGGTGATTTTTGGCTTGATGGAAAGGTTTTTTGACGATTTTCGTTTGGATATCTTAATCTCATCAAATCGGACTCTCCATCACCGGTTTACGGATGTGCCAAATTGCCCTTTTTATACCATCGTGATTAATCTTCTCTCTCCTCTTAAACTCTAGAAGAGTGTCAAGTCATCACAAGGGTCATCCACAATCATTGGGTCCATTTCTGAACCTTCGGGCTTGATTCAAATGGCCCAATTGTCGCTGAATCGAGGCCCGTGTTCTCGGTCTTGAAACCACGGGTTAAAGGGGTAGAAATTTGAGGGATTTCACAATATTCCTATTGAAAGGGTAGTAATATGTAAGGGTGCCCTAACAATGCATCTAGACTTCCTAGTCATAAAGGAACAACTATGGTAATGGTGGGGGCATTTGGGGACAATGTCTCATACCACAGCCCCTGGTATCCCAAGCTATGAGTACCAACCCCAATAATCCCCAACTCATAGTCACAACATTCAACCACATCATACCATGAAACAAGTAAAAGTGCAATACATATCATCTACAATTCATTATCAATAAGTAAGCACACATGACAACAATTAAAGCAGGTTACAAGAATCATTAGCATGCTTAGAATAATCATCAAGTCATAATATTAAGAAATTCAATCATATATGCAATTGTCCCTCACCTAACTTAGTGGAAAAGTACTGAATAGCATGCTAAATCCCTCAAGCAAACACCCTAGCAAATCCCAGAAAACTCCTAGATTAAGATTATGAAGTTACATTGGGGTCTGAGATTCAAACTGGGCAAAGACAACATCAATGCAACCTCTGGGACCTAACCGGTTGGTTAAGGCAGTTGGATAGTTGATTGCCGCCCTACTCTCGGGCAGAATTCCAAGTCCGAAATTCTGACTTTTGATCAGTCATCCTCGATCTGATTTTGGGTTAATCTAAGTCTAAATCATGTCCTTAGAACTCCAGAGAGGTCACTTAGACTATAGATCATAGAAGGAAATAGTTTAAGTCCACATCATCTTCTTCGATAAGATCTCGCCATTAAATCAGATATAAAATCCATCGTCTTCGCATAATCCAATCGGGATCATCGATGGAAAAGGATTAAACTAATGCAAATCACTTACATAGAATTTAGAGGAAGAATAACTACTCTCTAACAAATAAAATTCAATAGAATAAGAGCTGGAACACAGATCCTTTCTTTGAACATCAAAGCACCATTGGAGGCTAATGAGAAATCTGAAATATCCTACGAATCTAAAGAAATTGACTCAATCTTCTTCTTCAATTCCGGATTGGTCGGATAAAGTTCTACGATTCTGTCCCTCAAACTCGGTTGAAGTGACATAGTTGATAAAATATCTCTAGAACCTCCTGGCAGAATTTCCAATCCCAACTCGATGATAGAATACAACAAAGGTTTACTCAGAGAAGCCAGATCCACGATTTATCAGTTACTCTTCCTACTCAGAGCTTTTGCAACCACATTGGCCTTCCCTGGGTGATATTGCATGTCACAATCATAATCTTTCACCCATCCCAACCATCTGCATTGTCTCATGTTCAAACTTTTGTGATCAGTGCATGGAACAAAATTCCCTCAAAACTTGCAAAATTTCCCATTTTGAGAACCTCGAAACGAAAAACTAGGGGACCGAAACAAAATCCCAAGTTTTGATCGAAACCTAGTTCAACCTAGCTAGACCAGTTGGTTCATAAGAGAAAAAAAAAATTCCAAAATTTTGTGGGAAACATGGGAAATTTTGTGGAAACTTGGGAAATTTCATGAAAACCTAGGAAATTTCGTGAAAACCTAGGACTTTTTCCTACAAGTTTCATAGCATTCTCATATTTTCAATTTTTTTTTGTTTCTTTCATGTTTCCCCAAATACCCCCTCCATCAGGACCTCCCAATCCAAATTGCGTAGTCCTCAGATTGATTATCTTAGGCATGTTGATGACCAGACTTATAAAGTTATAGTTGTCGATTACCTTGACAACCATAGGCATAAAATGTCATAGGATGTCTATGTTCGTTGGTTGGAGGAGAGGATGTTACAAGCATAGTACTACTCGGCTCATAGGATGGATCCACAGAGGCACTCCTCCTGGCACTGAGTTGTACTTTCCTTTTATTGTTAGTTACTTTGTATTTGATGTATTGAAGTTAGAAATTATATATTAAATGTTATGTACTTAAGTAGATAAGTTTATAGTGTACTTACTTGAACAAATCTACATTGATGTTATGTACATTAAATGACATATCTACATTGACTTTTTTAGCAAAATACAACCAATGTGTTCTTTATATTCTAACTACCCTAAAATACTTTCTAAAACTTGTCAAAACTTCATGTCAAAACTTGCACAAAAAAGTCCTAAGTTTCCCACCTAGGTTTCCCATTTTCACCTAGTTAAAACTTGAGTTTCCCTCGAGTTTCCCTTGAAATTGCTATTCTTTCACCATACAAGTAATGACGCTAGATATTCAAAGCAAAAACTACCACTGCGCGATCTAAATCATGTGAATGGTAGTTATGCTCATACTCTTTCACTTGTCTAGAGGCATACACCACTACCTTGCCATGATGTATTAAGACACATCCTAAACCAATCTTAGATGCATCTATACAATATTAAACATCCAAAGTCATCTGGTATAGTCAACATTGGAGCATTAGTCAATCTCTTCTTGAGTTCTTGAAAACTCTTCTCACAGGCTTCACTCCACACAAACTTAACTCATTTCCTGGTAAGCTTCGTCATAAGAGCTAACAATTTGGAGAAATTCTCAATGAAGTGCCTATAATACCGAGCCATACCCATAAAACTTTTGACCTCTATAACTGTCTTAGGTCTATCCCAATATGCCACAGCTTTAACCTTCTCAAGATCAACTCTAATTCCTTCAGCTGATGCTATATGTCCCAAGAATACCACTCTGGACAACCAACCTCACACTTGCTGAATTTTGCAAACAACTTATTCATTCTTAATAGCTATAAAGCAAAACTTAAGTGCTCAACATGTTCCTTCTCATTCTTCGAAAAAATTAGGATGTCATCAATGAACACAATGACGAACTTGTCTAGAACATCCTGAAATACTTGATTCATCAAATCCATGAATGCTACAGGTGCGTTAGTAAGATCGAATGGCATGACTCTAAACTCAAAATGCCCATATCTAGTCCTAAACGCCGCCTTGCAAGTATCATGGACATCACACTCAACTAATGATATCTAGATCTTAAATCAATCTTCGAGAACACTATCAAATCTTTCAATTGATCAAACAAGTCATCGATTCTAGGAAGAGGATACTTATTCTTAATCGTTAACTTGTTCAGTTCATAGTAGTCTATGAACAACCACATACTACCATCTTTCTTCTTCAAAAACAACAATGGGGCACCCCATGGTGAAACATTAGGTTAGATGGAACCCCTTGTCTAATAACTCATTCAACTGAACTTGAATTTTCTTCAACTTTGTTGGAGCCATTCGATACGGAGTTTTTGAAACTGGAGTTGCTCCTAGAATTAGAAAAATGGTGAACTCTAATTCCCTTTCTGAAGGCAAGCCCCACAAATCTTCTTAAATACATCTACATATTCTCTGACCGCTTCGATTTCCACCAACTGTTTCTCGACTTCCGAGGCATTTGCAGAGGAGGCAAGTAGTCCCACATCTCTTGTCAATGCTTTGACTCTTACAGTCGCTGCAATGACCTTCTTGCTAGGCTTCCCTTCATTACATCGGAATTCAAATGGAGGTGCATCTTTAGGATGGAATTGTACCTTCCTTTCAGAACACAAGATAATGGCTTGATGTTCCATTAACCAATCCATTCCAAGTATCACATCAAAGTCCTTCAAATCCAACTTCACCCGGTGGGCTTACTTTCAAGTCTCTGCCAACGATGGACATCGGGCAAGATTCTAACACCTATAATTTCACAAGATCTAGTAGGAGTACTAATAACAAGTCCTCTTTCCAAATTCTTAGGAATAACAAGGATGCATCCCACAAATGATGATGCTATGAATGAATGAGATGCACTAGTGTCAAATAGCACAAATGCCAAAATAGATGCTACATGAGCAATTCTTGTGACTACATCATGATCAAATTCAAGTTAAGTTCCTGTGACACTATAGATCTTCCCTCCTGGAGGGTTATATGCTAGTCTTGCCACCGCTTGCTATTGCTGATTAGGCCTTTGAGAGCAATTGCGAGAAAGGTGGCATGTTTTCTCACAAGTATAACATGTAATGTCCCTCAAACCAACTAAAGCTATTGGAATCGAAGCTATAGGTCTCAGATTACTCACTGTTGGACGAGGATTAGCATACATCGGTTCAGTAATCTGATTACTCACAGCTGGACGCATTGGTCCACTACGTGACCCGTAGCTCGATCTAGAACTCGCACCCCTAGATTGATAGGTGGAAGTAAGATATAGAGTAGGCTTGGTAAAGCTTCTATTATGGTCCAAACTTATTTCTGTTCACCACATACCTTCGTAGTTAATAGCTCTCTTTTTCACCTTCTTCAACTTTCTTGGCAGTCTGAACAATCTAAGCGTAGCTTTCCACTAGCTGGACTACAAGGTAAGTCTTAATCGAAGGTCTCAGTCCCTTGAAGAATTTCTTCACCTTCTTGAGGTCAACCTTTATTGATTTAGGGGCAAATAAGAAGAGTTCTTCAAATTTCTATTGATATTCCAAGATTGAACTGGAACCTTGAGTAAGAGCCCAAAATTCAAATTCCTTAGCATCCTTCACTAACTTGAGAAAATAGTTCTTGTAGAAAGCATCCTTGAACAAATTCCAGTTGACATTCTGATGTAAAGCTTCCAAAACCTGTCGGGTGGCATTCCACCAAGCATTTGCTTCATGTTGCAGCTTCTGTTAGCACACATAATCTTTTGAGCTTCATTACACCGGAGGTACCAAAAAACTTTATCCATCTCTCTTATCCATTTGTTCAGTAGCAAAGCATCTTTTGTAACTCTAGTAAAGGCAGGGACTTGGAGCTTCAAAACTGCTCCATCAATTTTGGATATGGTCCTAGAGCAAACCATCCGCATTAGCACCTGCTGTTGATGTCACATCCACCTAGCCGGTACCCCATCGGGCATACCCGGGTATGTGATCCACAGTCCCGAAGATCAAGTATCGAGCAACCATGCCTCCCACATACGCGATAACACAATCATGAACAATAATAATCAAGGTGAAAACATATAATAAAAGAATCATGAATAAGATAAAACAGATAATCAGAGTACGGAATAAAGATGATACCAAGTGTATAAAAATAATTCAAAAAGAGAGATACAGTGATCAAAAGTCACTTCCTCAATGGCAGCGGAAAGTAATCAAATCTAGTTAAGTTACATAACCAACTTTTAAAGAGTATATCAAAGAAAGTTAAATTACAGATCCGGTCTTAAGAAGAATTCAAAATATAACACTAAACAAATGTTTCCTCGGTCACATATAGTATGTCCTCATAACTATAAATATCAGAAGTCCAGCACAGCTCCTCCCACACCCATTTCGGGCTAATCCTTGTGTGAAGCATAATCCTCTTCAGTACCCTCACCGTGATCTTCGTAGTAGCCACTACCCTGAGGGTAGTATGACTCATCGTAGGGTGCCTTGAAGGACGTGCCATCAGTCTCTTCAAAACCTGTGGAATAGTCTAACAAAACAATTGCACAAAAATGAATGAGTTCAAAAGAACTCAGCAAGGTAGTTAATCCATAATACATAAGCCATATGATACAAGTCATAACATGATGCAAAATGATATGAGACAGATGATGCAAATATGATTCTAACTCTACATATGCTAGTCTCTAGGGTAGACATGCTTTAAGTCATAGCACCATACTTCCTTAGGTAGGTCTCAAATCACTCTTCCCTCAACCATCTCGGTATCTTGGGTTCTCCGGTGGGAATTGGGTCCTGCATCCCTCGGGACAATCCATGGTTGGGGTTTAGGTCACCACTCTCTCACATCACCATTGGTATAAGTATTGGTGCATGTCACGGTAAAGCCTAGCCCAATGCAAGTCATCTACTCAGTCATATCATGTCAGATCCAGATACGTCCATTCCTCACCCCGGGCGATCCTTTCCGGTATCCTTCACACTAGAGTCACGGATATTACTCACCGGACTCATCAACCCCATTGGTCATCCACAAATAGTAAACGGGAAGCTCTCACGTGTCCACTCACGAATATGACTCACCGGTCTCGAGCGCTCGTGAGCCCAAGTCTAGCTATTTGCAACCCTACCAAAAATAGCCCCTTTCAGGTATCCGTAATATGATATCTGTCCTCTCATGGGTTGGTTACCGGTCTTGAGCGCCCATCAAACCACACCACTACCACGGGTCATTTGGTCTCAATACCCTTCCGATTCGGGTCTGATACGACAGGGACATCCTAGCCATACATCTAGACAAGTCCTATGTATGTCATCCAATAATTCGGGAAAGCGTCGATGGACACCTTCGGAGAACGTCCCATACTATTCCCTCTGATGTCCAAGGACAGAAATGTCAATAGGACATTCCTCAATATCAAATCATACTTATCCAATCACATTCTCAGTTCATCATATCATACATACATAATACATCACCATATTGAAATACATATCATAACATCGCATAATCAAGTGAATAAGTAAATAACAAGAATTAAGTAGACATGATATACAAGAGTAAATAAACATGTTGCTATTGTTACAAGGTAACTACAGTAGTTATATGATGTCTAAATACAACTAATAAGTTGAGTCTACTAAGTTGTCAACATCAGTGTATTAATCACATAGTCTATGTCATATGGGTATAACCGTCCGTACCTTAATCGAATCGAAAATAATAGCAAGTACCACTTAGAATAGTCCCCAACTTAGTGCTTGAACCCTAGACAACATATATGCAACATTGGAGAAGGAAACAATCAAGTTGGAGATCAAATGGAGCAAAACGAGCAACTAGAGTTGCTGTCCTCATCTGGTCGACTAGCTGGTTGACTGACTTAATCGACCGAGCAGTCGACCAAGATGAACAGTAACGGGCTGAATAGTGAATTTGGCCCGAAACAGATCTTCCGGGGCTCGGATCGATCCAAAACTTGGAGGGAATGATTATAACAATATAAGAACACTATACAACAAGTATTAACATGATCTAATGGTCCAATTAGGAATACCCAAATTGAAACCCTATGCTCTATATGCTAAACATCAAGAATTGAATTGGAAATTGTTGCAATGACAAGGAATGATGGGGAATTAGCTAAGGAAGTGATAAGAACTAGATTAGAATCATAAATCAATAGTAAATCAGACCTAGCATACATCTACACATCAGTTTAGATCAAAGAATAAGTTGAAATGAAAGGAATAAAGGAAATCTAATGCTAGTCATTGTAATGGAAGCATAACATAGCAAGAATGGAAGGAAAATAATGGAAATGAAAAGGGAAACACATGACCAAGTGTTTGCAAGGTTGCAGCACTCTAGCTATGGTCTCAATAACAAGAAAGAGTAGAGGAATGAGTAGAATAGAGGATGAGAGAGAGAAATCACACCTTGAGGAAGCAATGGAGATGGAATGCAATGATTGAGACCAAAGGATCTTTACCAACTTCAAGGAAGGGCTTTGGGAAGGTCACTCCTCGTTCTCCGTAGTCCCAATGATTAGAATTGGGTTCTATTCACGAGGTCCCAATAAGTAGGCTTAAAATAATCAAGAATTTTGTGATTTTGCATTTATTAATCTGCTGGTCGACTGGCCCAGTCGACCAAGCCTGAACAGCAACTTCAGACAAAGAATTGGAAGGCCATACTGATCCAAATTGAGTTGGGTTTTCTCCTACAAGTCAATCAACAAGTCTATATTAGAGAAATACCTTCGGAATGAGATCGGAAGCGCATCACGTACTTCAACTATGCTTCCCCCTTTCTAGGTGCAGTTTCTCACTGAAAACTGACAGTGTGACACCCAGCCCAAATCTAGCCCGGAAACCCGATCTGTTTTGCGTGAAGTCGGGTTTTGTTTAATGTTGACTTTGAAGTTTGACCGTGATTTCAGTTTTACTATCTTTGAAAATCTTAGGAAGATGTCTTTGTGGGCCATCTCAGTAGAAGATATGGTGTTTGACCCAAAACCCATGGATATTGATGATGGTGTTTCCTTATGGAAACCTTACTTGATTTGGTGTTGAACTATTTATTTGTGAAGAAGAACTTGGTTGATGGACCTAAAGCTTAGTTGGACCTAGTTTGAAGACTTACCTCCATACTAGGTAAGTAGTACGATGTATTGAAAGAAGCCCATCCAAAAATATTGAAGTTTAGCCCATTAAATCCCTATTTTTGAACAGTTTGTCGCAGTGGCATTTTGGTAAATATCTGTTTTGAAGGTTTTCAAAGCTTTATTTCTTTTAATTTCGTGGTAAACTATTCCACCATGTTTCTAAACCTCTAGATAGTGTGGGATCGATCTTTGACTTCCTCTTTGGCAACCAATCAACCACGGGTCGGTTTGGTCGGTTTGGTGAAACCCTAGTAACTCTTGAACTCTTTGTGCTATTTAAGGGGGAACTCCATGTGTTTCACTCTCAATCTGTTTCTAAGCCTTGGGAGAACGTGGGAAGATCCCTAGAACCTCTCCTTCGAGCCAAGAAAGATCCCCAAGCATCTCGTTTCTTCATCGGTTTCTCTTCAAAAAGGTTGGTATTCAATTCGCTTCTTCTTTAATTCATTCTTTCTTCTCTACTTCGGTTTGATCATGAGAAGGGTATTACACTCTGTAATGACCTCTTCTTTAATTCTTTTAACCCTAGAGTGAATCCCCTAATTCACTCTATGATCTTGAAGCCATATGGCGATAATCCTTGAATTTGATTCCACCAAAGCTCTTAATGATACTTTCCCTAATTTCCTACCTATCTTTATTATTGTGGGGAAGGTCTCATATTATTACCATGACCTTCCCTTGTGTCCTCATGATTGATGAGTTGATCCTTGTTTTTCTTTGGAACAATTGGCAACCCTTTTATTTTCTATTAATTCATTGGACTCTCCCCAAACCTTTCTTGATTGTAAATTCTTTGCCCTAAGGGTGAATCTTTATTCTCCCTAGTCTTTTTGTGGGATACACGGATTCTTGTTAGTAAATCCCTAATTGTATGATTTGAATTTGTTTCCCTTCACTTTAATTGAGAACCTTATTTTCTCTCATTAGTAGACCCTTCCTAATTCCATTCTTTATTTTAAAATACTAATGAGATGTTCCTTTATCTATCTTGGGTTGTTTTTGTGAGAATTATTTATGGGTAACTCTCATGGGAGGTAACCAACTCTCATGAGAGGTAACCATATCTGAGACCCTATTGTTCTTTTATTTGTTGGAAACTCCCCAACACTTTTCCAGACTGTGCATTCTTTGTTTCTCTTTCCCATGGGTGAATCTTGATTCTTTGTTTCTCTTTCCCATGGGTGAATCTTGATTCTTTGTTTCTCTTTTCCATGGGTGAGTCTTGATTCTTTGTTTCTCTTTCCCTTGGGTGATTTTTGTGTTAACCTAAACTTGATCATCTATGTTTTTCTTGTTATTTTCTTGATAACAATCATTCCCTCTCTTTCCGTGATCATAACCTTTTCATGAGCCATATGTTATGATTAAACCCTAACCTCTTTGTTACAAACCTATTATGATTGATTTTTCGGACTATGATCTCCCCCATGTCTTCATTTGGGTTTGGTTGTACTTGGTCTTCATCCCCATGAGCAAAGCACCCTTGTATGGCATTTCATGGGGGCGGTTACTAGTGGGGTCGCTTAGCCTGCGCGGCCCGCACCGCCGGTCTGTTTTCGGGATTTTGCCCTATTTTGCCCCCGGACTTCTATAAAGGCAACCTCCGTCTCATTAACGATTAATTTATTCGTTATTTCTTATTTGGGAGTTAAGACGGCTGCGGGAAGATCCGAAAGAGTCTGGAGTCCGCGGTGGTTTGGAGGATCGGTTCTCTTCTTCTCGGCTTTCGGTGTGAGGTATTGAGCTAACCCTTCGTTCTCTACTCTCTTATCTCCGTTAGTTTGATTTTACCCTTTTTCTCGTCACCGTGATTACCCCTTGGTTATTCTTTACCCTTTTTTTATCTGCGTGAGATGGAATAACCATAAACGAACCCGCTTCGTGAGATGGAAAATCCAATAAAGGAGAGGGTTAGGGATAATCCACCGATGATAGGGGATTGTTTTCTCTTACCCTTTTGGCTTAGGGAGTGTTTAATTCGAGACTTAGGATGAGATTACTCGAAACCGGATTGAAGTCGAGTGATCGAGGCCGAGTTTCGATTGAAGCTCATTGTTTTTGGGGCGGTCACTAGTGGCGGTCGCTTAACCTGCGACCGGCCGGACGGTGGTCGTGACCAAATAGATTTCGGTTTTGATTCAATTTGGTTTATGTGACTTATATATTCTTGTAACCCTCTATATAGGTGTTCTCTGTTTCAAGTAGAGTCTTATAATAGTTTCTGGAATTCAAGTTAGAGGAGTTTTACTAAATTACGGTAAGGACATGCATTCTTATTTATATGCAATTACATATACATGATGTTTCGTTGTTCTATTTACTATTCTTTGATCATGTATCTTGCTGTAATTGTATAAAGCATGTGAATCTTATTGTATACTCGCTGTTTGTGGTATTCCTTGATGTACTTCATCTTTTATGATATTGCACGGTTGTTCATGATATGATAAAGAGTGATGTAGTGTGATTGTGATGGAAGGGTATTCCATTGGGATATCTTGGCTTGGGATATCGGAAGGTTGTGGAATGGGACACATGCCTGCTGATGTCTCCAGACTATCATGATTACTTGATGACATACTTAGGGAGTCTAGAATTGCATGGCTAGGTACCCCACATGCTATTACCCTTTCGGCGGGGAATTGAAGCCGGGTGACCCGTGACAATGGTGACGTGACTATGTTTCATCCAACAGCGGTAACCGGTCCGTGCGGAGACTCGGTGGTCCACCGTTGGTCATGTAATGGTAGGGTTGCATATGTTAGGGTTGGGCTCATGGACGTCCAAGGAGCGGACCGGGTGTCGCGAGGAGTCATGAGAGCATCCGCCCCAATAATATGTGGATGACCATAGGGTTAAGGAGTGGAGTCCAACAGAGGTAGCCGGTCCGTGAGGATTCACACTCCTAGGTTGCGAAGGATACTGACCGAGTTGGTTGGTGCCATAGGGGAAGTATCTGGACTTCATATAGTATGTTACCATTATGACCTTGCATTGGATTAGAAACCCCGACATGCGCCAGTACTCATTGCCAATGGTCGTGGTGAGAGAGTGTTGACTTAACCCCCAGCTACGGTTTTGAGAGCCGGGTGTGGACTTACCCCTTTGCCCGGGATCCCTGCAGAGGTAACCGGTCCTTGCCGGATCGAGTGATGAGACTTACCCAAAGGAGGGCTGGTGTATATCTTAAAGCATGTCAGCCATTAGAGACTTGCATAGTTAGATCTTAGTAGCATTCATATTTCGCATACCATGCATATCATTTCATCTGTGCATTCGTGGATTGTATTGACATATATATGAGAATTGCTTGTTCCTTACTGAGTTCGTTGGAACTCATTCCTTTCATTGTATGTATTATATAAATTGTACAGATAGTTGCACAATGTCGGAAGTTGGAGATGATTCATATGAAAGAGCTTTCTCGTATGAAGCTGATGTGAGACAGACAGTGGTACATGGACTTGCAGAGCATGAAGCCTCCTGAAGATGAAGACTATTTAGTTACTTATTTTGCTTCCGCTGAACTCGATATTACTTTTGATTCTTGATCTTCCTTCTTTCGTTCGTTCTTGGATTTTTATTGGAGTATTTGGACTCCTGTAACCTTTTTATTGATTATTGTACTATTCTTGCTCTTGATTCATGTATTTGTATTTATTATTATTGATAGACTAAAACCATGGATCCTGTGACGGATCGCACCCACGGGTTGTCGGGCGGGTAACCCGGGCCTGGCGGGCGGGGTGTGACAGACAGTGTAGCCAAGTAAGGGGCATCACTGTCAATATCCATAGGCTCTTAGTCATACATCGAATCTTCAACTATGAGGGCCCACAAGTCTCTTCTTCCACTACTCCGGGTCTTCGGACCTACAAACATCAAAGGATCCGGGTCGGGTCAGGGTTAGGATAGGGCTGGATTTCACAGTCGAGGTACTAGCTCCATGAGGTTTAGGAGCAACTTGCCCTTTTTATGCATTATCATGAATCCTTGCATCATATTGTTGAATTGTGCCTGTTGCTCATGCATCACGTTTCCCAATATATTCATTACGTCTTGCACTGCAACCACAATAGGAGGATTTGGTGGGATTGGGTTTCCATGGGCTAGAGGTACTTCATTTCTTTGATTCCCACCATTCACATTATCAACCGCACCATTGACATCATTTTGGCCATTCACATAATTCCCGTTACCATTTTGGCCATCTACCACATTCCGATTAGTTAGTTGCACCATCCTGAAAATTTCCATTTTAGACAAGCACTACACCATTAAATTAAGGAAACATTTCTTTAATCATGAGATGCCCCAATTCATGCAAACATAAGCAAAGCAAGTGTAATGTGCATCATAAAATTCCAAAACACTCAATCAAATCCAATAACAAGCAAAATTGGCAATCTAAAGACCAACCGATCGCTTATGGCAGTCGATTGATTCAATCGACCGGCTCAAGCGACCACTTGCTTGTCTGCGATGTGAGGTCGAGTTTAAATATGATTTTTGGGTCCCATTTTCATTCAAACATCTCTTAAGAATGAGCTTTGGAGAAACTTCATCCTTGACCCAAGAGAAGATTTTTGGGGAGTCCGTTGACTACAAATCCGTCTTCTATGCGATCCTTACATGCAACTCATGTAAACTACCTACCAACATCTCTTTTCTTCTCGGTTAGGTCATTAGATAGCTATTTAACTTTTCTTCTAGGTTTTTCTTGCTGCAAACCAGTTCTTTTCCATCTATTCTTGATGTCTAACCATAAGTCTTCAATGTATTTGACTTTAAAACATCCACACACTTTCCTTTATGCATTTTCTAACTTCCTCTTCTCTTTTCTTTTCTCCTCAAAAATTTTAGATTTCTCTCAGATGGTAGCCTGTGGAGGTAGGATGGTTCCCATTCTTGGTTGTGGGCGTGATCGTGGATGGGGTGATACTCACAATCCCATAGACCCAAGGTTTTTCAGATATAAAGAGGCTCAGGCTCTGTACTTCACTCACTTTAGACACCTACCAATTGAGTACGGGCGCTTTATAGTTCTAGAGGAGCTCTTTGAATTCAAGATAGCAAAGAAGTTCGAGACTGTAGGGTAGAGTAGGATGTTAGCCCTAGACAACACTGCCTAACCTAGACTTGTTAGGTTATTCTTCAGCAACCTGTCCTACCATAAGCAGCTAGTGTGGGATGATGATACTAGGCTGATCATAGAAAGTAGGTGTAGACCACAGAGATCCACTCGGCCTCTAGCTCACATTCTCCACATTCCCTAGGTCTACTCAAAGAGGAGATGGTTTCCACCAAGGAGCAATTCATATTACATCCTTCACTGGGAGGAGAGGGCACTCATCTTCCCCACTATATGTGATGACACTTGCAACGGAGTCACCTCTATGATTGACTTGCTCCCTTTTGATAGGATTATTTCTCTGATAGTCAGCCGGAATCTATTGCCCAAGGCAGGGCACCAAAATGAAATTTCCTTAATGCAAGCCCTAATGACCTTTGCCATCTACACAGGGTACCAGATGGACTTACCTTTCATCATCCATAATGCTATGATTTACAGGGTGACACATCTAGGGGGTGCGTACCTTGGCTATGTATGATTGTTGACTCGGATATTTCAAAACTTTGGTTCCGATTTCATTGGGGAGGAGGTAGTTCATGTCGGTCATGGAGATACTATTGGTCGCTAACTGGTGGCACTGATGCACCTGTTGGGTATAGCTCATTCCTAGAGATGCCATATAGTTTGGAGGTGGAGGCCAGAGATGACGAGGTTGAGGAGGAGGGGGATGTTGTTGCCATGGACAAGGATGCAAGGGAGGACTAGGGTGATATCCCACCACCATCCCAGTTTGAGGTAGGGGGTCCATCTGGGACTTAGGGTGCACAGGAGGAGGATACCCAGACTTTCCACATACCAGATTCACCAACACTTGCTCAAGTAGGAGATGTAGTGTCACACCCCACCCAACCGGATCTGGTCAATACCTGAATACCCGTGGGGGTAATACATCGCAAGACCTAGGTTCAGTGACAATTCCATACAACATGTGATATAGTATAATCAAACGGACAAGAATAAATCAAGTTTCTCATATAAAGTTATCAAATCTGAAATAATGATTACAAACATCCATTACTTCAAATCAAAAGGTAAAACATCAGAGTTTTGAAAAGAAAAGAAGATAGTTTTCTTCGCAGTGGAAAAATAATCTAGACTAGTTCTATAATGGAATCCAACCCCATAATAACAGTCTTGACACTGGCATGAAGCTCCATGTACGTCCACTTCTTCTTTGTCACTCCTTCAAGAAGATATGTTGGCAACAAATCCTCCATTTGGAAGAAGTCCTCATAATCTACAGAATAATCTAATAGAAAAGACATATAAAAAATAATGAGTTCAACAGAACTCAGTGAGGTCAACTCAACTTCATATCATGCTTTCATTCACAAGATTCCACACCACACATATAGCATGAATATCGATAATGTAATTAATGATATGATATATGAATGATGATGATGTTATGCTCTTATTCTATCATGAAGTCTCTATGCTAGACACACATTAAGTCATACACTAGTCTTCTTTGGGTGGTCTCAGTCACTCTTCCCTCACGGTACCAAAGCACGTTTGTTGGGTTCTTCGCGGTTGTTGGGTAAAGTCTTGTCAAGCCATGGTTGGGGATTAGGTCTCCACTCTCTCACATCACCATTGGTATAAGATCTGGCACTTGTCAAGGATAATCTTAGGCCCAATGCAAAGTCATATGGTCTCGTACTACATATGGTCTGGATACTTCTCCTATGGCACCAACTAACTCGGTTTAGTGTATTTTTCCACCTATGAATGGATCCTCAATGGGAGGCATCTATTGGTTCCCATCCCTTAACCCAATGGCCATCCACATATATTGGATAGGATGCTCTCCATGTCCTCTCATGGGTTGGTTACCGGTCTTGAGCGCCCATGAGCCCTTATCTATTATATGCAACCCTACCTCTCTATAATGATAGTGGGCTACCTTGATACTCAGGACCCAGCCACTAACATCACGGGTTAACCGGCTTCAATACCCCTACTGAAAGGGTAGTAGTACTCATGAAGTCACCTAGCCAAACATTTCTAGAAATGCCCTAGGTATGTCAATCAATAATCAAGGAAAAGCGCCAAGGGAACCATAGGAATGTGTCCCATACCACCTCCATTGGGCTCCAATGACAAAAACGCCAAAGGGGCATTTCCCATTCCCCAATCACAACCTAAGCAATCACATAAGGTCACTAGGGGAATGGGTGAACCCACAACCCTAGTAAGCAACATAAATAAATGGAGTAATTTAATTCAACAACATCCATATATTTTCATAACAACAATTTAAGATTTAAAAATAAAAGAAAAACTCAATCCATTCAATCTCATCCATCTCATACATTCTCATATCACCATTCAAAGGATATTGAAAAATATAAGACATCATTATACATGTAATATAAGGTCACGTATACTCCTCACCTTTCACTTTGGTTCTGTTCTCCAAAGTCCCAAAATTCACTCCCATAGTTTGGTGACTAAAGATACATAAATCTATTCATGCAAGAGAATTAATAATCACAAATTAGAGTCAATTTGGGTTTGAAAGGATATCCCAAAATCTTCCCACGAAAACGGAATCCTAACCACTAGTTTAAAAAGGGTAGTTCTCAACCTCATTAGTGAATGATCTCTAATTCGCCACCGATTCGAAGTCTAATCGAAACGAAACTTCAGGAAAGTCTAATTGGCAATAAAAGGATCCTACAGGTACCTTCAATTTGATCTAATTTAATTTAGATCAAAAAGCCCCAAATTTGGCTCTCCTAAATTGTCCATGGCAACTCAGAGAGTCAAAATACAAAATCTTTCACAAGGGGACGTACCATTACTCTCATACTCAAGGGAAACATTAATACAAGAAAAAAAAAAGCATCCAAGATACCTAACACCCTTCCTTTTCAAGATCTCATAAAATAAGAGAAGAGAAATTCCCACAAACTATGTTTAAAGAGAAGGGTTTAAGAATTCTCACTTCCTTCAATGTTCTCCGCAATGATCCGAGTTGCAGAGCACCTTTGATTGGATTGGAAATACTCTTCTCCTTGGTTTATCCTCTTCCCAAAGCCTCCACCTCATTCTAGCATAAAAAAATGCGTTTGGATGACTTACAACCTAAAATAGGGTTTAAAAACCCGAAATCCGGATTCTGCCCCATAACTGAAAATTGGGTGGGGGTTGGGTCACCCAATCGGCCCAACTAACCGGTCCATGGTTGGACCCCCACCCAAACTCTAATTTCGATGATTTTTTGCTTGATGGAAAGGTCTTTCGATGATCTTCGTTTGGATACCTTAATCTCGATTGGACTCTTCATTGTCGATCTATGGATGTTCCAAAATCACCATTTTTACACCATCGTGATTAATTTTCTCTTTTCACTTAAACTCTAGGAGAGTTGTTGAGTCATCACAAGGGTCATCCATCAACATTGGTTCCATTTCCAAGCCTTCGGGCTTGACTTGAATGGCCCACAGTTGTCGTTGACTGGAGGCCTGGGTTCTTGATCTTGAAATCACGGCTTAAAGGGGTAGAAATCCGGGGGATTTCACATGCAGTCCTAAGTGAGATACTCATTATAGTCGAGCACCTAGAGCAGTGTCAGACAATGATGAGTGGCCAGCTAGTAAAGTGCCTAAACATTTCCCACAAGTTGAGGCCACCACCACCACCAAGACTAGATCCCGCTCTTTCTAGTTCATTTTGATTCTCATCACATGCAACTTATTAGTTTTGATTTTTATTACCCCTTTTGTTTTTCCTGATGATTTTGATTTTCTTATGAAGCATGAGTTGGCACGCTCTAATTGATGTAAAAAGCTTATCTTATTAATGAAAATTTAGTTATGCTTATTGCACTTTAAAATTATTGTCTCTTATTTTCATTATAGGAAATCCCACTAAGTCCTATGATCATGTTCTTGTAGTTACACTCATGCTTAGAAATAAATATTACCAAGTCCAACATCGAAACAATCTTTGCAACAGGGCGTGTCGCATGGGCTAGTTGGTTGGCCACTCAACTACCTAAAGCAACTGACTAGTCACACAAACAGTTTTCTAGGTCCACAAATCCAACTTCTAGTCTCCCATTATAGATAGGATTTTGGGATGATCCTAGGGTTGAAAGCAAAAAAATCTAATCAAAATTTGGATATAAACCTTAATAAACCTCTCCGGAAGTATCCACCATTAGAATAGATATAAGATCTATTCTCCTGGCATGATTTGATTGGGATTAATGGTAAATAAATATTTTCCAAGATCAAATCCTTTTCCAGCAGAGGTTTTGCAAGAATAACTACTCTCAAACAATGGAATAAAGGAGAGGAAGAGAGTTAGTTAATTCAACTCACTTCTAAGATCCATTGTTTGATGAAAATCCACAAGAATCTCTGTAAGAATAGGTCTTCCTTTAACCAACACGTGCTCTCTAATCTTGTAGGAGTCCACAACCACCTTTCCATTAAAATAGTACAAAAATAGGGTTTATAAGGCTTTAAATAGGGTGCCGAGGGCAAAGAGGCAAAATTGTCTGTACTAGTCCAATCAATTGCCTAGGGTTGTGGTTGCTTTGGTCAATTGACCGCCCTAAGCTATTGCCCCTAGTACTTTGCTATACTTGAGTGGTTTGCCCTCTCAACTGATCCAAAAACTAGTACAAGCGTAGGGTTCATATAAAAGGCTCATACTTGGCTCAATAGCATCCCCTAACTCTGTCTCCCTTGAGCTAGATATCCACCTACCCTATCCATCTGAATTTTGACTAGATCTTTTTCTGGTTCCCAATAAGGCAAGAGCTTCACCACCTTCTTCACCAGGTCCATATGTTGTGGGGCCAAATCAAGGGCTTCAATTCATATGGCCCACAGTTTCTTCCTCCTTGATGCTTGGATTTTTGAACTTGCAACTTGGGTTTCGAGTTAGGATCATGGCTGTAAAATCCAGCCCTATCCTAACCTTGACCCTAACCCAGATCCATTGTTGTTTATAGGTCCGAAGACCCAAAGCGGTGGTAGAAGAGACTTGTGGACCCTTTTGATTGATAAGTATGAGTCGGAGACCGAGCCCATGGACATTGACGATGATATCCCTTACTTGAGTACATTGTCGGTGTTTAGTGAAAATCTGTGCATCGGAGAAGAGTGATTTAGTTGAAGTACCTAATGGACTCCCATGCACAATCCGAAGGCATTCCCCTAAACTAGACTTCTTGATTGAGTTTTAGAAGAAAACCCCATTCAATTTGACCATGTATAGCCCTCCAAGTCCTTGTCCGAAGTTGCTGAACAAAATCTGATTTTCTGTTGAATTCCAGTTTGGTTGATCCTCTTTGGTCAATGCCATCGACCAAGGACCATCGACCAAAGTTTCCCGGACAGACAAGTTAATGATTCTTTGGAATATTTCCTATTCTATTTATACTAGCCTCGTGTTTTGAGCCCTATTCCAATCATTATCACTCCTGAGAGCGTGGGGAGAGCTTCCCAAAGCACCTCCTAGGCATTTGTGAAGAAGATCCCACCAAAACTCATTGTTAATCATTGTTCATTGTCTCCATCAACAACTACAAGGTATAATTCACTCCCACTCTATTATGTTCTTTCCTATCATTTTCTATCCCTCTTTTGTTGTTGAGACCTTGGAGATGGTGCTGCAACCATGCAACCATCACTCCAAGTGTCCACTGCTTGCTTATCCTATGATCCTCTCACTTGTCTCTTGATGCTATGCCCTCATTTCAAACCTTGCATATACATTTTTTGATTTTCTTCTTAACATCATGCCTTCTTGTACAAAACTGAGGTATATAGTGTGCTATGTACATGTTTATCACTAGCATATGATCCTAATCAAATTCCTATAGGTTCCCTTAGCTAATGCATGCATTTTCAATGTCAATGCAATCAATTTCAATCCATGCTATGATGCTTGTCTCTTGAACTTAGTAGCTCAATTTGGGGATTTTTATTTGGACCATTAGATTATGTTAATTCCTTGATTTGTAGTGTCCTCATACTGTTCTTAAGCATCCCTCCAAGTTCCGAATCGATCCGAACCCCGGAAGACCAATTTTGGACCAAAATCCCCAAAACCCATTATGCGGGCCCAAAGACATTTTGGTCGATCCTCTTTGGTCGATGCCATCGACCAAGGACCATCGACCAAACTTGTTGCTGACAGCAACCTCAGCTAGTTTTGACCCGTTCGACATCCGATCTTCTTGATTTCTTCTCTAACCTCTTATTTATGTTTGTTTAGGGTCTTAACACTACTTTGGGATCAATCCTTGGTAATTCTTGATTCATCATCAACTCAACCTAAGGTAAGGATGGTTACTTCCATAAACACATAGGCTATAAACTTATGTTTTGGTGCTTATACTTAGTGAACTTAGACTCTTAATTGCTTTTGAATACTATAGGACTGCTATACATGTTTTAGAACTGCAGTAATGTGATTTCATACTCTCTTGTCATAATGATTTATTATTCTTGTTGCTGGTATTCATGATGGATCATTTCGATATTATAACTTAACTTTTATCATGACGATGTATCGAATGTATGAGATATGATGGACTTGAATATGTGATTGCTTAGGTATAACTTGGGATTGGGGAGTGTCCTATTAATGCTTCTGTCCTTGGGCATTGGAGGGAATAGTATGGGATGTTCTCCAAAGGGCCTATCGACACTTTTCGGGTTATTGGATGACATACATAAGATTGTCTAGTTGTGTGGCTAGGATTGTCCTTGTCGTGTCAGACCCGAATTGGAAGGGTATTGAGACCGAACGACCCGTGGTAGTGTATTGTTTGATGGGCACTCAAGACCGGTAACCAACCCAAGGGAGGACATAAACCATGCTACGGATACCCGAAAGGGGCCATTTATTGGTAGGGTTGCAAATGGCTAGACTTGGGCTCATGGGCGCTCGAAGATCGGTGGGTCATATCCGTGAGAGCTTCCCGTCTACTATTTGTGGATGACCAATAGGGTTGATGAGTCCGGTGGGTAATATCCGTGACTCTAGTGTGAAGGATACCGGAAAGGATCCTGGGATGGGAGGAATGGAAGTATCCGGATCTGACTTGATACGACTGAGTAGATGACTTGCATTGGGCTAGGCTTTACCTTGACATGCACCAATACTTAGACCAAATGGTGATGTGAGAGAGCGGTGACCGAAACCCCAACCATGGATTTGTCCGAGAGGGATGCAGGACCCAATTCCCCCGATATTGAGTGATTGAGACTTACCTAAAGAAGTATGGTGCTATGGCTTAAAGCATGTCTACCATAGAGACTAGCATTCATAGAGTTAGAATCATACTTGCATCATATGTTTCATATCACATTGCATTATGTTATGATTTGTACTTATATGATTTTAAATTATGGAATAACTACCTTGCTGAGTTATTTTGAACTCATTCCTTTTGTGTAAATGTTGTTAGATTTTTCTACGCAGGTATTGAACACTCTGATGGCACACTCTACGAGACGGACTTTGATTCCTCATACTACCCTCCGGGTGGTAGCTACGGTGAAGATCAGAGTTATGGTGCCAAAGAAGATTACTCTATATACCAGGGTTAGCCCCACTTTGGTGAGGGAGCGGTTGTGCTGGGCTTTCTTCGTCCACACCTATGAGGAGACAATCATTAGGATAGAAGAAACCCTTGCTTAGTGCCCCATTTCTTTGGATTATTGTTAAACAATTGGGATATGTAATTAACTTTATTTGAGTTACTCTTTAAACATGGGATTGTAACTTAACTTGATTTTACTACTTTTCCACTGCCTTAAGAGAGTGACTTTTACTCATTTTCTCATTCTCATGATTACACTTATACACTTGGTATTATTTATTTCCGCACTCTAATTAGTTGATCTTATCTTATTCATGATATCTATTACTTATTGCTTTTACCTTGATTATTATTGTTCATGATTGTGTTATCGCGTATGTGGGAGGCATGGTCCCTCGATGCTTGATCCTTGGACTGTGGATCACATTCTCGGGTATGCCAAATAGGGTACTAGCTAAGTGGATGTGACAATGGCGGTTATCATAGTGTGTTAGCTCGATCCTCATGTGGATTTAGTTAACTAGTGAGTATGATAGAGATATTCACTCACCTCACATAACCTCCAATGGACCCCAAGCATAACTCAGCATCCTTAGTTAAACTCTCTGTAGGAATATGATGGGTTTAAACTAGGACGTGAATACATAAGCAGATTGAAGATTCCCATGTATAATTTTGTTCCAATTCTTTGATAGTCTTTGTGATGTAGCTTTGCTATATTCATAGCTCAAATTCAGGAGAATATAAATTGATTCCCAACATCCATAACATTGATTGAAGTTCTTTTTATTATGTGCTCTCTATTTAGGATCTCTTGTTTATTTTACCTATCTTTTCATTTAATTGGTCATATATTCTCATTAAATTTTGGTATAAATTAATATTTCTTTTACATTGAGAGTTAAAGATAATTTTCTTCGAGGGAATAATATTCTACTTACTCTTTATTACTTGGGAGTTTATTGACCAAAACATCACCAACTTAAGTATAGCATTTTAGATACAAGCAAATAGTCTGAATCTACCAAAATGCAAAGAGAACCATCACTAACCATTGTAAGGTGTTATCACCATTAATGGCCATTTTCAAAGTCTGAGCACGAAAGAATGACTTGTAGTTGTAGAGATAAAAGGTTAAGTGTGAACTGAGTGGCGCTATGGAAATCATGGAATTACTAATGCTTGGAATCGGAATCTAGATACATGCAATAGTTAACTACCAAGATGAACGAAATTTCCACCAAATGGCCCAAGATCCTTCCATGGGGTCAAGTGGCGCTATGGAAATCATGGAATCACTAATGCTTGGAATCGGAATCGATGCTCAAGATCCTTCCATGTCACCAGATAGCCTTAGTGCTGGGTATTTTTAGCAGGGGAAAGGAGAGGATTTGGTGGTCAACAGGAGGAATGGGTGTGGTGGTTTCCGGTGGTGATGGGTAAGTTCCGGCAAGGTCTAGGAAGAAGATCCCTCTTCACTCACCTAAGGGTTGGGTAATGATATGATAAACAAGTGTATTTTAGGAATTTATCATTGAAAGAGTATTTTGGTCATTTCATATTAGGAGTAAAACTTGGGTACTAACTAAACTATTAGTTGTGGGTGGATATAATTTTGTTTTGGATTACATGTAATTTAAGCCACTAAAAGGAGACCACTAAGTTCTGGCCCAACTTAAGTGAGACATCTGTAAAAAAATAAAATTCTTCTTTTTTCTTTTTTAATTTATTCTAGCAAAACAATAGTCATTTTTGTTTTCACATTTTCATAGTTTTTTTGGTAATCCAATCCCTTTTTCGGTATAAAGTGATTTTATTCAGAACGGGGAGAGACCAAGGAGCCATTGCTTCAAAAGTTTGAGTGATATAAGTTTAACAATACCAAACCCGTTTGAACAATGGTCGGGTCATCAATCTCGGTTGAACTGCGTTCGGGGCATCAAACCTGTTTGGAGTCAGCCTTAACACGATCGAGACCGGTATTGACCAGGTCCCAACAGTTGCACGTGGATAAGTGGCTTAACCATTATGGATTTGAATGTGATTTTGAGGATTTCGGGATACGTGATCAAGTCATAACAAGTAACTTCCATCAATGGGAGTGGGGATTGTGCCAAGATAGGTAACTGCAGAAAGAAGGTAAAAACCTTAAGATCGGATGGTCATAAAGGAAGAATGCAGAAGAATCCAACGGTCGGGAGCAAGAGGTAAAGTCTATTTAAACAAGTAGCCTACACACAGACGAGGTATTTGAATCGTTTCTCCTACAATTACATTCAATTTCTGCTTTGGAATTAGCCAGAGCTTTGTGATCAATTCCTTAAATGACTAAGCCTTCGGAGGTGGCCTCCCGACCCATGGTCGGGCCACATCTAACACTTTTTTGAGGGTTCATCCTCAAAGATCTAAGGACTGAGCACACTTTGGACTCACTAAGGATCCAGGGAACCACCGATGTGAGACATGTAATATGTAATCAATACCACTCTCCACCGATACCGTTGCAAATCGACCGATCCAGCCGATTCGGTATCAGTTACATAAACAATAATATTGGTTCGGTGGAAATTAATAGCTGCTGATAGTGCTTTGAACGTTGTTGCGCTGTTAAGGTTTCAAAAATTTTCTAATAATCTAATTAGGACATTCGTGAATAAACGTAAATTTTAGGGGTATTTTCGAGAAATCAAATTAGGTTCCTGAGTTACGTCAGTGGTGGCTCTATGACTCTATCCCCCAATCTTCGGTTAATCAAAAATTTTCACTAGTAATCAGGCTTTTAATCGCGTTTTAGTGTTTTACCCTTTAGCTTCTCCACTCAACAAAGCATCTTCTTTTTCTACTCTTTCTTCGATTATATATACACATGTTGATGAGCACATAGTCCTCAGTTTTTTTTCAACTACTGCCGATCTCTCTTCCTCTGCTTGCTTGATCTATCAGTTAGCCATGGATGAAGAATATGATGTTATCGTGCTGGGAACTGGGCTCAAAGAATGCATCCTCAGTGGCCTTCTCTCTGTTGATGGCCTCAAGGTTTCCCCTTTTATTCCATAAAATGTTTTCTTTTTTTTGGACGGGTTCTTTCCAATTTGCAGTTCTATCATTTCGAATCTCCTACTTTGTTAGTCTATATTGACGATTTTAAGTTAATTAAGAAATGGGTTTTGCGGATTTGGGGGTAATCGTTCTCCGATTCGGTTGGTTGAGTTTGTTTCATCTTTGTGTACTCAATTAGGTATAAAATACTTCAGGTAAGACATGAATCTTGCTTGTCCAAGTTACCAACCCCACTTTCACACTGTGAGAGATGGATCAGCTTCTGATTTGATTTGATTCAACGCAACTCTTTACTGTGTAGAGGGTCTGATCGTCTGATAGTTGCTGGAGTGGATCTTGTATAATTTAGTAGTTTGTGCTTTACTTTGGTATTTGATGACTGGGTTACTGATATTGAGAGTTTAAGTGGTAATTGGAATGTGGGTCACTGATAGCTTAGTACGGAGAGAGTAGTTGGTCTATCATGAGCAAACCCGACTATACTATTGTGTAAGGTATCATAAGAACAACAATCTTGTCTACTTTTAATCAATCTATGCTTATAAGAAAACCTGAACGTGCTGCTTTTATTTATTTTTTCAGTAACAATAACTGTTCATTGCTGATATGTTTTGCTGTTGACATGGAAGATTTATCAAGTTAAAGGTGATTATTCCTGGATTGGCTTTTGTCCTAGAGCACAACCAACAACTGGGTTTAATCTGTATGACGTTTGAGACTCCTGGATGGGGATCAGGGAGCTGGGCATTCCTCAGCTTTTGCTGTTGAACTTTAACATTTGTTGTCGAATCCAAGGAATCTTGCTCATTTGTCTGAATAACATGATGAAGTTTAAGCTGTTTAGTTAGTAGTTTCATCAAATGAACAAATAAACCATGCAGGGGCATCTTTGGATATGTAAATGCACATGTAACATTAGTGGTTGGTTTGTATGTACAAAAATTGTGGTATGCCTAGTATCTCAAATTTGAATAATATGACGTTTTGAGAATTTATTTCATATTTTCTTCCTTGTGCCCGTAATCTAAATATGATGCTTAAGTATACTATTGTTTGTCAAAAAGGCGAGAATTTTATCTTCCTAGTAAAAATGGTCGAGAATCATGTTGCAGATTTACCTGGATCTGCAGCTTTTTATCTATTGTAGATATATTTGTTTTGTAGGGGTTCCACTAGATAGTATTAATGCTCTACTTTGTTTTGCTTTTCTTCTTATTATTTTTTGTTGGTAAAGCAACAATAAATTGAAGTTTAAACCTGTATGCCCGATCATATTTATGCACATCAGAATTTTTGTTTTTTGTGTTACTCACTTGCCTCTTACTTTTGGCATTTTTTATGTTCCAGGTCCTGCACATGGATAGGAATGACTATTATGGAGGAGAGTCAACTTCACTCAACCTCATTCAGGTTCTAATTTTGTTGTAGTGGTTTACAAAACTTCGACATGGTTCTTCAAATTGATTAAAGTTTTTAACTATCACAAAACTGTATTAACTTTCAGCTCTGGAAAAAGTTTAAGGGAAATGATAAGCCTCCAGCACATTTGGGCTCTAGCAGGGATTACAATGTGGACATGATCCCAAAGGTATTTGTTAATGGCTTTTCTCTGGATAAGCTGTGATGCTTGAATCCCAAATTCTCTGTGTTCTGTTTAATCTTTCTTCGTTCTTACTAAATTCTTGCTGAATATGGAATTTTCTATTGTCTAGTTCATGATGGCAAATGGTACTCTGGTTCGTGTCCTTATTCATACTGATGTTACAAAATACCTCTACTTTAAGGCTGTAGATGGTAGTTTTGTCTTCAACAAAGGAAAGGTATATCCTCTAAGCACTTCTTTACTGTTGGTTGACTTTGTCTGGATAAATAATTGTCGGTATTCTCTTCTGGAGTTCATTTGGCTGGTACTCACCATTGCTTCTGTCATGGCAATAGGTTCACAAGGTGCCAGCAACTGACATGGAAGCTCTTAAATCTCCTCTCATGGGTTTATTTGAAAAGCGCCGTGCTCGTAAATTCTTCATATATGTCCAAGATTATGACGAAACTGACCCTAAAACACATGAGGGGTTGGATCTTACAAGAGTGACAACTAGAGAACTTATTGCGTATGCCTTTAATTTTGGTCTCTTTCCACTTATTATTTGTTATGGTTATTGTTAGGATTATTATAGTGAAAACCTTTCCATGTCTGGAGAGAAATGCTGACTACTTGTGCCACCTGGAGAGCTGGTGGACAGGTAGATTGTCTCCGGAACAGCTTCATGTAGTGTCCATCTCCTGTAGGGCTTACCACTATTTAATTCTTCTCCTATATTCAATATTCAATGTTCCATTTTACTATTAGTATTAGTTTTTAATCTAAATTTCAAATTCTTATTTCATCAAAAGTGGCAACTCAATTTTTTTGGTGAAACCTTACCTATAAGTAGTAGGTGATGTTGATTTGTCCACAACATTCCAGTCCCTGTTGAACTAAGTGTGACTGGTATATCCATAAGAGAATTAAAATACTTCCCTTTGTGTCACCTGAGGAAATGACAATTGCATGAACTATAGAGGCAAACTTGCATTTACGGTCAGAGTATCAAGGCTAGCTGCAAAGTTTTCGTGCCATTCAATTGTGTGACCCACTGACCCACTATTAATTTTACTTTCCAATTGCGTTTTTAGCTATTAAACAGTTTCGAGAACCAACCATTTTCTACGGATCCATAAATCCAACTGACTAAAGGCTCTTGGGTTTTTCTTTCGGTAAATAATAGTTGTTAGGCCTTGGCATGCTCATGCATTCCATTTTGTTTTCTCAGAGAAACAGTATCACAAAAAAAATGTTAGGTTGAAACTTACAACACAAATGAATCATGACTTGGATAAAGTCCACTAAATTGGAATGCCAACTAAGCTCCAAGTGGCAGTTATTGATTGTCTCAAAGCTTGTTTAATGGTCTCTAGAGGAATAATCCCAAATTATATTATTATTTTGGCCCACAATAATGTTTTTTTCTTTTCTTTTTCCAATGGGGAAATGAATGCATGATTGTACTGGGAGCATGTTACTGCAATGTTAGCATTTCATGGACAACAGAGATAAACGTAAGCATTGGATGCTCTCTAGTTGCCATGTTTGTTCATGAGACACTGTCAGAAGACTCAGAACTATGATTTGATTTGTCATCAGTAACATCATTTAGCTGGATTGCTGTCAGTCTAAGGTCTGGTAGTCCAATTCCCATTCTACCAGGTTGAGTAGTTCGATGCATGGCTGTCAAGCTGTTGCCTAGGTGTTCAGGAGTCTTGGGTGCCTAGTTGAGCGCCTTGGACCCCTTGGTAGCATCACCTTGTCTTGAGGGCCCCTCATAACACCTTGGGTTGCCTAGATGCTGTGGCAATTATGGTTAATGCAATGGTATTCTCTGAGATTGAGTCTATTCATTATAAAGGATGCTACTAAAGGTACATGAAGTGTCTCTAGGTTATTGGTTAAGAGTTGGTGCATTATGTGGTCAAATCTCTCGAGAATAATGCTTTCTGTAACAATAGTGAAATATGGCATTTAACCTCACACTTTCACTAGCTGGTTCAAATGACCCAAACGGTTGGGTTGTTTGGATTAGATTGTCCACCAAATATATCAATGGCCTTCTAAAGGCCAGTGATGCTTGCGTAATGTGTACCAATGATATCTGATTGTTAGTATTCTGAGCAGTTTGCAACCCAGTTCAATTGTCAATAAAAACACAGCAAATCCTTCAGATAGCAGTTTGATCTCATTATTGATTTCCCTCCTCCTCGCCACAGAAAATATGGTCTTGATGACAACACTGTGGACTTCATTGGTCATTCATTGGCACTTCATACGAATGACCGCTACCTGGACCAGCCTGCTCTAGACACTGTCAAGAGAATGAAGGTAACACGATGTCCACAGCCCATTGTTATATATTTATATATATGCTTATGATGTTTCCATCTATGTTGCCATGTCATTACATGACATATGTTTAATTTTTTCTAGCTCTACGCGGAATCACTTGCACGTTTTCAAGGAGGATCACCATACATTTATCCCTTATATGGCTTAGGGGAGCTTCCACAGGTTGGTCTGCTCTATTTACTCTTCACAACCTGATACAAATGTTTATTAACCTGAATTCTACTGTTGATTTGTTTCTTCTAGGCATTTGCAAGACTTAGTGCAGTTTATGGTGGAACTTACATGCTGAACAAACCTGAGTGCAAGGTACATTCTTTATAAGGTTTAATATCTTGTTTGTTCATGGTTGGGTGCCTTTCTTATGATTCTAGACTTGATCTCTTGATACCTTGTTTTGGTTTCTTCATTGGATTTCATAAATGAGGTTCCTTTTCAAATGTCAGGTGGAGTTTGATGAAGAAGGAAAAGCTTGTGGTGTCACTTCAGAAGGGGAAACTGCAAGATGCAAGAAAGTCGTTTGTGATCCTTCCTACTTGCCCAACAAGGTAATGTTTTTTGGTTTATACTTTCTGGAAAAGCAGATGTGCTTTGACAAGAGCAAAGATAATGTGAGGCTTCAAACATGAAGGGATGATATGGAGTCAAAACCCAAAACCAGGAGATACTAGGTTATTTTATTTTATTTTTTAGAATTTTAGAATTTTATTTTAATTATTTTAATTATTATTATCATTTTAAAAATTTCTAAGGTTCCATTCTCACTGAAGAAAGTGAAACCAAGAAGATGTGTGAGTAATAAAATTAGGGTGATTTAAACATAAAGATCGTTTGAGACTGTGTTATTTAAACATTCTGTCTGAAGTTTAGAAAGAAAATTCTATAAGACAGCCATAAGAACAGTGATGTTATATGAAGCTGAGTGTTTGGTGACCAATAAACGAGACACGTCAACAGAATAATTGTAGCAGAAATGAGGATTTTAAGGTGGATGAGTGATAACTTGATGATGTAACCCTAGATTCTGGGGCCAGTAAGAGAACCTTTTCTATAAAGCAGCAGGTCATTTGGGCTAGAACACTTGCTGTTCAGTTCTGCATTTCAAAGGATAGCAGCAATGTAGGGCTTGTCACCCCGCTGTTCAGGTCTCAAATTCAAGGACAGCAACTAAATTTCATTCTGTGCTTATAGTTAGGTCAATTAGGGCTTTGCTTCTTGCTGCCCAGTCTGAATCTCAATTAACACTAGCTAAATCACACCCAAAATACTCTGAAAACCCAGCGGCTAGGGTTGGGTTTGACTTCCAAGCCTTGGGTATTGAAAGGAGGGGTTTAGGGTTCAGCCAGAGAGAAAAATCAATGAATTTAACTCTGTTTCTGTATTGTTGTAGTTTCAGAATAAATCCACAAGTGTTAAAATAAGACTCCCAGTTGGTTTAGCCGTCTAGGACTTTTGGGTTGTTGGATAAGGTTAGGCTTGTCAGGGTCAGGGAAAGGTAGAATGAGTGTTGGAGAGGCTAATATTACCCAAGGGAGTTTGGATATTGGATGGGTGGATGATGAGATAATGGAAGTCTAATGGAGTTAGGGTTTTAAGAGGCTAGGAGAAGAAGATGAATTGCAAAAATTTCAGACCTAATGGAGGAAGGTTTAATGATGAAACTAAAAGTAGGAAAGAGGTTGAAGGAGAGGTGCAATCCTATAGGGGGAAGGAGGGAGTCAATGGGAAGTTTGGAATCTAGGGCTTTAGGTGGGAAACTGTGGTGCTACAAGATGGAGGGAGAGGGGATAAGTTGCGCAGGAGTAGGAGGTGGACTTAGTCGATGGGGAAGATGATCCTTCAAACAGTTTCTGAATGATGATGAATTCTGACTGCCCCCAAGCTTGAAGAAGATCATGAAGAACTTGAATTTGCAGAATTTTGAAGAAAACTGGTAACCCTCAAAAGCCCAAGTCGTGGGCTTTGTTCCCATGACTCGAAGTCTGATTTTCTATTCAATATTCAGAACTGATTTGTTACAATGAGATGGGGGCTATTTATATTGAAGGCACCCAACTAAAACTCAATTGGGGGATCCTATTTAGATTAGGATTTCCTTTACAACTCAACAACTATAAAAACATCTAGAAAATGAGTCTTTTAAGGAGTTCTGAACAAAGACAACTTCTAAAATAAAATAACTAACTACCAGAAGGAATCTTATATTCTTACTTGAAAATTAGTATCCAGCTAGGACTCCTAGTCAGATCAGGCTCTACCCACTATTCCAAATAGTAGATCTAGGATCCTAAAATTATTCTGGGCTTAACTGGACCCTTTTGAGGCCCAAAGGAGGTGGGGAACCTACAAAATTGGCCTCCTGAAGGTTCGGCCAGCCTTTTGGTGCACCACTAGGACCCCATTTTGGGTCCGAATTTTCAGGCACCCCATGCCCTCCAATCCTGGTTACATCACTAGATGGGGTAAAATAAGAAATAAGTAGGCTAGAGGTGATATAATGGTGTAGTGATGTGAACTGGATCCAGGACCACCCAAAGAAGGCCCAAAGAGGTTGCCTGTGGCCCTGTACCCTGTAGCCCTGCCAGCGACCCAGGATAATTCAGCCAGCTTAGGGGCATTTTGGTGCCCTTGGTCCAACCCAACTTGACCTAAGAAGAACCAGAATTTTATTTGGATTAGTCTGAAATCTTATTTTGTTATTTGAATTAGACCTTGTGAAGATATGAAAGAGTCCTAGTCTAAGGATTTGGGAGTATCCTTCTTTAGTAGTTGTCCAAAACCTTCTGGGAGCTAGTCCTACTCTTGTTTGTAATTTGAATAATCTTCGGAGTAGTTAAGCAAGAGTCCTTAGTAGAATGAGAATCCCAAGTAAAGTATAAGTTCTTCTTTGTTGGAGTCCTATCTTAAAAGGGATTCCTTTTTAAATTAGAAGTTCTTATATGTTTGCACATTTATTTAGTTAAGAGTCCCTGTTTGTTTTGCTTTCCAATTTGAGTCCAAGTAGAAGTTCTAGTTTGATTTGCTTTCTATTGTTGAGTCCTAGTATGAATCCTTCATGTAAGACTATAAATATAGTCCTTTGCTTGTAAAGAAGGCAGTTTTGATTATTGAATAATCATTGTTTGAAGGAGAGTTCAAGTGGAGTTGTGGGTTTCCAAGGGAGGAAACCTTTGGCAGCTTTGGGCATAATAATTTTCTGCAATTTTTTAATTCAATTTCCAGCAACAAATAAACAACCCCCATCCCCTGCCTTTATCCTTCCCCTTCCCTCTCCCTATTGCAGCCACAAATCCCCCTCCCTTCTCTCTGCTTCAGCCTTATTCAGTTATTCTCTCTTTGCCCAACCCTAATTCCCTTGTCTTCTAACCCACTCCTCCAAATCCCAGCCCCTTCAAGAAACCTCATCTCTTCCCCTCCCTAGCTTTCGGCCCTAACCCTTGCCCTCCCCCCCCCCCCCCCCCCCCCCACCAAAAAAAAAAAAAAAAGGGAAAGAAAAGAAAGAAAGAACAACCCTAGAAAGACTGAATCCCTTCTTCTTTCACCTAAACCCTAATCCCCATATCCTTTTTTATTTTCTTGATTTTTTCTGGACTTTGGATTTTCTAAAGACATAAAATTCTAGGTCAGACCTACGGCAACCTAATTGTTGGATTTATTCCAAACTTTAGGAACCTATTCGCTCAACCCTAGTGACCTTGCCTCCCAATTTCAGCCCTATCAGATCAACCAAACCCTAGTCTAAGCCTGAATTCCTTTGCTGCCCTAATTCCCCAAAGCCCTAAAAACCTTAACCTTTCTTACATCGAGATCTCTCAAACCCTTCACCCAAATCCAATTCCTTTTAGGATCATCTTCCTTCCTTATCCCTTGTACTCGATCCCATTTAGGAACCCCAACTTGTCCTAGAAACCCTAATTCCAAAAACGTTAATTTTCCTAAACCCTAGACTTGGAGTTCAATTCTGAATTTTAAATTGTTTAGGTTTGAACCTTAAAAATCCAGCTGCCTAACTCTAGCCGAACCCTGTTCTTTCTTCTCCTAAACCCTAAGACCATTCAATACAGTCCTATACCATATCCGCAGGGTTTTAAGGAACCCTAATTGTACTGTTGATTCAATTGCATGATCCTGAATATTGGCCCACGATTTGGGGTTATGTCAAATAGGCTGCAGGTTGATGTAGATTCGTTGGAGGTGGTTTGGGCATGATCTCTAGTGTCTTTTGAATGCACTGGTGACACAGAGCAGTAGTTTGAAGATTAGAGGAGTTAAAAGAAATAGGGTAGGCCAAAGATTTCCTAGTAAGAAGTAACAACGAGATATGTGAGGGTTGGGTGGAAAACCGGATTATATAGTCCCTACTGGTAGGTTGCAGACTAAAGGAATTAAAAGAATTGGAGTAGAACTAGGATTAGGTATCTAGCATGGCCTCAAATAGAGCTGATTGGAAGGCAAGGATCCCATTTAGCCAATCCCTTTTAGTTGTGAAAAAGGCTGGTTCTTGTTATAGAGTAAGACAGATTACATGGGGGGAGTAGTGATAAAGTATATGGATCAGCTCACTCTTGAGTAATAGCACACATGATTGAATTGTGAAATGTGATTTATGTAATTCCCATTTAGTTGGGACGGGCCTAGTCCAAAGATTTAATAAAGTACTCAGTTAAAAGATAAAATGGGGACATCGGTGTAGATTCTACTCTGCATTGTTCTTGATGTCTTTTTTCTTTTCCAATTAGAGACAGAACCTAGAAACCTGTGTGTAACAGACTTTCAATGGTGAAGCAGGTTAGGAAGGTCGGAAAAGTTGCAAGGGCTATTTGTATTATGAGCCATCCCATCCCAAACACAAATGATTCTCATTCAGTCCAGGTCATTTTGCCACAGAAGCAACTGGGTCGCAGATCAGACATGTAAGTTATTTTGCAACTTTCCCAGCAAGAATTGGATATTCATGTCCACAATTTGTGTTGCTGGAATATTGAAGTCTTACTTTTTTGATGTTGTATCTTTGAATATTTCAAATTCATATGTTTGCATGATTGTTCATTTGTGGTTTTGACTGGATTCTGCTTTATGCCTTTATTACTATACTAATTCTTGACTTTGTCAGCTGGTCTTGTTTACATGCGTATTTTAGAGTGGTGGAATAGGAACAATTTGTATTGACTCATCCTATAATGCCTAGTTATCATTGGAATTTTCATTTGAGACCTCTATTGGGGGGGGCGCTTTCTCTGCTTTTGTATAAGCAGAATAGTACTTGCAACTTCCTTCCTTGCTAAAGGGTTTTTCATGTAGCCATTCAATGCTACACCTTTTTCTTTCTTTGTGTGGAGTAATACCCACTAATAGCCTCCTTTTTTAGTGCTTTTGATGCTATTGTTTTTAATATGTTGTTGTGGATTGGTATTGACCGTTTCAGTATCTATTGCACTATATTGGCCGTATTGATTTGTATCAATACTCATTTGGAACCTAAACATACATACCAAGTATAAGTCTGTATCATATCATATTGGTTATGTTGGTTGATGCAATGCGCTGCCAATTCAGGCATGTCATTTTCTTTTTCTTCTTTCCCCCTAAAGAAATGGATATAAGGGATATGGATCGGAATATAATGTATCAGTGTCAACTGATGTTGATACACAGCAGTCTGTATATTCTACACCACACATACATCACCGTAATTTTTTTTTTAAATTTTTTAAAGAGAAAAAAGGGATAACATTCACTTGTTTATTAGGAAAAAAAAGAAGAAGCAAAACTCTACTTCAATGCAAGAGCTTATTGGGGACGTGCTTTTATGTATGTCAGCCATATCCTGTTTTCTGTTTTGGCCCCTTGATAACACTTTGATGCACTGAATGGATGCCCTTTTTCTGATAAATGTTTCCACACTGAGTGCATGAAGATTAATGTTCTGTATCCCCTACCTACTAGACCCACTTATATATCTCGATTCTGAGAAATGGAATTATTGCATTAATTCTATCGTCTCAGCATGTCAAGTGTAACTGGTGTTTCATAGAAATTAAATCAACTTATGGCCTCTTAGACAGTGGAATGTTGATCGAATTCCTGAAAGCTTTGTTCTGATTTTAATTTGTGTTTACCTGGGGATTCAAGGGTGGTTATTCATTTGATGGTTAAGAGTGACTTGTTACATAATTGCGTCCTACTTACTATGGGGAAGTGAGACCACCTGAGACTTGGGAGTGTCAATTATATTGACCAGGCCTTTGTCATATACTGTCATTTCAGGGTTTGCTTTCCTTAAAATCAGCTGGACACTAAAAGTACAGCCCAAAATCTCACAAAATACATCATGTACCTTCAATGCATGTGAATCACTCTTTCTCATCTTAAGCAAGAAAAAGTTACTAGTGAGTAACTTAATAGAATTGTTATGACCATGATAGATGGTCCAATGCTGAATAGATGAGTATCTCCTCTAGATTGAAGGATATCCTCTTCGATAGTTGTTTGGTTCCATCTGCTAGAACTTGAAGAATTCCCAAGGGAACAAAAGAAAAATCAAGCAAAAAAAAAAAGAAAAGACAGAAAGAATCTAGGTAATAGGACAAACACAATTAGAAACCAAATAGAAGATGGTAATCGAACTTCATTTGTGGATCTGGGGTTGTGACATATGTCCACAGATTGCTAGTCAACTAAGATAGTGATTGTCAACTATTCAGTTCATTTTGCAATGTGTGAAGGGAGAGGCTAGAGTATCTCTTCTGTATAATGAACTAATGGGTAGATTTCATCATTTTCCCTGTAAGAGTGATCGACCAGTTGAATTCCATGTTTTGGAGTGTCAATTTCTTTTGATGGTTTCTGTGAATCTTTTTGAGCAGGTATCTTTTCTGCTGTTCGTATTCACACAATGTTGCCCCAAAGGGGAAATTCATCGCATTTGTTACAACAGAGGCAGAGACTGACAATCCTCAGACTGAGCTAAGGCCAGGAGTTGACCTTCTAGGCCCTGTTGATGAGATTTTCTATGACGTTTATGACCGACAAGAACCAGTCAATGAACCTTCTCTGGACAATTGTTTTATATCGACTGTGAGTGTCCTAATTGTATCTTGGTTGTTCTGTTCCATGTAATTTTTGGCTTTTGTTGACACATTTTTTAACAAGCCTCCTTCTCTGGCAGAGTTATGATGCCACAACGCACTTCGAGTCTACTGTTAAGGATGTACTTAACATGTATACCCTGATTACTGGAAAGGTAAGCAATTCAATCAAAGTTTCTATTAATTCTGATTAACGTAGTCAATGCACCTACAAATTATCATTATGGCCAGGAAATCCTGCCAAGTGTATAAGTTAATTTAGCTGTTATTCTCTCTCTCTCTCCCCCCCCCCCCGCCTTTTCTTTTCTTGCACTTAATCCCTAAGAAACAGAAGTTATCTTTCCTTGACCTCATGGGAAGTTTTTCCTTTACATTTTACCTGTCAATTTTCTGGGCCTAAATTAACCACATGATCCATATTTGGTGTCTTCCCTTGAATTTGAGGTGGACAATTTGTTTTCAATTTAGTTCCTAATTCTGTTTAGATGGATATTCAGAGCTTTGTTCTGTAACATGGTGAATTTGATTAGTCTTGAAATGAAACTTGTGAGCACCAAGACTTGAGTCATATCCCCCACAAATGGGCCTTCTGATCTATCATGTGGCAGATGATGTGGGCCATATCCCTAGAACAGACTATGTAATGTACTTTATCTGCTGGGTTACTGGCACACATTTTACCATCGGTTTTTTTTGTATCAATCTACCATTGTTTGATTCATGTTGAAGCATATACCTTTTTTTTTTTGGGTGGGGGGAGGGGGCAAGGCGAATGATTTCAATCTGCCAGCCTTTACCATGCAGGAGACTGGGGCTTATTTAATGTCTAGATAATTTGACCAATGGGGGTAATTAACTACAGTGAATCCCAGATAGGTTGGAGGCTGTCGAATCCAAGGTTTTTTTTTCTTTTGTTATGGTGGGGGGGGTGCTTCCCTTTTTTTTTTTCTTTGGGGGGGGGGGGGGGGTTTGCTGATGCTGGCTCATGCACTATACTGTAGGAGTCATGCCTTTGAAAGGACTCCATCTGATAATCCAACCAAGTTGTCTAACATGTGTTCGGGAATCCAGAGCAACTCTGATTGAAACAGGTTGAAGCAAGCTAACTGCATTTCCCTGTCGCAGGTACTGGATCTCAGTGTGGATTTGAGTGCTGCTAGTGCTGCTGAAGAATAGGGGAAAATATCATTCAACAGAAAGGGTGGTGCTTGTGCTTGGCTTTTGTATTGTTTTACAAGTTAATGTTGCTGGTCGAAATGGTCACTGAAGTGGGTTGAAATAACTGTTAAAATTTGAATTTTCCAGTTCAGATTATTTCAGACAGGAACACGTATGGGTTGATGTTGGTAATGTTAATTCATAGATCTTTGAGCATTTTCATGGTTTGTTCCTAAAGTAGGTAAGTGTACCCAGTAGCTGGAGACGATTGTTGCGAAAGATAAATAGATGACAGATTGGGGGAGCAGCAAACAGCATGTACCCTCTGCGACCAGCTCCAGGAGTTCAACCAGGCAGCAAACTGGCTGTGGCTTTGTCCATTGAAATCACATCTTTTCATTCAGCTTTACAGTGATTCGAAATGCTTCCATGTTTTTCTCTTCAGTGAGGGAATCCTCCACTTCCTGATTTTATACTAAGTGTGACTGAATGTGTTATGTCTGCAAAATGTCAATCTAATGGTTTGATAGTTGACCTCGAATTGAAAAGCCGAGGTGGATCGGTGATTATTAGATCAGTGAAGGAGCTTAGGGAAGCAACCTCCTTTAAGGTTGTGTACCAAGGGGAACCCCGGGTACAAGTGATATCTGCTAGTTGAATCCACCGCCCCAAATATTATAGAGGATTTTGCTACGTTCATGTGTCGCCCTGAATAGAAGCATGAGATCGTTTGCCCTATTAAGGTAAAGGAGAGGTAAAGGAGAAGCAAGGTTTGCATTTGAGGATCAACATGATCTTGTCCTTTTCTCACATCATGACAGAAACACCATGGCAATAGCAAATAGGTAATCTAGACACAGGGTTGTCCAGTGTAATTCCCTTTCCTCTGGCGAAATCACCAAGCTCATCATGCGAGTCTTAGTTTTGGATTTGACCCTGTTGGAACCCCGTGGTCTAAAATATCATGACCATATATCCCCATTTGATACATGGGAAGCTCAGGGGAAGAAGAAATCATATTTACTTCTCCATGTGTCTTAAGGATATTTAGGGGTTGGGAGCATTCAAAATTTATGCCGGTGCAGGTTTGTTTTGTTGGTAATATCAACACCTTTTAGTGAAGGGGTTGTGGGTTTGGATTTACTTTCTAGGCGTTGTTCCTCCTGATATTGATTCTTCTTCTACTAAATTATACTAGATTTTTTTAAAGTCGCTCAAATGCAAAACTTCTTTTTCCGATAACACCCTTGATAGATCGTAAAAGGGACGTATTTGCAGAACTCAGGAATGAGAGGGGAAAAGGCTTCTCTAGCTAGTTTTTCTTTTTAAACTTAATACTAATGCCTCATTGCTCGGGGATTTTGACAAAGGGGGAATTGGCATTGTGATCCGTAGAACTAATGGGGATCTACATTTCCATTCTATGTATGTTCTATCATGGGTAGAAATCTATTCTTCCATACCAAAGACATCCAATTGTGTGCAAAAATCAATTTGAATATCATATATTTTATTTTTTTGAAGACTGGTATTTCTATATTAGAGATATATTTACTTCTACTATAAATATGTAATGCACACCATTCAATGAACATTACAACTCAATGAAATGAGTGATTCATCTTGTCCTAATTTTTCTTCTTTGTCTTTAATATATCTCCTTGAGTTTTATAACACGTTATTAGCATGAGTAGTCTATACGATATTCAACTACGGTTTGGAGATCTACCAACTAAGAAAATAGATTTTGTTCGAAAGGTATGGTCTTTTGTCAATTTTTCTAGTTCATCCTCTTCTATCAATTCTTTGTTTATTTATTTATTCTAAAAATACCATTATGCTCCTAAGTGCTAGTGGATATTTACAATCCTTCTAATTAATTAAGGATTTTTTTGTATAGTATTGTGGCAAATATTGAAAAGCCCAGGTCCCTCAACCTAGAAGTTAGTGGAAGAAATTATCTGTTCTAATGCCTTGACATGGAAATGCAACTTCAAGGGCAAGGTCTCGCTAATGCAATTACATAAATTGAAACCTCAATTGAAAAAGATAAAGCAAATGCATTAATTTTTATTCGTCATTTGCATGTGAGTTTGTAGACTCTATATTTATCTGTTCGAGACCTTCAGACCTTGTGAAAAAGCTTGAAAGATAGGTATGATCATACCAAGACTGTTATTCTTCCTCAAGCACAGTATGACTGGTAGCATCTTGCAAGATTTTAAATCAATGTTTGATTATAATTCTGCTTTAATTGAAATTGTTTCCCAACTTGAGTTATGTGGTGTCAAGCTCATTGATGAGGAATTATTAGGGAAAACTTTCTC
This sequence comes from Hakea prostrata, assembly GCF_041222555.1. Classification (NCBI taxonomy): domain Eukaryota; kingdom Viridiplantae; phylum Streptophyta; class Magnoliopsida; order Proteales; family Proteaceae; genus Hakea; species Hakea prostrata. Next base: position 31,424,143 of record NC_142602.1, on the reverse strand, counting down.
CACCTTTCATGCTTCTAATATAGTATTTCAACAACAATACTAGCAACGTCAATTTGCTACATGTTCTTAATTAATTTATAGGGATAATTACTGTTGTCCCCTTGTACTTTGATTTTATTACTACTTTATCCCCTCTACTTTTTAAAATTGCTAATCCAACCTTTAACTTTGTCTAAAATTACTAATGCCCCCTCCTGTTAAGCTCAGTTAGTTTACTGATGATGTGGCATCTTTATGTATTTTCAAAAACCCAAAAATAACCCTACAATTATCTCTTTACTTATTTACTCTTTTGCAAGTTATAATACTATCTTTAATTAACTATGGAGGGAAATTAACTTTAAATTAAATTTTCTTTTCTAAAAAGAAACTACCAAATAAAGAAAATACTTGATTTTTCTTCTCTAAAAAGAATTTGCCGAATAAAGGAAATATGTGATTAAATAAAACTTAAAATAGAAACTAAAATATTAGGAAATATCAAATGTAATTCAAAGTTGAAAACTGAAAATCTCCTAATATATACTAACCATTGTACAAAGTGTGTGGTCCCACCAAAGCCAAAATTTATTGTAGAATATAAGATTTTAAGGATATAATTGACATTCAATATAGTTTCTAAAAATGAGGGTAATGTCATTTTTTTAACTTCTTAATTTTAATAAAGGGCAAAATAGACATTACATATTTGATGTTAACAACCACTTAACACCGTTAGAAGTGAGGGGGGCAACAGTAATTTCATAAAGAAAGAGGTTTGATTAGTAATAAAACCAAAGTACAAGGGGGCAATAGTAATTATCCCTAATTTATATGCTCCTGATAGTTGAGCAAACCAATGAATTGTTGTCAAATAATCACCCAAGACCTAGAAAAATCATGTAGAACAACTGAATTGGATGAAAACCAGACAAAGTCACCCGATTGAACCCAAGGAGGGCTGGTCTTTTGGCCTTCTAGGTCGGCCACTAGTGGACCGCCTATGGGTGCAAAAAGATTGGTCCTCTTCTTGCTTCATTTTGACTCCTAGGTTTTAGACTTGCAATGGAACAATGATTATGCTCCGAAAGCACTCCCCTGACATCAAACAAAGTCTCCTAACATAGATCCCCAAATTGGTTAACAGACAGCTTCCCGAGAGCATTTTTGAGTTGGCGAATCAAGCATAAATGGGGGGAACAACAAAAATTACCATTCAACAGGGGGGGGGGGGGTTGGGAGACATAATAAAGATTGTCAATCAACAACCAATTTCATCAACTACCACAAGCACCACCATCAATGCCATCTACCACAATAAATACACCAACAAATTTGATGGCAAGGAAGAAATGAGGGTTTTCTTACCTCTATTTGCCTTTATCCTTGCGATTCGTGCTTCGGCACACCCAAACTTCCAGGGATTCTTTCACTCCCTGAGCTCTTCTCTTCTCCCAAGCTCTTAGCCTCCAAGAACATAAAATATTCGTTTGTGAGGCAAAAGAACAATAAAATATTGTTTAAACATCAAAAACCCAAAAATGCCATTTTCTAGGTAGGAGCGGTCAGTCAACTAAACCAACTACCTTTGGGAGACCACCCTGTTAATACAACCTAGAGGGGGGGGGTGATTAGGTTGTAACTAGTGGATTGTCCCAATTTCTCGATTTAATTGTAATTTCAAGATAAATTGAATATTTAAATGATATTATACAATCACAACACAATGATTTATAGTGGTTCGACTTTGCAAGTCTACACCCACTCCTCTCTTGGCCTCAAGAGAGTATTCCACTAGTGATTCTCTTTCATACAATGGGTGGAGATCAAACCCTTTACAATTTATGTTTACTAGGGCAAGAGCGCCCTTTACAATCTTTGTTACTAAGTAGGGCAAGAGAACCCTTTACAATGTTTGTTCTAAATAGGGCAAGAGCACCCTCTACCAATTCTAATCAACCTAAACTAGAATTGAACAATCAATACAATTTTAAGAAGTGAAGGATATTACCTAACAAGGGGAGTGACACTTTACCCTTTGTGTGAATGTGATGTAATGAATACTTCAAGAAATGCAATGCACCAACAAAAAGTCCCAATGGCCTTCAATAACTTCAAGCTTGACTCCAATGAGATTGCTTAACAACTTTGGAATGTCCTTCAAAGTTGGATGGAGTTGGAAGGCTAATGATTAATGCTAATTCAAGCTTTGAGAGTTGTGAGGGAGTAATAGTTCAATGGGCAAGGTAAAACCTCTCAAATCGGGGGTGGTTGGGCTTATAAAGAAGCCATTCAATTGCTTGGCCCAACCTCCCAACGGATATAAATTTTCAGTAAAATTTTACTCCAGACAAACATCCATCTAACAAGATGGAGCTTCGTCTAAAAAAATATCTATAGTCATTGGGCTTGAGTTAGGACCAGACGGAATGCCATCTGGCCAAACGAACATTTCATTTGGCCTACTGTGACTAGAAGGGCGTCCGTTTGCAACACAATAGCTAGTCCACTTTAGGACTTGGATTTGGCTTGGGTTTTTGGTCTTTTTGGTCAAACCTAAGCCCCATCACCTTCCTACTATGTCCTAGGTTAGTCTAGTGACATGACATGCATATAATTAGTGTGGTTACATATGCGTGTATGTGAAAGTGGCTTAAGTCCAAAATTGATCTAAATCTTGATCTTCGCATATTTTTGTGTATTAAACTTGATACTCTTTGTCAAGATTGCTTGACTTGACTTGGGCTTGAGCATCTAGTGAGTTTGATCCAATGAATTAGAATCGGTCCACTTTAGTAATGAGCTGGATAAAACATCACTTAATGTAGACATTTAGTAATTTGTGTTTGTTATCATCAAAACTAATAAATGTTGATGTGACAATGTTGACTTGACATTTCCCAACATGCCCCATATCCTCTTCATACGAAAGCGGTTTCGTTTAGGCTTTGGTTAGGAGAATCTTCTAAACATGCTTGGGTTTAATGGTAATGTTTACCTAGGCATTGAGGTCTTCTAACCTTGATTTTCGTGCATGCTAAATCTACCTTTCTAAGCAATCCGGGTTGGCTTTCTCTCTCCTTCCAAAATCATATATGGTGGTTGGATTGTTTGCAAAATAAAAGTAATTGCAAGTGCACGATATCATGTAGCTAACGGGTCAATCTTAGGGAGATATGCCACTTAGAATTTAACTTCTTAATGGTAACGCGAGAATGTAAGGATTCAAAATTGTAACTAATTAATTAAACTAAATGAGCGATCCTAACATAAACATCTAATGAATAAAAAAATCCATAAATAAAAAGCAAGAATAAAAGATGCGAACAATAAATAAATAAACAAATCAAAGTGAAGTGATTCGAGTGTTAGTTCTGGATCGAGGGAAGGGGAGTATAACTATGATGATTTTGATCATGGACCCTGTGCCGTAGCTTACAGTCCATCGATCAAGGGAACGGATATTAAAGAAAAAAATGCAGAAAGTAATAACAAAACAAATAACAAATCAATAAATAAAAATGGAAACCTTAACTAAAGAGAGGCACGATTGTAGGCATATTTGAATAAGGACCCAAGGGGAAAGGGAAAAATAAATAAACATAAAAAAGTATATCCTAAGTTAAGAATATGGAGGGGTAGACAGAAGCGGGAATGGAGGGGGGAGAGAAGATTATTGATGAAGGTTATTTACTTGCATCTTTGAATCTCGAATGACAAAAATAAACCTTGAATGATCGATTCGAATCTCAACTAACCCTAACAACCAGATATGGAATCATCCAAATCTGCAATTGCTAGACCTAGAGAAAAACGAATCCTCTTCGAAATTGAAACTTGAAACTTGAAGCTTGAACTTAAAATTAAAATTGAAATTGCATTAATCAAAAGAAAGAAAATACACTTGCATAAAATAAACTAAATAACTTGAATATTCCTTGCATTACATAGAAAAATTAAACCTAAACATTTAATCTAGAAACTAGAACCACAAATAATCAAAGAACTAGAGAAAACCTAAACCAGTTAAAGAGAATAGAAGGTGTAAACCTAGGTTTAAGAAGGAGGGGGTATATTTATGTGGTGAATGATTTACAAATAAGGAAAGAAATAATAATAAATAAGAATAATAATTATGAAAAATTAAATCAAAGAATAAAAAAAGTAAAAAACTTGGAGATAGAAAGAATAGAGAAAATAAAATAATAAGAGTAATAAAATCGTATGGAATGGAGAGAGAGAGAGAGAATAAGTGGAGAAAAGAAATAAAATATATATATATATATATATATATACACACACACACACTTTTAGAAAAGTAATGGGTTAAGTAAAGAAAAAAAATATAATAGTAAAGTAAAAGAAATAGAAAGTGGGGAGAGAGAGAGAAAATAATTAGGGAAATAAATAAAATATAATCTTCTAGAAAATCTATAGAAAAAAAAGTAGAATCTTAATCTTTGACTACTTGTGGGTCCCATACATTTTTCAATTATAATAAAGTAAAATAAAATAAAATAATCCTAACAAATCTCAATCGTAGATCACAATTGGCTTCTTTATTTCTAAGATATTTTGGAGTTAGCACAAATCGCATCTCTAACCCATCATGCTCCAAATCAGGCCTTTTTCGCATTTGAGAATTTGAATTGACCTCTTGACATGTAAAATTGCATGTTTCATACCCAAAACTCCAAATATTTGCTCAAATCTCTAAAAATTTTAATATCTGCAAAAACAACATAAAACCTAAGGTAACTCCGCTCTAAATGTAAAAAATGCATGCTTTATGTTCTAATATTTCACATAAATGTGTTCATCACGGATCATCTCTTATCTCATATGTGTCCATGCATTCAACTCTCGAACTCAGACCTTGACTCGAATGGCCCACAATTACATTCTTCTAGCACTCCGAGTCCTTGGACTTGCAAATGATGGGTTATCGGGTTACGATTTCACATCCTCCCCTTGTAATAAGGAATTTTGTCCTTGAAATTTGATGTACCAATGATAACCCCAAGTCCTAACCCAAAACCATAATTTCATGTCTGAGAATCCAAGCATCCAGTGGGAAGAAGTTGTGGGCCATCCAACTTGAAGACAATGGTTTGGCATTGACCCCATGGATCTGGATGATGAAGATGGTAGCACTCCTGCTTCTTTAAAAACCGGAAGAAGATTGAACAAGATTCAAGATGGTTTAGGCAAATGGATTTCCAGCTCAAAAGAGATAGAGTTGGGAGATGCCATTAAACTAGGTAAGAGCCCTTAGAATGCTCCCTAGGCCTGTATCAATGTTAAGGACTAACTGGGGAGGCAAACCACCCTTGTACTGCAAAATACTAGGTGACAATCGCTCCAGGTGAACAATAGACCAATCAATCGCCACCCTAGCTATTCAATTGGTCATTTATGGAGATTCTCACGAATTTCACCTCTGAAACCTCTATTTAAAGCCTCTTTTTTGTTATTATTTTATTCTTTGACGGTAGAGAGGTCAGAGAGTACGTGGAAAGCCAAGAGGATGCACACTTCGCAAAGAAAACCACGTGGCTTCATTGGATTTGGATCTTGGAGGTAAGAAAAACTAACTCCTATGCTTTTTCTTCTATTAATTTATTCTTTAAAGGAGTTATTTTGGGGAAACCTCCACTAGAAGTTGTTTTGGTTGGGAAAATCAGTGAGAACCATCAATCCCAATCAAATCAAGCCAAATGAATAAGATCTATAACTGATCTGATGGCGTATTCTTCTAGAGAAGGATTTCTATTTTTCAGATCTGATCTAGAATAAGGTTTCCTTTAGTTTTCTTATTTTGGATGTTTAATAGGTGTTTCAGAGCCATGATTTACGCATTGGATCACTCCAAAACTAATCAAAGATAGGGGATCAACAGTGTGAATTTTGGGTATGGAATCTGCTAAAGAGACCTGGTAGTTGCTATAGGTAGTTTGTTGACTAACCAACCGGCTTTGTTTCTAACTTTGTTTTGGAGTGTGATTTGGCCAGATTGATTTTAAAACATGAATGTAATTATAATTGGTTTGGGTGAAACCAACACATACAAAAGGTTTTGTACATTAATTAGGTAAGGGGAACAATTTCACTTATGCTTGATTGTTTAATATGCTATCTCCTTTGTTAATCTAAGCATGTTTTTGTCACTTTAATATGTTGTAGCTTACTATTTAATATGCTATCTCCTTTGTTAATCCAAGCATGTTCTTGTCACTTTAATATGTTGTAGCTTACTATTTAAGCATGTTTACTTTGTAGATATTAGTCATGATTACTTATATTGTTCTTTACTTAATTTACTTAATGTGGTATGTTGGAATGCGTGATTTTGGCTTGGGAATGCATCGGGTTTGTATATCTAACTTGATCCATCAGAGGTTGTGGCCTAGACCATTGCCCTTGTTGCCTTTAGTGCATCATATAGTTGTTGGTTATGCATTTTAGGATGTCTAGATGCATGGTTAGGTTACCCATGTACATGCTACTACCCCTTCGGCATGGGAATTAAAGATGAGTGATTCATGATAGTAGTAGGGCACTAGTGGGTGTCCAATAGTTGGTAACCATCCCTTGAGGAGACACATGCCTGGTGGCGTATCATTCATGGCAAGGTTGCATATGTTGAGGGTTGGACTCATGGGCGTCCAACAATTGGTTACCATCTCGTGAGGTGATACGAGAGGCACCCACCCTATCATATTTGGAAAACCATAGGGTTTTAGATTGCCAAATCTAACAATTGGTACCCATCCCATGAGGATTTAGAAACTCCTAGGTGGATAAGGATACTTGACCATAAAGGCATTAGGCATGAGGAAAGGCATCTGAATGTAATATGTCACCTTCATGACCTTGCATTGGGTTAGGATATCCCTGAAATGAGCCAAACTCATACCAATGGTCGTAGTGAGAGAATGTGGCCCTATATCCCTTAACCATGGTCAGATTGGACTTGTATCTCATACTTTGGTTGTGATGCCCAAAAGTCAATTGGATGCCGTGAAAGGTATGTGTGAGACTACCAAAGGAGGTTGGTGTTCATATTAATGAGTGTCTACCTAGGTAGAGACCCTCATGGTTGACTTACTAGGTGCATATCTAGAGTATCACTGCATCCTTGCATTTCTGCATCTCATGCTATCCTGATATATGTGAGTTGTTTATCTTATTGAGTTTTGTGGAACTCACCCTTGTGGATTTGTTGTTTTCTTCAGATTACTTTGCAAGTCTTGGGGGAACCTTTTTCCTAGAGAGCGTTCAACGCCGGCGAAATAGTAAATGAACTGACAGGAGAGGACTTTGAGGCATAGGGAGACTCGTGCCTGTTTAGATTGCTCCTTGGAGTCCAACCCTTCTGAGCATCGAGAGATTACCTATGAGAGCATGGTGCCCTTGATTGGGTTATGTATACGCTTGTCTAATTTGTTAGACAAAACCAAGACCTATAAGGCACTTAAAACTAATTGTAAACCTTAGTTGGATTATTCCCTTCCTTCCGCTTATAGATTTTCTTTGAGATTCATTTAGGGATTTTGACATTTATTACTTCCATTTATTATTGGATTATTTACTCTTTGCTCTTGATTATGGTTTTGTGTGCATTATTTACTACTGTGGTTGAAACCTGATCTTGTGACCGTGGATCACATCCATAGGTAATCGTGGTGGATTCGATACCATTGAGTGAGGTGTGATAGAGGTGGTATCAAAGCCAAGATTATATGACTTCATTATAAAATTATACACACACTACTTAAGCAATTTGGGTTATAAATAAAGAAGTGACCCCCCCCCAATACTAGAAGTGAATAATAGGTACAACAACAAAGTAGTCTAGGCAATAAAAAAACATAATGAACTCTGAAATAGTATAATGTACAATAATCAAAGTTTAATGCATACAATAGTAATGAACAACAAGAAAATGGATAAGAGAGAATAACTTAAGTGAAACAAGCATAACTATAATTTCATTAATTTAATTAAGTTTATGTACATAAGTCAGAGCATACTAAACTCACACTTTACAATTATAACATAAATGAATTAGAAATAAAATGCAGAACTACATAAGCTATGAAATCAAAATGGCCAAAAAGAAAAAGAAACTAAGTCTAGCTTTGTGGTGGTGGTGGAAATGATGACAATGGAATTCCTCCACTTGGTGGAAACCCTAAACAACCTAATCCTCCTACAGGGGTGATAGTACATGATGTCACGAATATATTAGGAAATGTTATGCATCAACAACAGAATCATTTCAATAATATGATGTAGGGATTCACGGCTATGCATTAGGCAAGACACGCAACTCCTCCTAATCCTAATGGAGCTGGTACACCTGCAGCAGGTGCAAATGCAAGTGGTTTTCCTATGGGACCACATGCTAAGCTAATAGAGCATCTTCTGAAGCTCTAGGTACCTGTTTTTACTAGAGTCACTAAGGATGCCTTGCAGCCAAATAAGTGGATCCAAGAGATGGAAAAGGCTTTCAAGTACCTACAATGTACCGAGGTCCAAAAGATCTTGTGTGTGGAACATAAGCTACCACACGAAGCTAATGCTTGGTGGAATGTTACCCCACCTGTTTTAGAAGCTCTCCACTAGAACATCACATGCGGTATATTCAAGGATGCATTCTACAAGATTTACTTCCCAAAGTCTACAGAGATGCAAAGGAATCTAAGTTTATGGCACCCACATAGGGATGGATATCGATATTGAAATATCAGCAAAAGTTTGAGGAACTATTCTTCTTCTCACCAGAATCAATGAAAGTAGATTTGGAGAAGGCAAATAAATTCTTTAAGTGACTCAAGCCTTCAATTCAGACATATCTCTCGGTACTACTAGAAGAGAGTTATGCTCAAGTGGAGCAGACAACCAAGAAGGGGAAAGAAGCCTATCACTTGCAAAGGTCTATAACAAACAAGAACAATTTTGTGGATAGGAATAACATGAGATTCACTAGGCATGCTCCCTATCCCACTCCCACCTATCAGCCTAGAGGTGTGGGTTATGGAACAAATTATGTAACGGTATGTCGAGCTAGAAGCACCCAGATGATTGGACCGGTGTATACAAACCCTCGTCTGACAGTTGGTAATCAGAGAACCCTAGATCTAGTTCCAGCAGCAACGACAACCTAGAAGGACATTGTATGCTACACTTGTGGGAAGATAGGTCATGTTTCTTGCCTTTGTCCTAAGTAGCCTCTAAAAGCAACAAGACCAATGTAGAATCCTCCAGCAGGAAAGTTTATAGTCTTATCGGGACTAAACCAAAGTTTGAGCATGATGTTGTTACAAGTACTATCTTAGTAGCATCTATCTTTGCATTTGTTTTATCTGATATTAGTGCATCTCATTCATTCAGATCATCATCATTTAAATTGAATGCTAGTCTGGTGAAGTTGGATATGATAGATTTTAATGTTATACTTGGTATGGACAGGTTGATTGGACACTAGGCTATTATTTTGTGTTGTGAGAGGAAAGTGCAATTCCATCCTAAAGATGCCCCTCCTTTCGAATTTCAAAGTAAATAAGGGAAGCCTAGAAGAAAAGCTATTGCAGCGGTAGTTAGAGTCAAAGCATTGATTAAAAATGTTGGACTACTTGCCTTCTCGGTAGATGCATCAAGCGATGAAAAGTCGATTAAGAGCATTGAAGTGGTCAAGGATTTTGTGGATGTGTTTCCAGAAGAGTTGTCGGGTTTGCCATCTGAGAGGGAATTAGAGTTCACCATTGACTTGATTTTGGGAGCACCTCCAATATCAAAAGCTCCATACATAATGGAACCAACAGAGCTAAAGGAACTGCAAGCTTAGTTGAAGGAGTTACTTGACAAGGGGTTCATCCAACCTAGTGTATCACCTTGGGGTGCCCCTATTCCGTCTATGAAGAAGAAAGATGTTAGCATGCGGCTGTGCATAGACTATCGTAAGTTGAATAAGCTGACTATCGAGAACAAATACCCTCTTCTTAGAATTGATGAATTGTTCGATTAGTTGAAAGGTGTAGCAGTGTTATCAAAGATTGACCTAAGATATGGGTTTCATTAGCTGAGAGCAAAAGCCAATGATATTTGTAACACTGCATTTAGGACTAGATATGGGCATTGTGAGTTCAGAGTTATGCCGTTTGGACTTACTAATGCACCAACAACATTGATGGATTTGATGAACCGGGTATTTTAGGATGTATTTGACAAGTTCTTCATTGTGTTTATTATTGATACTTTTATCTACTTGAAGAATAAAAAGGAACATGCTAAGCATTTGAGATTTGCTATGCAGCGATTGAGAGAGAAGAGATTGTTAGCCAAGTTTAGTAAGTGTGATTTTTGGTGGTCCAAAGTAGTATTCTTAGGACATATAGTGTCAGATGAAGGGATTAGATTTAATCCAGAAAAGGTTAAGGTTGTGGAAGATTGGATAGATGCAAGACAATCATAGAAATCAGAAGTTTCTTGGGTATGGCTGGATATTATCGGCGCTTCATCGAGAATCTTTCTAGATTATTAGCACCAATGACGAAGCTTATGAGGAAAGGGGTTAAATTTGAATGGAACAAAGCATGTGAAAGTTAAGAATAGGTTGACTAGCGCTCCAAATTTGACAATAGTAGATGACTCTAGAGGTTTGACGGTGTATACAAATGCATCTAAGGTTGGTATGGGATGTGTCCTAATGCATCATGGAAAAATAGTGGCATATGCTTCTAGGCAATTGAAAGTTATGAATACAACTACCCTACACATGACTTAGAACTTGTAACGGTAGTGTTTGCCTTGAAGGTATGGTGTCATTACTTATATGGTGAGAGGATAGGTATATATACCGATCATAAGAGTTTGAAATAGCACAGATGGTTGGAATTTGTAAAGGACTACAACATCTGGAATCACCGTGGAAAGTCAAATGTGGTTTCCAATGCTTTTAGTGGGAAGAGCAACCAATAGAGTGTAGATTTGGTGTCTTTTAGTAAATGCTTGTTGTACTCCATCATCAAAATGGGGTTAGAGATTTTGCGAGAAGGTTTAGAAGCTATCTTAGTAGCTTTAACAATTCAACCTACCTTAAGGGATAGAATTATAGAGTAGCCTACTAATCCTGAAGTGGCGAAGAAGATTTAGCTGATTTCTTCGAATTTGTAGGAAATACCAGATTTCTCCTTAGCCTTTGATGGTGCTTTGGTGTTCAGATGAAGAATATGTGTGCCAACAAGTGAAAGAACTCATGAAGGAGATCTTAAGTGAAGCTCATCAGTCTGTATTCACCATCCACCTTGGTAGCACAAAGATGTATCAGGACCTGAAAAAGCATTTTTGGTGGACTAGTATGAAGAATGATGTTGAAGACTTTGTTGCCAGGTGTAGTAGTTTCCAATGAGTGAAAGCTGTTAAACAACCATCGTTGAGTCTCCTGAAACCACTCCCAGTAACTAGTTGAAAGTGGGAGGACATCACTATGGATTTTGTTATAGGTTTTGATCGTGTCGCTAACCAATCAAAAATAAAATCCTATACTAATCTAGCAAGAAAAAAGTACGGGGTTGAACTATGGGGAACTAAAAGGCTAAGTCACTAAGATTGAATTCAACAAAACTAAATTTAAACTAAATCTACTAATTAATGCAAAAACGTTAACTATGAATACGTGAAGATCTTTGGGATTTTGAATCTCCAATGCTTTTCCCTAACCGATATAACTCTACACTTCAAAGCAAATTAGGGATGGTCTTCCTAGATATGCTCTATGTTCGCAAGACTATCGTCCTTCGCGGAAGCTTGGCACGCTTAGTTTGCTGAGTTATAAAACATCTTTGGCCAAACTCAAACACAATCAACTAGAAAATATAGAACAATCAAATTAATGAAATAAACATGGTTCATCTACATCCCAAAGAAAAGGAACTAGCTACTCATTATCACAAAGTTCATAAGAAAATAAAGATGAAACATAGGGGGAGAGAGAGAGAGAGAGAGAGATGTGGTCTTTTTTTTCAGCAATGAGAGAGATGAGAGCTGCGTTCGCTGTCTTCTCCTCTTCTCTGTGGCTAGCTTCTCTTTTATCTCTCCCATACACAATGAATGCCCTCTCTTTACCCGTAGATTAGACATTTATTCGTTCGGATTTTGGAAAAACTCAAAACTAGAAAGTTGTAGATATTTTCAATATTGTTCCATAGCATTTGAATCACAGAAATCCAAATTCATACGAGAGAGATATGCCCAAAATATTGAAGGTAGGTTTGTTTACCCGATTTTTAGATTTATTACCAATTTTGTTCCTTAGACCTCCACCTATTTTCAATTTGGCTAAGATCTCACTTTTCATGATTTATTGAGCAACAAGATTGAATGCCATGATTTAAAATCCACCAATATCTAATATATTTGTCAACTTTACTCCATATTATCTCTAATAACCAAAATCACCTTATTCCTGAAAAATACACAAAAATACTCAATTAGCTCTCTTTAATTAAATAAATATGGGGAATTAAATCAAATAAATAATGGTAAATGCATGCTTATCAGGTTTGCCTTGTACAGGCAAGGGAATGGATAGGGTATTGGTCATAGTGGGTAGGCTGACAAAATCAACCCATTTTGTACCGATGAAGATCACTTACACCATGGGCAAATTGGCAAGGTTCTATGTTTACAACATCGTGAGACTACAGTAGCATTGTATTTGATAGAGATCTGAGGCTTACCTCTCTTTTCTAGAGTAGCCAATAGAAAGCACTAGGAACCCATCTAAATTTGAGTAAAGCTCATCATCCTCAAACGGATGGACAATCAGAAATGACGATCCATATATTGGAAGATATGCTAAGGGCCCGTGACCGAGTGGAGACAAATATCTAATTCAACTGGACAATTTAAAATTAATGTTTGGTTGTGGAGAAAATGTGATCACCAAAACTATTTGACGCATGATTTTGGTGTGAATGTGCTTTTTGAATCTCCGGTTCCCCCTCCCTTCTCGGTTCCGTTTGGGGTGTCTCGTTTCTGTCTGTTTCCCCGGGTTTTGCTGATCCGTTTGTCGGTTGCGCAGAGCTTGTGTAGTAGACATGGGCGGTAATTGGGATGGTCACCTCCTATTGGTAGAGTTTGCCAATAATAACAATTACTAGCTGACAATTAGCGTGGCTCCATTCAAGGCTCTGTATGGGCATTATAGTAACCCCCATGATACTAACATGAACCTAAATTCTAGGTCCAAAGATGTCACACCCCACCCAGCCGGATCCGATCATACCCGAATGCCTCTAGGGGTGATACACCGCAAGATCTAGGATCAGTGACAAATCCATACAAAGCATAATATAGCATAATTAAATGGACAAGAATAAATCAAGTTCAAGTAATAAATTATCAAATCTTAAATAATGATTACAATCATTTGTTACTTCAAATCAAAAAAATATAACATCAGAGTTTTGAAAAGAAAAGATGATGGTTTTCTTCAGCGGCAACAAAAAATAAACTAGACTAATTCTCTAATGGAATCCACACTAACATTTAGCTCCAAGTGCGTCCACTTCTTCTTCGGTCACTTCTTCAAGAAGATAAGTCGGCAGCGAATCCTCCATTTGGAAAGAGTCATCATAACTTGCAGTATAATCTAATAGAAAAAAAGCATATAAAAGGAATGAATTCAAAAGAACTCAATGAGGTCAACTCAACATCATATCATGCATTCATTCACAAGATTCCATACCACACATATAACATTAATATCAATAATGTAATTAATGACAATGATATGATATATAAATGATTATGCTCCTAACTCTATCATGAAGTCTCTATGGTAGACACGCATTAAGTCACACACCAGTCTTCTTTGGGCGGTCTCATCACTCTTCCCTCATGGCACTCAAGCACGTTTGCTGGGTTCTTTGTGGTTGTTGTGTAAAGTCTTGTCAAGCCATGGTTGGGGATTAGATCACCACTCTCTCACATCACCATTGGTATAAGATATGGCACATGTCAAGGATAATCCTAGGCCCAATGCAAAGTCATACGGTCTCGTACTACATGTGGTATAGATACTTCCCTTATGGCACCAACCAACTCGGTTCAGTATCCAATATCTCCCCTCATGCCTAGTGCCCTTTTGGTTCGATACTTTCCCACCTATGAATGAAATCCTCAATGGGAGGCATCTGTTGGACCCCATTCCTTAACCCAATGGTCATCCACATATAATGGACAAGATGATCTCCATTGAGCGCCCATTAGCCCTTATCTATTATATGCAACCCTACCTCTCTATGATGATAGTGGGCTTGCTTGACACACAGGACCCAGCCACTAACATCACGGGTTAACCGGCTTCAATACCCCTGCCGAAAGGGTAGTAGTACTCATGAGGTCACCTAACCCAACATTTCTAGATCATGTCCTAGGTATGTCAATCAGTAAATCGGGAAGCGCCAAGGGCACCATATGAATGCGTTCCATACCGCTTCCTCTGGTATCCTATGGCATAAATGCCAAAAGGGCAATCACATAATGTCACTAGGGCAATGGGTGAACCCACAACCCTAGTTTGCAACATGAAATAGAATGAGAAATTTAATTCAATATCATCTATATATTTTTATAACAATAATTTAAGTAAAAGAAAAACTCAATCCATTCAATCTCATCCATCTCATACATTCTCATATCACCATTTAATGAATATTGACAATTAGAAGCAAATATATTTATTTACCTTTCAACAGTCACATACATAACGGCAAGATAATACTAAAGCAATTCAAGATATAAATAATGAAAATTAACTAACATCATTATACATGTAATATAAGGTTAAGTATATTCCTCACCTTTTACTTTGTTCTTCCTCCAAAGTTTAATAATTCATTCCCACAAGTTGGTGACTAAAGATATATAAACCTATTTATGCAAAAGAAATAATTATCACAAATTAGAGTCAATTTGGGTTTCAAAGGATATCCCAAAATCTTCCCACGGAAATTCAAATCTAAAAACTAGGTTAAAAAGGGTAGTTTTCAACCTCACACATAATTGGTCTCTAATTCGCCACAAATTCGAAGTCTATAACAAAACAAAACTTTGGGGGAAGTTAATTAGCAACAAAAGGATCCTACGGGTATCTTCAATTTGATTAAATTTGATTCAGCTCAAAAAGCCCCAAATTTGGCTCTTAAATCACCCATGGGTGACCCGGGGAGTCAAATTCCAAAATCTTTTGCAAGGGGACAAACCATTACTCCCAAACACAAAAGGAATATTAATACAAGAAAAGGAAATCATCCAAGATACCTAATAACCTTCCTTTTCAAGATCTCCCAAATGAAGAGAAAAGAAATTACTCCTAGAACCATGTATAAGAAAACGGTTTAAGAATTCTCACCTCCTTCAACTGTTCCTGCAATAATCTGAGTCGCAGAGTACTTTTGATTGGATGGGAAATACTCTTCTCCTTCCTTTTTCCTTTTCTCCAAGCCCCCGCCTCATTCTAGCCTCCCAAAATGCGTTTCGGATGAGATAAAACATAATAGGGCTTAAAAACCCGAAATTCCAATTTTGCCCCTAAATAGAAAATGGGGGGGGGGGGGGGGTTGGTTCACCCAAACGGCCCAACTTACCGTCCATGGTTGGACCCCCAAATGAACTCCGAATTTGGTAATTTTTGGCTCGTTGGAAAGGGCTTTCGACAATATTTGATTTGATACCTTATTTGCATCAATTGGATTCTCCATCGTTGACCTATGGACGTTTTAAAATCACCCTTTTTACACTATCGTGATTAATCTTCTCTCTTCACTTAAACTCTAGGAGAGTTATTGAGTCATCACAAGGGTCATCCACCAATATTGGTTCCACTTTCAATCCTTTGAGCTTGACTTGAATGGCCTCCAGTTGTCGCCAACTCTAGGCTCGGGTTCTCGATCTTGAAACCATGGGTTAAAGGGGTAGAAATTGGGGGGATTTCACAAAAGACCAAGCAACAAGTAGGAAGAAGTTGTGGGCCATCTGTATTGAAGCCTATGAATTGGTTCCATAACCTATGGACCTAGGTAATGATAGTGAAGAACTTACCTTGTTTGGAACCAAAAGAGGATCCAATCAGAATTCTAATGGTTTAGGCAGGTGGATATCCAATGCAAGGAAGAAAGAGTTTGGGGAGGCCTATGAGCAAGGTAAGATCCTTTTTAAATGATGTATAGTTTTATATCAGTGTTAGGAACCAACCGTGAGAGCAAAATGCCCAAGTACTGAAAAGTACTAGGGGCGGTTGCTTGAGGCAGTTGATTGGCCAAGCAACCGCCACCCCCGGGGTTGATTGGATTAGTACATGCATATTTTTTCCTTTTGCCCTTGGCACTCTATTTAAAGCCTCTTAAGCCCTATTTTTGCATTATTTTAATGATTAGGACTGTCGTGGATTGCTGCAAGATCAAAGAGCACGTGATTTGAGAAGGAAGACTTCTTTTCTCAAAGAATCTTGTGGAACTTGGTTGACTTTTGGATCTTAGAGTAAGTAAATTAACTACTCTCTTGTTCCTTTATTTTCCCTTTATTTAGAGAGTGATTTTTTGTTACAAAGATCTCTGCTGGAAGAAAATTTGAGATGGAAAATATTTATTTAAGTTTGTTTCCGAACAAATCACACCGGGAGAAAAGATCTCATATCTATTTTAATGGAGGATATTTTCAAATAGAGTTATTAACTTCTAGATCTAAGTTTTTTTTTTCAGTTTTCCATGTTTTCGAGGTTTGGAATATTGTTTTGGGTATTTAGGGTCGTAATCTAAGCCTAAAATCCTCCCAAAATTTGTTTAAATTGGGAGATCAAAAGTTGGAATTCTGACTTATCCATGCAAACAAGAGGTCCAAAAAGTTTTAATAAATTAGATTTTTTTTTTCACAGGGTTTGATTTTTTTCCTCACAAGGTTTTTTCTTAGTAAAGTTTTAATGAGATAGATTGTCTATTGATGGACATCCGAATGGTGTGTTATAAATTATATTGATTATAAATGTTCATCACCCCCAAAGAGATAATACTAAAAAGTTACACAACTAAAGATCTTAACCACCTTAGTATGCAATTTGGGTGATCCACAATTCCCTTTTATCATGGGTATAAATCTATCCTTCTATATAAATGGCATCCTATTGTGTATAAGGAATTAATTTGAATATCATATATTGTATTTATTTATAGATTCTTATATTTCTATATCAATGATATCTTTACTTTTACTATAACTATGTAATGCAAACTACTTAATGAAGTGAGTGATTCATGTTCTCCTAATTTTTTTCATTATCTTTAATATATCTCCTCCAACTATCATTAAGTTTTATAACATAAATGTGTTTGTTAGTTAAAGAATTTTAACATAAAATCATTTTTCATATTATTGATGCTAGGTTTATAAATTGATATGCACTTGGTTGCTCGTAATCTAGATTTGTTTGTCTAGAAATCGGCCTAGATTTACTTAATTGGTCATTTTTTTGGGGGAATTGATGGGTCATTTTTTTTGGGAATTTATAGTATTAGATTACAAAGTGAGGGACTATAACATATACCACCAAGGACAAGCGTCCCCTCCGACCTCAAGTATAGAGTGAACGTGACACATGTTTCATCCTTCCATTACAACTGATACTGGGATAGTGGGACTAGGTGTAGGATGACCAAAGAATCTTCGCCAATATACACATGTTTTCTTGTATTTATACTTTTGCCCCCATTGTGACTATTTATACCAAAATGCAAGACCATTGATGATAAGAGCTACTTAAATCGAAACCCTAATCATGAATATCAATTTTGTAATGATACATGAATACACTTTACTTAGAACGTTCTTTTTTGGTAAGAGCTTACAACATTTGAATGATAAATATAAATATATGAACTTAAAGAACACAAATGTTTAATTACAATAAAATAGATTAAATTGATAAATCCATTAGTAGTGAAGAGAACTGAACACCGAGTGTGGCCCCAAGGATATGAGGAGTCGAACTCAAAACCACAATGGTCTCCTTAAATGATCATCCCTTGCCAACATGACTATTCCCTTGGGATTTCAATACACCCATAACCTGATTTGTCACATGTACCTTGAAATCAAGGGCTGAAAATTGGCCTTAAAAACAAATAACTTGTCAAGATATGGCAACTCTGTTTTTGATTGACCAAAACCAACTAAAATAAACCCCAGGGTGGCCAATACAAAGACCACGCTCCACTGGGGTTAGGTCGAACCCCTCGGGACAAGGGCGGCTCCTTCTATATATTTTAAGCTCCCCCGGGTTGTGGCTGGGGCGCGGCCGAAGAAGAACCAACTAAAATAAAGACCTCAAACCTTGAATCAACCATGAACCCATGCAAAAGACTGAGGAGTAGAGGTCTAAGAAGAATTTCCATTCAATGAATCATAAGCCTCATGGAGTTATATCTTCACGATAACTTGATATGAATCCACCAAGCTTTTGAAATTAGAGTCGAATCCATATGGGCCCACTCAAATAATATAGGGTTTGGAACCTAGTCCTCGTATGATGAGGTCCAAAACACCCCAAGAACTAATCACATGAAATCAACTATGGGATCCACCATCTAGTGGATTTTATTCCCAAGGCAGTGGATTTTAAGGTGACTTGGACAAGTTTAGATCCTCTAAGCCAAAGGTGGTATGTTAAAGCGGTTAAAGATACAACTTCCCTAAGGGAGGTCTTGGGTTCGCACCCACTCGGCGGCATTAATATAAAAAAGCTCCCTTGAGGATGTAAATCAAGGTTCTATTCTTTTAGTAAATAAATAAAAAAAAAAGTGTTTGATCCTCTAATATGGTGACCAAAATTTTTAGAGCAAATTGTACTGACACCCCAAAATGAAGGCTTTAAAACACTGACACCCCACTTTATGTTTTAAAAACACAGACACCCCATTCATTAAACACACTAGTCCATTCTGTTAGTAAAACCATTAACCCATGTTTTTTTGTTTAATTCCAAAAATGCCCTTACCCTATCTATTCTCTCTCCTCACTTGGATCTCCTCTGCTCCTGTCCACCTTCACCTCCGTGCCATTTTTGTCCCGCCTCCTCCACTAACGCCTCCTTCGTCCTCTTTGTCCTACCCAAAACCATGCATCGACGGCGACGGAGAATTTGCTGGTGCTGTCAAATCTTGCATTTTCGGCGCCGATGAACTTGACGGAGATATGAAACCCTGCATCATCGCCGATTGAAAACATCTCCTGAGTGAAGAATAAGTAATCTGTAAAAAGCATAAGACATAAGTTTACCTTTGTCAGGGCTTGCCAAATCGAAAACAAGCATGTCACCAAAATTGTCGAAGTATTATACTAAACAACCCACGATTAAGAAACCGCCACAACCAAACATGAATCTAACTTTGAGCATTATGGGGTATACTCGGGAATCCATTTGACCAGGTATTGATTTTGATTATAAAGAAACTTGGAAGACGATCTTCTTCACCTGCAGGGATTATCAGATCATCATTATCATATCCGGCAAAAACTACATGAGTGGGAACACCATCGTTGACTGAGAACGTCCCACTTATCATCTGTATGTGAGGGAGTTTTGGCATTTCAATTTCGGATGAAGTTTGAGAACCCAGTAGGAATGGGGAATAGGCCAAAATAGGCAACGGAGTAGGGAAAGTTATCGTGTCTTTCTCAAGGCTCCCACCAGCCTCCTCCTGTTGTTCGAAATCAGAAAAGAGCCCATCTTCCACCGCCTTGCTCCGACCATTCAACACCCCCTCTCGCCCCCCGTGCTCCGCAGCGAAGTCACCACCACCCCCCGCCCGTTGCCTTCAAATCGTCGTTTTGAGATTGGGATCGGACCATTTCCTCCATCCAAAATATCGTAAACCTCTCTTTCGAAGAAACCAGGCAATCTTCTCTCCCTCAGAATATCGTTCCTCATGACCAGCACTAGCAAGTTCTCCGTCGCCGCCGATGCATGGTTTTGGGTAGGACGAAGAGGACGAAGGAGGCGTTAGTGGAGGAGGAGGCGGTGGCGGCAGCGGCGTTGTTGGTGCTACCAGAGGTGAAAGCGGACAGAGTGAAACAGAGGAGATCCGAGTGAGGAGAGAGAATAGATAGGGTAAGGGCATTTTTGGAATTAAAGTAAAATGAACAATGGATTAATGGTTTTACTAACATAATGGACTAGTATGTTTAATGAATGGGGTGTTTGTGTTTTTAAAACATAAAGTGGGGTGTCAGTGTTTTAAAGCCTTCATTTTGGGGTGTCAATGCAATTTGCTCAAATTTTTAATCCACACCCAGTATATGATGAGGTCCAATATCAAAACAAGATTCTATTCTTTTATTAAATTAGTTAAAATAAAACTCAATAAAAAAAGGAAATCTTACTTTAAGATTTGATGTGTCAAGAACCCTACAATTTGAAGAGGATCTAGAATAGATTTCGACTCGTGATACAAGGGAGGGACATAAGCAAGCGGTTGATACTTTCGCACGAAGTGCCCTTGTAAATTCTGTTGGTTTTAAATTGAAGCCATTTGTTTACCCAAAAAACAAGAAGTTTTTTTTTTTTTTTGGATAATAAAAACTTGATTACCAAAGAAGAAAGAAAGGGAAATTCCGGACTCATTAAGATTTAGTGGCATAATGGTCAATATCCCGACATCTAGGGCCTCTAATTAAGTGCTTGAGTTTTAAGACACAAACGTCCTTATATTAGTTTTCATGGGCATATTGGTAATGAAAAAGGACATTAGTCTGGAAAAAGGGATTAAAGCGTAACTCACTATTAATGGTTTTCTTCAACCTTAGGGACCTTGGAGCCATAGCAGTGTTGAAGAACTCGAGCTTTAGCCTGTGAACTTTTTTGAAAAACTTTATAACACCAGATTTGTTCTCGCTTATGCCTTCTTGTCTGATCCAACCCACAGCAGTTGTGGAAATCAAGTGTTACTTGGATTTTGTCATTTCTGAGACTTGAAATCAACGGTGATTGAAGTTCCAGCCAAGAAGAATGAAAGCTTGTGTTCGTAGTGCGATTGATTTCGTCAACTAAAATCCTAGGGTTTGTGATCATCCAGGTGAGTATATGCATCGCTTAAAGTTTTAGAGTTTATAGATGACTTATAATGGAGTTCGATTAAACTAAATGGGGTTGTAAATACGACCAAAGCAGAGCATTCCACTTAAGGGTGAATGAAAATAAATGAGAAGGAAGAAGGTGATAATGCTTAATCGAACAGGAGGGATTGCAGTGAAAAGATCAGAGGAGAGTGAGGTACTTTCAGTAAGGCATTTGTTCAATAAATTAGAACTTTTCTGAAGATTCATGTTCTGTATGATCTTAATATTATAAAAGCTCCCTTTTTCCCGAAAAAAGAAAAGAAAAGAAAATTTTTTTTAAACCTCTATTCTGAGTCTTGGGATTCTTCTAGAATACGTAAATATTCAAAGCATCTTATTGCTATCATGAAACTAAACCAAATAATTCAAAGTTAACCCTAAATCATGCATAAATCCAAATATGCTTTTGAGTCTAGTTCGGATTCCTACCCTATGTGCTGTTGACATCTTTTAAAAAGATAAGGACAAATTTTGATAAATGTAGATCTTAGTATTGGTTGACTATAGGAAAAGAAACTAGGAGTACATTCTTTTATTATATGATGATGATTGCTGTGACATATTGCAGGATCAAATGAAGCAAAAAGGAAACACAAGGAGAAGAGAAAAGGAGGAAACCTAGTTTTTGTTTACACACAGAGAGAGACTTGAAGAAGACTTTTGAGTTATGTAAACTAGTGTAGATAAGGGCAATAAGAAGAGGAAGAAAGTATCGGATGAGATGGTCTTCAACCATTTTATTCTTGCTCTGGAGGCACCGGTTGATGCAAATACAAGGTCAGCTCTGCGGACATCAGAGAAAAATATTGAAGGAAGTTCAAGCCAGAAAAAGAAGCATAAAAATGTGGAAACTAACATAGTAAAGGAGAAGAAAAGAATAGTAAATGAGAAGAAAAGAAAACATTCATTGGATAAGAATGTTAGTCTTGCTCTGAAGGTATCAAGTGATGCAAACATGGAATCAGCTGTGCGAACATCAGAGAAAAACACCGAGGGGAGTTCAAGCCAGAAAAAGAAGAGGAAGAAAAAAGTCGTGCAGATGTGGAAAGTATTACTCTTGCACAAAAGCTGCCTAAGGTTGGTATCAATGGTGAGCAAGGTCTTAAAGAAGTGGAGCATATGGAAATGAAAATAGAAACAGATGAGAAGAGAAAACAATCATTGGATGAGAATTTGGAGGTTTCCAACACTGTTGATATTCTTCCGGGTGCACTTTACAATAGAAATACAGACACAGCTGTGCATTTGCAAACAACAGAGAAGAACATTGAGGGGGGTTCAACTCTGAAAAAGAAGAAGAAAAATAAGCTTAAAGCTGAGGAAAATAAAAGTCCTGTACAAAAGTTTCCTGAGGTTGGTAACCTGGGTGAGCATGGTCAACAAGAATTGGTGGGTACGGAAATCAACAGAGAAAAGGAGAAGAGCAGAAGACAATCAGTGGATGAGAATTTTGTGGTTTCCAACAGTGATGACATTGCTCTGAAGAAACTGGTCGATGGAAACATGGAAATGTGTTTGGAAGCAGAAGATAACTACATTGGGGAGGGTTCAGGTGAGAAAAAGAAGAGGAAGAAAAAGAAGCATGTTGCCGAAAATTATAGTCCTGTTAAAAAATTGTTAGAGGATGGTAGTATGGGTGACCAGGATAAAAAAGAACCAGATGGTATGGAAATTGACATAGTAAAAGAGAAGAATCGAAAAGAATCTGTAGATGAGAATTTGGAGGTGCCTGACATTGGTTATCTTTCTCCAAAATCACCACTCTATCAAAGGAGGGAAACGACTTTGCAGACAGCTGAGAACTGCTCTGGAAGGAGTTCAGGTAGGGACAAGAAGAGGAAGAAAAAGAAGTGTAAAGCTAAGGAGAATGATGGTCCTCCACAAAAGCTGCTTGAGAATGGAGAAAAAAACATAGAAAAGGATAAGAAGAGAATGCATACCTTGGATGAGAACATAAATAGCTGCAATGCAGATGATCTTTCTTTGGGATCACCACTCATTGGAAATGTAAAGACAGCTTCGCAAACAACAGAGAAGAGCTCTGGAGGGAGTTCAAGTTGGAAAAAGAAGAGGAAGGAAAATAATTGTAAATCTGTGGAAAATAATAGTCATGCAAAACAGCTGGTTTTCGGTTCTCAACAGTGTGAGCAAGATGGAAAAAAATTGAAGGATGTAGAAATCAATGTGGACAAGGAGTTGAAGATGAAAGAATCCTTCAACGAGAGTAAGATGATCTCTGAGGTAGAAGATCTTGCTATGGAGTCACCAGTTAGGAACATAGGAGTGGATGTGCAAACAACGGTAAACAATTCTGAAGAGAGTTCAAGGAAGAAACCAAAGAAAACAAGGAAAAAGGAGTGCAAAGTTGTGGAAAATAATGTATCCATACGGGAGCTTCTAGAGAGTGGTAACATGTGCCCCCAAGAAATAAAAAATGTTAAGCATCCCGAAATACCGAATCATGAAACATTGATGGGTAACAGCTTGATCATAGAGGGAGCAGAGAGTGATGCTAATTTGAAGAAGAATTACAAGCTCGCTGAGACTAATTCTATAATTAATGGGAGGGAAAAGAAGAGAATGAGAAAGTGGAAAAAGTTGTCATGCTCCTCAGCTAAATCTACAGGGCCTGCTTACATGATGCAAACTGTGCAAAACAGTTCAGTGGGGGTGGTCTCTGTCAGTTGTTCAGATAATTTAGTTTCATCAAAAAGAAAGTTGGGAGACAAAAGAGGGGATAGGGCAACTGGGGATGAGTTGAATGATGCTCAGAAATCAGTTGGGGAGCATGGTATTTCTGAGGGAAGAAGCTTGGAAGAGTTGCCAAATATGTCACATGGCTGTTCAGAGAGAAAATTAGATGTGGATATATTAGCTGGTGCAAAGCAAACTGAAGAGTTAAATGAAATTCAGAAAATAGTACAAGATCATGATTTCTCTGGGAAACAAAGTGTGGGCAATTTTTTAACTTGCGCTGACAAAGTGGAAAAATGTTCTTTGGAAACTGGAAATGACCTAGACTCTGCTGCTTATATTTTGCTTAATCTTAGGCATGGAAAATGTGATTCACCAGAGTCAAGTAAGGGAGGCTGTTCACAATTTGTTGAGAAGATTCCCGTTGGTGAGTCTTCTGCTCAGTGCGAATACAAGAATCCTACTCCAGGAAAGCGAGTTAGGAAAAAGAAAAAAGTATCACAAGCTCTTCTTGACTCCACTTCTAATGCTATCCCGAAGCAACAAGAACAGGAAAATGAGATAAAAAATGAGCTGGTCCAATTAGATGAAGTAACTGAAGTATGTCATGTTCTCAGTGAAGGAAATCTGGAAGTTACTGCAGATGAACTGAAAAGGGGGGAGCTATTATCTCCTTGTGGTACAAGGAAAAAGCTTCTTATTCTTGATCTCAATGGCCTACTTGCTGATATTGTATCTGATGCTCCTATAGGGTTTAAAGTGGACAAGAAAATTGCCCGAAAATCACGTATGTATTGGTCTTGGAATTTGGCCTTCTTACTAATATAAAATTAATAGTTCCTCCCTATTTTCTTGCTTGTGATCACTTCTATTCTTCTGTTGTTTCAGTTTTCAAGAGGACTCATTGTGATGAGTTCCTGAAGTTTTGCTTTGAGAGGTTTGAAGTGGGTGTCTGGTCATCAAGAAACAAGTACTCTTCCAACCTTTGACTTGGCTGTGTGGCTTCTTGTTCGTTTTTCTATGTGGTTGTATTCCTTTTGGCATTTTGTGGTATTACTCTTCAACCTATGATGTAGGTTTTCATGATCATGTTTGACGGTTATCACCTCTACTGCAGGAAAAATGTGGCGACTGTAGTTGACTTTCTTATGAAAGATATGAAACGCAAGTTGCTATTTTGCTGGGTAAGCAAATTATACGCTGAAATGTGCATGTTTGTTGTTCTCATAATCTCAGTCACGGTGGTTTAGGTTCAGATTTAGATTCAGACATGATGGTACACTTTCAGTCGAAAACAGGGATATCTAACCCTACTTCTGTCCAGGAAAATAGTAAAACAGCCAGTTCAAGTATGAAAACTGGGCAGCAACAGATATGTTCTGAAAATAAAGGGCAGCAGCCAAAAAACTCTTTTTACCAGTCAACCAAAACAAAATTCATGGCTGAGACATTGGCAACAACGTCTATGTGCTGAAAATTAAGGGCTGCAACAAAAAAGACTCACTTTCCCAGTCAACAAAAATAAATATTCACTAAAATAGTGGGTTTAAAACACTGTGGCAGCAGTAGTAGTTTTCTGAAAATGGTGGGCAGCAGCAGTGAAACAATAGTGGAAGCAATACTATCTCCAAGGGGATTTCAAACAGTGTCCAATATAGCTGTGTAATGTCTACAAAAACAACTAGTAGGTCTGAAAAATAGTGGTGGCAACATTATTTCCAAGAGGATTTTGAAAGAGCTCCAAATGCACCTATACTTAAGTCGAAAACTTTGAAAAATAGGTCTGTGTTAGGTACCTGAATGAGGTTACTTAACAAGGTGGAATAACTCAAGAAGAAAAACGAGACTTTGAATAAAAGTTGAATAAGAAACAATATAATCTACCAGCAGTAGGTGATTCCTACGGCTACCCAAGAGCAATGGCTCTCACATAAACTTCTCTCTATATCCTTTCTACTCATCCTCCCCCCTATTTATAGCAATTACATTCCTATCGAATTAATTAACAAAATCAGCCTACTTCGAGTAGGACTCTTCAAAAGAAACCTAACTGTAATGTAACTCTAACCTAGATGTATTATGACTCTTGACTCTCTAAATCTAATTCGAATAACCTTAGCGGGAAGGACTCTTCATGCTTCAAATTTGCCGGTCGCTTTGAATGCACTAGGACTCTGCTGGAAGCGACGGGACTCTCTTCACTCTTCAAGCCGTCAATCGTTTCCTTGGGAGTGCTTTCCTTGTCGAATATAGACTCTTGATATCTGGGGCTTATCAATACTCCCCTCCAAAAGTTTCACCTTTTTTTCCTCAAGGTGAAAATCTGGAAAGTGGGGCCGTATTTCAGCATAAGATTCCCAAGTATTTTCACAAGGCGGCGGTCCTTTCCATTGAATCAAAACCTCCAGCAACCCTTGAGTAGAGAAACGAATGTTGAGCAAGGCTTGGGTGTGAGCTGCAACTCGCCATTTCCCCTGCAAACAAGTTGGAAGCGGCTGGCTTAATGTGCTGCCCCGGGCTTGCTTCAAGCGTGAAACGTGAAACACCGGGTGGATCCGTGAATCATCGTGTAAACGTAGACGATAGGGGCTGGTCCCACGGCTCAATGATGCGGTACGGCCCATAGTAGCGATGGCTGAGTTTCTCGTTGGGCCGTTTGGCGAGTTTTTAGAAGCGATAAGGTTGTAGCTTAAGAAAAACTTCATCCCCCACTTGATAATGCACTTCCCTACGCTTTGAATCCGCGGAATTGCACATCCTATCTTGGGCCACCCGCAGATTTGTTTTGAGATCCTCCAACACATGATTGCGCTTTCGGAGGAACACATCAACCTCATCCACTTTAGATCGACCATCCTCCCAACACGAGAGAGGGGGGTCTCGTCCATACACAACCCGAAAGGGAGTCATTTTTGTGGCTGAATGAAACGTCGTATTGAACCAATATTCGGCCCACGGTAACCAATTAATCCAATCCTTCGGTTGGCGAGCGCAAAAACATCGTAGGTAAATTTCAAGGCTGCGATTTACCACCTCTTGTTGACCATCCGTTTGAGGATGGTAGGCACTGCTGAACTTGAGGTTGGTACCCGCTAATTTAAAAAGCTCCATCCAAAAATTACTAAGGAAGACACGATCTCGATCGGAGACGATGGTTCGAGGGAACCCATGCAAGCGGATAACCTCCTTGCTGAGCGAGATAGCCACATCCTTGGCGGAATAAGGGTGTGAAAGAGCGATGAAATCGCGTACTTGGATAGCCGGTCAACTACAACAAGCACGGTATCTCCACTCTTAGTCCTGGGTAACCCACCAATAAAATCCATGCTAATGTCTTCCCAAATGCGATCTGGAATTGGTAGTGGTTGAAGGAGTCCAGCGGGTTTCATGGCTTGATATTTACTGCCGACAAGCATCACAACTAGCCACAAATTCGAGGACAGCGGCCTTCATTCCTACCCGATACCACAGCTGCTAATCGCCCGTAAGTCCTCAAAAACCCCGAATGCCCACCGAATGGGGTAGAATGATACCCCGAAAGTAATTTGGGAATTAATGGTGACCCATCGGGGATGACTAACCGATTCTTATAGAGTAAGGTGCCCTTTTGAAGCTCGGTAGTCCTGGGATCCCTTCAGCAAGGCTTGAACGATCTTCCGGTAACGGTCCAGGCGTGTACCGCTGTATCTAGTCCCTCACTTTCCCCGCCAGTTCTGTTGTCATCGAATAAAGCCGCTTATCATCCTGCGACCTTCGCGAGAGAGCATCGGCGGCTTTGTTTCGCTACCCGACGATACAATATCTCAAAATCAAATCCCAAAAGTTTCAAGACCCACTTTTGTTGATCGGTAGCCACAATGCGCTGTTCCGCAAATATTTCAGACTTTTCGATCCGTTCGTACTTTGAAATGTCTCCCCATCAAGTAATGACGCCATTTTTGAATGGCAAGTACTATTGCCATTAGTTCTTTCTCATGGACAGACTTGGTTTGTGCGCGAGGGACAACACTTGGCTCCAGAGGCAATGGGATGGCCCTCTTGCATCAAAACCGCACCCAGCCCAAAACCGAAGCATCGGTCTCTACCAAAAACTCTTTCGTGAAATCGCGTCCCACTTGGAGCGGTTGTCTGGCTGTCTTGAGGGCATTAACGCCGTCGTTGCCTCGTTACCCCACCGAAATGCATCTTTCTTCAATAAGTTTGTGAGTGGAGCGGCAATTTTACCATAATTTCGGACGAATCTGCGTAATACCCGGTTAATCCTAAAAACCCTCGCAAGGCTTTAAGATTGGCTGGTTGGGGCCACTCCACCATGCACTTAATCTTCCGTGGGTCCGCCGTGACTCCGTCTTTAGATATGATATGTCCTAAATACTCCGTGTAGCAACCCCAAACATGCATTTTTCGGTTGACTACGAGGTGGTCTTGTGTGAGAAGTATAAAGGTGGTTCGCAAATGGGCCACATGTTCCTCCATGGTCTTGCTATACACCAAAATATCGTCAAAGAACACCAAAATAAATTTTCGTAAGTGTTCTCAAATACCTCATGCATTAGTGATTGAAATGTGGCTGGAGCATTCGAGAGCCCAAACGGCATCACCAGGAACTCGTAATGCCCATTATGTGTACAAAAAGCCGTCTTTTCTTCATCACCTTCCGTCATTCTAATTTGGTGGTATCCTGCTTTCAAATCAAGCTTGGTAAACACCGTGGCTCCGCCTAGCTCATCCAACGTTCGTCAATTGCGATGGGAACTTGTCCCGTGGTTTATTCGGCACGATAGTCCACGCAAAACGCCATCCTCCATCCTTCTTCGAACCAACGATCTTGGCTGGAGTAAGGACTCACCTGGTCGTCCAATCCTGCTGTTACATTTCCTGTCCAATCTTTCGACCTCGTTCTTTTGAGAATGTGGGTAACGATAGGGTCGAATATTAGGTGGGTTACTCCTCTCGACTAACCGTATCCGGTGGTCTTGCTTCCTTCTTGGCGGCTTCGGTTGTTCCAATAATTGGCAAGTCGTTAATAAATGTGCCTCTCTCTTGTACCTCTCGTCTCCGCATCGAGGTTGTATCCATCACCACCGCTTGAACCGCGTGCCACTCTTCTGTTGTTTCTAATCGCGCGGTTGGATCCCCATTTAGTTTCACGGTCGTCCCCGCCCTCGCTCTGGTTCTCGCGCCTTCTCGTCTTCCCCTGTGTCGCAGCCATTCTCGCCCAAGATTATATCATGCTACCCAAATTGAGGGTAAATTTTGCCAAGACCTCGCCGCCCGCTGAATCGATCGTCGCAATCCCCGTCCTTTGCTATCGTCCCATCTCCCAGCAACCTGATTTTGTTTCGGTTTCCAATCCCAACGGCTCCCCAACTCTTGGCCGTTGTGCGTTGCTCCCAATCGATCAAATGATGACTTCTGCCATTTATTTGTCCCGTTGTTTCTTGTGTGGTGAATCGTCCCCACCAAAGAGGTATCGAGGTTCCGTCTCGCCCGGCTCCATTCGTCATCATTGATCACTCCTTCCGCTGCTGCACCCGGCTATCATCGTCGTGGAGTCCCCTTGTTGCTCGGGCTCTGGCCTTTGGGTATGGGCCTCCACCGAAACATCCCCTTTGTCCATTTTATCTTTGTTTCTTCCGGGATAACCACGTCTCCGCTCCCCGTCCGCTGTGTTGCTCGTTGTGAGAGAGCGCGTTCACTTATTTGGTTTGGCCGCTGCCGTTGCTTTGTTCTTCCGGTTCCCGCCGTTTGTTCCTTTAATATTGGTGTTGGGTGGGCTGAGTTAATAACCGTGAGGTTAGATTTTGGCTGATTGGTGGCTGCCAAAGGGTTTCTTATTTTCCCCACTCCATTTTGTCCTCCCGGCTTGGGCCGTCCATTATTTGGCCCAAATTGGTGGCCCAAATAATCGACTTCGCCCTTACTTCTTCATTTAAACCAGCAAACCCCCCTTCAACCATTCTCCATCCCGCTCCCTCTCTGCTAATTTCTCAACCCTTCTCATATCGCCGTCCACTTTGCTTGTGTTAATCTGCTTCTTGGGGAGTCTTCGCTGTGCTGGTTAAATCGATGATCATTGATTCTTTCAGTTTCTCCATGATGACAATGGCTGCTGCAGTTCTCGGGCTATCCATCCTAGTGCTGCCCTTCAAACAAGGGTTCGTTCGTTTCTCTTCTCCTGGTTTGTCATCGTCCTTTCGCTCGTCTCCTCCCATCGGTCTTCCCCCGTGAAATTGGCATCTCAGATGTCGGAAGGAAGTCTCTCGTTTCTCGTTCTCTCCTTCTTCTGTCTCCTCGGTTCTGTCCCTCCGCTTGGTTGCTCTCGCTGATTTTCCTTGCGTAACATGCCTTAATTCATCTCTAACTCTCTTGGCCTTTTCTCCTTTCTCATGTTTTGTGCTAGGAGTCCCACTTGACCTTGAATCTCTTTCACGTCTTTCCAATTCCTCTCCCTCGCTCCATTCGCTCTTGCCATTCCCCTAGTCGTGGCTCTGCCATTTGTTAGGTACCGATGGGTTCTTAACAGGTGGAATAACTCAGAAGAAAAACGAGACTTTGATAAAGTTGAATAAGAAACAATATAATCTCCAGCGTGGTGATTCCTCGGCTCCCAAGAGCTGCTCTCCTAACTTCTCTCTATATCCTTTCTACTCACCTCCCCCTATTTATAGCAATTACATTCCTATCGTTAATTAACAAAATCGCCTACTTCGGTAGGACTCTTCAAAGACCTCGTAATGTAACTCTAACCTGTGTATTTGACTCTTGACTCTCAAATCTATTCGATACCTTCGCGAGGCTCTTCATGCTTCAAATTTGCCCGCCTGATGCCTGGCTCGCTGACGCGGCTCTCTTCCTCTTCAAATTGTCATCGTTTCCTTGGGTGCTTTCCTTGTCGATTGCTCTTGATATCGGGGCTATCGTCGAACTCAGCAAAACAGGTCTGAAGCTCAGCTGTCCATACCTTGGCCAAAGCCAGAATTAATTTCCTCCATTCCTTAAACCGGAAAAAAGGGACCTATTTATTCACATTAAGTTTGAACCAGTCTCACATACAGAAATCAGAAGCCCGTTGAGGGTGATGTCCCTGTCAACCAGAACTTGTAAAAGACCTCAAATTGATTGGTAACCAGCAGTTGTCGTTAAGAGCTAGAAGGAAAAGAAGGCTTTGGTGTAAGGAATACAAGGACCCTGGCACCGCAGCTCTGATAATGTGTTACAAATTAGGAAAAGTATAGAGAAAAAGGGAGAAGATAATATGAGAGACCTAGCATTTGTTGCAAGGAACTCGAGAAACAGTAGCTTTATTTTATAGACAAATTTGAGAGACATAATAGGAAATAGGATCCAAGAAGAGGAGATCTGATGGACTCAATAACATGTCCCAAAACCCTCTTGGAATCTAGTGCCAGGTCCTAAATCCAAAGATTCTTTTGCTTTCCAAATCTGCCTCTTGCACTTATATTCTGTACAGTGGCAACAGAAACAGAGGTAAGAAGGAGAAAGACAGAAGCAGGAAAAACTTGGAGACTTGTGTTAACATGTGAGCCTCCATAGGTCTATGCTCTTTTTTTATAACGACACAGAGGATCCCAATTACAATAGGAATAAGAGACTTAGAAGAAAAAAGGGAAACATAATATGCGAAGGAAACTACCAGGCTCGTGCTTACTCGATTCCTAACTTTATTTGATAATCCTGCCCTCTAACATAATATTCTAACACTAAGTATGTTGAAACGTTGCTAAAAACCGAAAGTGTAGTAAAATATTGATTGGGCTTGAAGTCTAAAGAAATATTTTATTTAGATGGTTTTGATTCTAGTCAGAAAACATGAAATTAGCAAAGACAGGAACAGAGCCCTTCAATATAAATCATGTATAGCTAATCTTGGTTTTTGTTGGAAAGCTATGTGTGCGAATACTGTCTGAATCCCTCTGATTGAAATATTTTTTAGACATCAAATAAATGAACATTTCACTGCACTTTTGGTTTTGGCAATATTTTACTATATTAAGATTCGTGAAATTTTAGATTTGAGAAGATTCCTAGCTATTATAAGTTGAGAAATGTTCACCTATTGCTTAAGATGCAATTTCTTTTGAACTTTTTTTTTGGGGGGGGGGGGGGGGGGGGGGTTGACTTTTTATCCTTTTGGAAATTTGTAAGTTATTTTTATTGGATTACAAAATGTGGGTATTTGTTTATTTATGAACAGTATCTTAAGTAAGACAAAATAGTACAAATACGAAAAACATTTACTTAAATGATAGTTGTTGTATATAAGTGACACTTAAATAGGTATCCAGATTAAAACTTGTGAAATTTGGTCAAAAATTGTCAAATCCCATTGCAACCAGGAAATTTTTTAAAGCTTCCCTGCTACAAGAAACTGAGACATCTTGGTGGTTTTGACAGGTTTCAACTGAGTTCTTGAACCATGGTTGTTAGAATTTGAACAAATTATTGCTCAGAATGTATTTTTCATTCATAGGCCCCAATGGGGGTATTTATGGTTACAATATGAGTAAGTCCCACTTTGAGAAGGAAGTGGAAAACAAGTCCAAAAAAGAAAAAAGAAAAAATTATAATCCTAGACTTATTAGGAAACCAGTCGAAACCAATCTAACACAAACTAAGAAACTAATATAGACATAAAATTAAAAGGGGAGTCTTATTCCAATTAGGACACCTTGCAAAATAAGAAACCAATATAGACATATAATTAAAAGAGGAGTCTTATTCCAATTAGGAAACCTCAATCATACTTTCAACACTCCCCCTCAAGTTGAGGTATAGATATTTATCATTCCCAACTTGCCAATAATACTATTGAACACTTTTGTGCTTAAGCTCTTTGTGAGCACATTAGTCCACTGCTCTTTTGAAGTAACAAAGGTGATACGGATCAACCCAGCCTCAACCTTCTCTTTGATGAAATGTCTGTTAATCTCCACGTGCTTAGTTTTGTCGTACTGTATCATAGAAGAAATTTCGGTCGAAACAGGAATTTCAACCTAGGAAAAGACCGAAATGTGATTTTTTTTACTTGAAGTTTCAGTTTCAGGCCTCATACGGACTCATAATGATCTGGATTCTTGCATACTACCTATTTCAAGCATAATAAATACTATGGAATACTAGTTTACAAAAAAAAAAAAGAAAAAAAGAAGGTATATTGTATATATGAGAAGAAGCGAGAATATTATAAATTATAAGTCTACTTTATTCCATGTCTCCCTCTTCCCTCTGCACCTCATAAAAATGACAATACAAATCCCATGATGTTTGCCCCATATAGTTGTCTACGTAGTCAGCAACTGCAGCTCTGTATGTGGCTTCATCCACATGCCTAAGATGTCTTGATGGTGGGAAGTTGTGAATCTTTTGATAAGGAACTGATTCAATTGCATTTGGAAAGGCTGGTGGTGGCTGTGGTATAAGGTGGAATATTTGCTCAACAAATGAAGAAACACCCTAGTCGTCGACAGGGCTAGGGACACCATAAGCTCCATATTGACAATAAGGTTCTAGTGGCTAATTTAGACAGGTGATAGTGGGATGGACCATAAGCTCCATGACCATAAGACTCCACTGTTTGCTAACCCTGAGTTTGATAGCCAGGAGGGATACCATAAGGTCTATAACCATAACCTCCATAAGTCGACACAATTGAACCAATACTCTCCAAACTAGTATCATATAAGGGCTCTGTAGGCCTATGCCATTCGGATCCTCTGCAAGTGAGTGTTTGGAATCATCTATGCTCATCGATCTCATAGATCCTAACAAGCTCTCCATATCAGCCAGACGGTAAGACCCATATGATGGCGTGTCCTTCGTGCTATATTTGTGCTGTCTCCCTTTTCCCTTTCTCAAATATGTCGAGGAAACATTTTTGCCTCGAGATGCAGCTCTACTAATAGTCTGAATCCTGTGTTGCGTGGGTGAACTGACTCTCGCCTGTGAATCTTGGTGGTTGTCCTCCCCCTCCCTAACTCTCACGTACTGCTGGTGTTGGTGCTGGTGCTGGTGGTCGTCTATCCCTAGGATCAGCTGAATCCTGATTATGAGGTCCAACACCTTCCTCATCCCCTCCATCATCATCGTCATCATCATCATCGTTGTTGTTGGGGTGTGCCTGAGTCGCATCATCCTTTGTTTTGGACCAGACACTCAATTCCTCACTGTGAGTGGATGCACTACGAACGGACGAGCAGGCGCTGCATTTGCACTCCACTCCATCAACCCCTAGCTCCTCTGCAATTTGTCTACTGGGACGACCTCCCTCCTCATCCTACAAGGGCTATCCATTGTCCTTGATCCAGTCAACTACTGGGTTATCATCATCATCCATCTCAAATATGTTGGCCAATTTGGTATTGTTACTCTCTTTGTCTAGCCCCTGTCTAATATGATCCTCCCTCAGTCTCATATTATAGTGTAAGTAGACAAGGTCCTCTAGAGGCTTCACACCCAATTGGTTGTACCTCTTTGAGTAGATGAGGCTGAAGGTGCTCCAATTTTGTTCATAACCAGTGGCAGGACATGTCTGGAAGAGCACTTTGCTTGCAATCTTACTCAAGTGGGGTGAGTCACATCCAAATTGCAACCAACATTCACGTCCAAATTGCAACCACCATTCAGTTGCAACAAACATAGACTCCTCCAAGTAAGCATGATTGCCTGTTTAGATGGATTCGGTTCCAACCTCTCCACTACAGTTTGGACGGCATCCATAAACTCTTGCCTCATCCCAAGATTGTCTTTGTAATGGTACTTGGGATTTAAATAGTATGATGTGTAGGAAAAAGCAAAATTAAAAGGGAATAATCAATACTTTAGAGTGTGATAACTGATGACATAATGAAAATTAAATTGATGCCTAGACTTAACAACTCATTAGCCTTATGTAGTGGATTTTGCAACATAGACTCCCATCTAACTTGGATGATGTTGAGGATTTTTTTGTTGCCTTGTGGGTAGACGCTGTAGACCTGAGCAATTTGTTGCTTCATCCTATCTACTGCAACCCATATGTGTGGTAGAGTAGGTCTTCTTTGCTAATCTACCATCCTCAACGCATGCTCCACAGGCTCAAGCATCTTCACCACTGTCCTCACATTATTCCAGAAACTGTTATCGAGTATGATTAATTGTGCTCTCCTTCCTCCTACGGATGAAGAACCCTCCAAGTTAAACCATTGCTCTAATGAAAACACACTCCCAAGGCCAGTCTTCCCACACTCAAAGCTCTGTAGTGCTATCCAATTGGTAGCAAATCTAGTTATGCTTGGCCTCACTAAGTTGCCATGACACTTGTCCCTCATCATCTTTAATGCATAGGTGTGGTTATAGATGAAGATGCTAACTTGTCGGGCTTGCTCCATAGTCTTCTTCACAAGCTTGACCTTTCTGATGTCCTTTAGCATTAAGTCAATGCAGTGAGCAGCACATGGAGTCAAAAAGAGCTTATATTTGTCCATCAAGGCATCAATACAAAGTTATAAAATGTACATATAATGTAAATATGTAATATATGTTTTTAAAAATGAAAATTAGTAATAGAAGCAGAAGCATGTTTTGATACCTGGGTTCCTCTTGCATCTTAAACCCAACTTTTTGTAGTTGGAGCCATTATTTGTCATAAATTGGATCACATTCTCCACTCCAATCTCCTTCACCACTTGCTTTAGTAATTTATAAATGTATTTTGTATCTTCTTCTACTAGATGACAATTCAACATGAAATTGATGATGGATTGTCCAATGGGAGTAGTCCAACCATCAACCATCACAGTTACTCCATAATAAGCCCACATGGGCTTTAATTCATTAATATACTCATTTAAGTCCTCTTTATGCTTAGACAAATAAACACTATATATCTTATATGGAGTGGGCCCCAGTACACCACTCCCAGCCCCTGCTATCTCCTCAATCGTTCCTTTATAGTAAGGCCCTTGGGCTGTATGTGTTGGAATACTATGATATATAGCCCATTTGGAGAAAGCCATCCCCACTTTCTCTTTTTCGCTCCCCCCATAAGTGCTTTAACTTTCTCTGCTTGTGCTCAGGCCTCCTAAATAAGGCCGGATCATTACGAAGAATCTTAAGATTCGGATCTGTAGAATGTGCTGATGAAGCTCGACCCCTTGTTGGGGCCTGTGGGATAGGAATCTCCTCCCTCACACTTTGACTCCTCCTTATAAGGACTTGGGAGTTGCTTGTGCCTCCCATACCAACTGGCTCTCTAGAGGACCCACAACCCATAGCCCTTTGTTGCCTCCTCATGTCATCAACCCTTGCTCCCTACTCATCATTATCGCCCTCCTCATCTGTTCAGACTATAGGTTAGGGTCACATCCATACTCTCCTGGCTCCTCTGGTTCAAAATCCTACTCTCTTGGCTTTGGAAGGTCATTAGGCATGCATCTTCGAACTCCTCCCTTTGTCTTCTCTTCTCTTTCCTCTTTTGCTTTCCCCTAGCCAAGTATGAGGTCATTGCCTTCTTGACCTATGAGGGCACCTTTTGGCATCCTACTGCATCCCTGTTTCCCTCAACTAGATGCACCTTCAGTCTAGCGGCCGGACCTCCTCGTACTTGTTTCTTGTAGTAATTACACTCGCTCTTTTTCCCGTAAGCTGTCAGTGGTCTCCTGTATTGCCAATCTATGTTTGACATCTTTGAAAGAGAATGCCTGATACAAGAAATACACAATAAGTATCTTGAAAAGTTCCATAATATGCTCAAAAAATTACATAATACATGGTTATAAATAATAATTTTTTATTTTTAAATATAAAACAAAAATAAATAAATATTTTTTAATATCTAAATAGTTAAAAAAATATATAAAATACACAGTAATTACCTTAAAGAGCTCCACAACATGCTCCAAAAATTGTATACATGCTTCCACTAATACTCTCCTATTTTTAAATTTAAAACATATATTAATTAGTATTTTTTTAATATTTAAAAATTTAAAAAATTATTTTAAATATATATTAAATATAGTAAAAATAGATAATTAACAGCAAAAAATTTGATTCAACACCATCATAGCAATATGGTGTCTTACATACATTAATTTGAAGCTCATACATCTATTATACAAGTATACATTTACATTTTTAGAAATATATATAATTTACAAATAATTTTTAGTAATAGAAAAATAAAAAAATTCTAGGAAGAACAAAAAATTATTTTTGACACCACAAATTCATAGATCAACACTTTAGACTAGACATACTTTAATTTGAAAGCAATCTAAGTTTATTTGAGCCATAAACAAAACAAAAAATAAAAAATCGAGAAGTTTGTTAACTCACGTTCTTTGATTCTCAAAAACTCTACAATGGAGAAGCAAGATTGAAGAAGGAATGCAAAGGAGTTGTTAAAATGAGGTGAAAAGAGGGTAGAGAGAAATGGAAAAGAAGGGGTTTGGTGTTGAAATCTGGATAGGCGAGTCGGTCGAAATGGCTGAATTCGCACGATAGGTTTGATTTTTATATCATGAAAGGTATCGTTTCGGCTTGGTACAAAATTTATGATCGTTTCGGTTGAAGCATATTACCTTTTGCGAATTAATTGGTTTTTTGTTTCGTTTTCCAAAAAATGCAGGTATTTCAGCCAAAATTTTGATCGAAATTTCTTTTATGTGCTGTACTGTGTTGTGAGCAATGTTGATTGCTGACTTATTATTTGAGTATAACTATATAGGAACCTCCAAATCTGTTCCAACCTCTTGAAGCAACTCTTTCAACCATTGTACCTCATAAATGCCCTAACCTATCACCCTAAACTTGGCCTCAACACTGAACCTCGCAACCATAACTTGTTTCTTACTTCTCCAAGTCACAAGGTTACCTCCCACATATAGACAATACGTAGAGGTAGACCTCCTATCATTTGGACATCTTTCCTAGTCTGCATCTGTATATGCCTGAACCTTCAAATGTCCATATGAGCAGAAATTAAAATCCCTTTTCTTGGAGTGGCCTTTAAGTACCTCAAGATCCGATACATTGCGTCCAAGTGTGAAGAGTAGGAAGCATGCATATATTGGCTAACAAGACTAACTGCAAACATGATGTCAAGCCTAGTATGAGATAGATAGATCAACTTTCCCACCAATTTTTGATTCCTTGTCTTGTCAACCGGTTCTTCTTCCTTTGCCTTCAAGTGTAGATTAGTCTTAATAGGTGTCTCAATAGGTGTCTCAGTAGGCTTACATCCTAGCATCCTAGTTTCCTCGAGAAGATCAATGTATACTTCATTTGAGAGAGAGATGCACCAGTGGTAGAATATGCCAACTTCCAGCCCTAGGAAATATGTGAGTTTTCCGATATGTTAGATCTCAAATTCGATTCTCAAAAAAGTCTTCAATACTAAAGTCTCATCCTTGCTGCTACCTGTGATCGCAATATCATTCACGTATGCTAAAAGTATGGTGGTGTGGGAACCATCTCTTTCTATGGATAAAGTGTAGTCTGCATTTCTTTGCTTATAACCATTAGATATCATTGCCTTATGGAACCTTCCAACCACGCTTTTGGAGATTGGTTCAACCCATATAAATCCCTCTTCAACTTGTGTCCTTTGTCCATGAGTCTCGGCAGTTGAATACCTAGGTGACACATCGATGTACACTGTAGAAAAGTATTCTTTACATCTAACTGTTATAAACTCCACCCTTTACTAACTGCACATGAGAGAATAGTTAGAACTATGTTCATCTTGGCAATATGGACAAATGTCTTATGGCAGTCAATGCCATAAGTCTTAGTGAAGCACT
The DNA here is from genome assembly GCF_041222555.1 of Hakea prostrata. Lineage (NCBI taxonomy): Eukaryota > Viridiplantae > Streptophyta > Magnoliopsida > Proteales > Proteaceae > Hakea > Hakea prostrata. Next base: position 31,385,489 of record NC_142602.1, on the reverse strand, counting down.
GGAGCCTTTGGCCCCCAATCTTGCCTTGTACCTTTTAATGGTCCTATCTACTTGTGTTTGATCACGAACACCCATTTGCACCCAACAATTCGCTTTCTTGTAGCCATGGAAAAAATTTCAGTCGAAATTATCGAAATTTCCAGTAAATATGAAAATGAAATGAAACAAAATTCAAAATAATTATCTAAAGGTGTATGTGATAATTTCGGTCGAAACATACCTAAATCATCTACTTGAGAATGGTCGTTGCAACTACGGAGGTTTGTTTTTGTACCTGACTTTTTAGAAAAAAAGAAAAAGAAAAAGAAAAAGAGAAAGAAGAAAGTAAGTCGCCGGAGATCAAAGGGAATGGTCGTTGCAACAAATTGTCGTCGTCGTTGTCGTTGTCGTCGATCTAGAGGAAGAGAGTAGCAGAGGCCGAGAGCTTTTAGGGCTTTACGAGGGAAATTTTGGCTTTTGACTTGAGTCGCTCAAGTTTAATTCTCTGGCTTTTTTTTTTTTGGGTTAATGTAACAATGATCCCATGTAACACCTATGTAAGTATTCAACCATTAGTTGATTCCCAATCGGAATCTAATTTCCAATTCATTTTATGCCTTTGATTTGGAATTATAAACATTGTGATTTTAAAATACACAAAGGCGGTCGCCTAGGGGTCCAAGGTGTCCAAGGCTCTAGGCGATGCTTTAGAGCCCAAGGCGACCGCCTTATGGGCTACAAGTGAGGTGATACTCGCCTCAGGGTCTCCACGAGTGCCCGGACTCCGAGGTGACACCTTAACAACTATGGTTTAACCCACAAGGATCCAACTTACCATGAATATGGTGGTTTCGGACAAAGACAACACAATTGAAAACCTTAGGTGGCACTGTATAGGCTATTGTCACTAAAAGAATCTCAACGGGGCAGTGCTAGATTCAGACTTGAGAAGGCATTCATTTAGTTAGATATGCTGTAATAAGAACTGCATCACCCCAAAATTGAGGAGGCACGTGCATAGTAAACACAAGGGAACGCGCTACCTCAAGTAGATGTCTATTCTTGTGTTCGGCAACCCCATTTTGAGGTGGAATGTCAACGTAACTGGTTTAATGTATGATGCCATGGTGAAGGAAATACTCCACCCAAGTACCTTGTCCCTTTATTTGTTCAAAGGATCTTGACTGTCGCTCCAAATTGAGTCTTAATCGTATTATGAAAATTCTGGAAATGCGAGAAAACATCACATTTTTGGTGAGGTAAGTAAACCTAGGTCCCAGTGCAACAGTCAATAAAAGGTAACAAACCATTTATGTTCAAACAAAAACACGGTCCGAGAGTGAATAACTAAAAAGGAACTTTACTACAATGATTTGAAATAGGGTAAACATGTCTAGTTTGTGTGGCCAAGATACATGTCTCACAATAAAGAAATTGTTTAAGTTACATATTTTAATTAGATTAGGAAATAACTTGGACAAAACAGGTAAACTAGCATGGCCAAGACGGCTATGCCATTGCAATAAAGTAGAAAGTGCAGGAGAGGTGGAACTAGAGGCCGTAAAAAGAGCTGATGGAGACCCATCCAACCAGTAGAACCCCCCTTTTTGTTTACCATTGCCAATCGTACACCTCGTGGAACAAACATTGAGAAGGTAATGTTGTTGTTCATATCACGAGTAAGGCTACTAATAGATAAAGATTAGCTGAAAACTTAGGAACATGCAAGACATTAGATAGGATAAGTGAAAGTGAACAGATAATAGATTTCTTCCCAGAGATAGGAGAGAGAAACCCATCAGCTGTTGAACATCTTAAGCAAAATGAATAGATGGATAAGTATGAAACAAGGAAGATGAGGCTATCATATGGTCGGTTGCCCCAGAGTCGATTATCCATGAGGGATAAGTCGAATTGACATTGTGGCAACTGAAAATACCTATAGGAATTGTGGATAAGCAAAGGGAACAATGACTGAAGCTACACTCACACTAGAAGTCAACACTGGAGAAGATACGTCAAGTTTGGACATCAACTGGCAAATGTGCTAGAGCTCATTTGAGGAAAGAGGTGTTGGCATACTTAGGGTGTCAGAACTAGCTTGGTTTGCAGATGCTTGATTACTACCCCTATTTCCATTCCTACCTCCTCCATGAGAAATTTTTGGACGTCCATGCAAATTCCAACACTTATCCTTTGTACGACGCTTTTTTCTACAATACTCGTATTTCACTGGAGGGCGAGAATCATCAAAGCCAAATTTATCGTTGCCAGAACCAATCATTAATGCAGATCAATTGGATGTCTGAGTATGTACCATAACTGTTCTCTGACTATCCTCGTTATCAACCATAGCATAGGCTTGTTCTAGAGAAGGAAAATGCTCTCGGGAAAGGATATGTGCTCAAATTTGATTATACTCAATATTCAGCCCTACCAGAAAATCATACACTTTGAGCTTGTCTTCCCACTTCTAATAGGCGGCCATATCCACAACAGAGGATGGAGTAAAACGGCCGTAGAAGTCAAGGTTTTGATAATAGCCTTGAAGAATGTTGTAGTACTAATATAGGGTAAGCTCCTTTTGTTGTAACTGGTGAATCTTTCTTCGGATCTCAAAGCACTGTAAATTATTACCAACTTTAGAATATGTTTCCTTGACAAATTTCTAAATCGTGGCAGCATCAAAAAGAAGAAGGTAACTCTCTGCAATACTTGGTTCAATGGAGTTAAGAAGAAATCTTGTAACCAAGCATTCATCTGTCTCCCACTTATCTTGAGCTGTACAAGGTGTAGAAGGCTTGATAGAAATTCCATTAAGATGGCCAATAAGACCATGATCACCAAATGCAAGTGAAACAGGGCAAGACCAGCAAAGATAATTGGTCCCATTAAGTTTAACAGTGGTTATCTGAAAAAGGGAAGAATCACGATCCTGAAAATCTGAAGAAATGGGAGGATTCTCCATGCCACATGCACCAGAAGAGGTGGAGACTGTATTGGCCATTGTAGGAACAAAAAAATTAGATCAAGGACTAGGGGAAAAAAATTTTGGCAGGAGAAAAAATACTCACTACCAAAAAGGAGTCATAAAAAACTTGGAACAATTTTTGCCTTCTTTTTTTTTTTACTGCAGGCTAGAAGGGGGCTTAGAAGGGAAAAAAACAGAGGTCCAGGTTGAGTTGGGTGGTCTGACCATGGCTTGGTTGGTTTGGTTAAGGGGGTACCATTCACCTTCTTCTTCTTTCGACAGGAAAAACACCCAGGGGAGATGCAAAGAGGAAGATGACGGAAGAAGAAATCGAGGTGATGGGAAAAAAGGACAAGATGAAGTGATGGAGTTGCAGGTCGATTGAGAAACAAGGAAGAAACAATAGTTGCAGAGTGATGGATTTTGGAGGTTTCTGGCTGCTGGTGGAAGCGAGATTGGTTGCAGGTTGCAGGTTGCAGGGTGATGGCGGAAGCTAAGGCGGTAGTTGCAGGGTCAAGGAGTTGCAGCGATGGGTTCTGGTTCTGCGATAGGTTTGCAGGCCACTGTGGCGGAAGGATAGAAAGGTTCGACTGGTTTTTTTCCTTTGTTAGCAGGAGAAGAAACAGAGAAGAAGAAGCAAAGGTAAGTCATTCTCTGCAATGATGATGATGAAGAAGAAGAAGAAGAAGAAGAAGAAGAAGCAGAGGTAAGTTATTCGCTGTGAATTTTTTCCCTGTTCTCTGCGATTGAGAGACAGGATGATGCTCAGTGATGGATCAGAGTTGGTTTTGATACCATGTAGGAATTTGAAGAAATTGTTGCTCAGAAGGATTGTTACATTCTGAGTAAATCCCACTCTGAGTAGGAAGAGAAAAATGGGTAAAAAACTAATCCTAGACTTATTAGGAAACCAATATAGAAACACATAATTAAAAGACAAGTTTTATTCCAATTAGGAAACCTCAATCATACTTCCAACAATGGTTTTCATCGTACCTGTGATATGCTATTTATGATTTATACATTGTGATTTCTTCTCCAATCAATCCCATACCTGTTAGGAACTTTAAGATTCATTTCTTCCTGCATCTGCAACTCCCAGTACATCCCTTAAGTCTTATTCTTGATTAAAGGTGGTTTATCAGACCTCAGTTTTATGAAATGTTCTACTGATGCTACTGTTACTCGGTTGTTTGGGTTATTCAAAGGCCAATTGTTACTATTGCTGCTGCTGATCCCTGAAGACTCTTTCCTTGTTAATGTTTGGGTTCTCAAAACCTAACTTTGTGGCTGCTGGTATTATTTTTGGATTATCTGGTTTGGTTTTATTCAAGAACCCAATTGTTACTCCTATTGCTGCTGCTTTTTGTGGACTCGATCCTTTTTGAGAAACGGATTCTTTACCCCCTACTTGTTGAGATATGGATCCTTTACACCCTAAGCTCATGACTGCTGCTGCTTCTTCTTGTGATTGATCTCAATCATCTGTGTGGCAGATTTTAAACCACCAATGAACAATTTGCAAGTTTAGATTACTGCTACCAAACTCTCCGGACTTCCAAAATTTCTCGTATGTGCCTAGATAGTACAAACCTACATTAATGCCAAAGGAGAAGTGCAGTAAATTACTGTATCCTCTTGGTCATAATTCAAAGGATCTTTCCAAAGTCACAGCTCATGACGAGTCAAAATTATATGATCAATGGAATACTGTTGAAAGGTTGAATATGCTGTTGTGTTCAATATGTTTACACCCTCCTAAGGAAGTTTGGAATCATTTGCCTCTAAGTTTCTCTAGAAACATGGATGCATGATATAGAGAGAAAATTATTATTTTCCACTAGGGAAATAAATCCTTGAATAAATACATTGTCTATTAAAACAGATTAGTTTAAGAACGCTAGATATATCAACACCTAGCTACCAATCTAGATGAGGTAAAACAGTAAAAACTTACAGTCCCATGTTACAACATTTCTATCTGGCTTACATCCTGAGTATCAATATTTTAAGAATTCACGGGGAGGTAGATTCTTTCTCCCAATGAAGATCTCTCTCCTATTAATTATCTAGCTAATTTATCCAACTGATACCTGCACTCAAGGATGACTTAACCTTTGTTATCAATCATGGTTGAGGATGTGGTCCTGGTTGATCCAGAGGCTGTGGGCATGGTTTGGCCGTGGTAGTGGAACTGGTGGAGGTGGATGAGGTGCCAGTTATCAAACTATTGACAAGGGTTCCTGCCAATACTCTCACTTTGACAAACCAAATTACATTCTGGATACTTTTCGGGTTGAAGACGAAAAATCTGAGTGGACAAATGAACTATACAAAAATGCCTGGCAATTCTACTGAGAAATCTATTGGTGATTTAACTCTGAGTTCTACATCTGATGCTGCATTTACTATGATTCACGATGATTACAACTAGTTAATCTAAATGCCCCAAACAACTTGAAGTTGTTTTTTATCCTTCCTCTACCTCATGACATTGATTCCTGTGCTTCTTGTCATATGGCTGGTAAGTCAAACTTGTTTTCTTCAATGGATCATGTTCAAACCTGTTGATATCCTTGTTGATAGATCATCTAATCAGGTTATTGGTCATGGAATTGTCTCTCCAAAATCTTCCATGACCACCTTCCCTTATCTTCATACTTCAATCCGTACTGTGTATTTTAGGAACTTCACAGAAGAAAGATTTTTAGTGGAAGTTTGAGCACGTGGGTGAAATCCATACCTTGTAGTGAAGGTCCAAGTATGATTGTTCTTTATGTTGCTTGCATTAATACCAGTCTGCTATTGTATCCCTGGCATTCTCTTCAGTTTTGATTCCTGTGAGTGCTATTAGGATTGTTGAACTGACGGTGATCTAGATTCTGGTTTATGAAATCTCTAGGCACAATTACCCTCTTTCATTATCTGTTCTCAAAGACTGATTCTGTTGGTTATTTTCATGGTCTTACTTGAAATAGGATTTAACACTCTTGACTGAAAGCTGAATGCATGGATTTTTGGGTCTGAAGTTGATAACAAATTGGCTTGCTGTTGGACAATACAATTTGACAAATCCTAGTCTTACTAGGAGTCATCAAAATTAACAGATCTGACCTAATGATTTGCTGATTTTATTCTGTGTTTTCTCCTAGAGGCTTGGCACAATGGTCGGTGAACCACAGTTGTAGCCTGTGGTCAAGGCATTGAATCAGCCTCTCAGCAAAAACTTGCTGGGGCAAGGATGCGTAGGGAAATTTTCCCCTGGTTTGCCCTTCTTCTGTGTTTTCTCCTAAATCTGGATATTTCTCTCTCTCTCTCTCTCTCTCTCTGTGTCCCCCGTTTTGGTAGTTGTTGAATGTTAAGATCAGGACTACGTTAGCATCATTCTGTTACATGCCCTTGGGTTTTTGTTTAAAATAGGATCCTCCATACTCTCCTTTCCAAAGTTGTCACGTTGTCCCCTAGTGGTCGCCCTGCCAGCTGGCTCCTTGACATCTTGTGTTGCTCTGGTCACCTAGGTGGGTGCTTGGATCAGTGTGGAGGGCTCCATTCAACACCTTGGTTCATGTAGATGCCATGCCAATTATGCTCTTACTGTAAGAGCTCCCAGCTCTATTCTGATGGGTCCACTCAAGTCCAGCAATAAGCTATTTGATAATCATTTCGAGTTGATCGCCCAGTTGAAGACAAATGTAACATCAATCCATCAGAATGTCATAGTTTTTTGAAATTTTCTGTATTCTATGTGGTTGCATTGGTCATATATTTTATGAGTCATTGACTGCTTTCCTTTATGTTAATTGACATGACAACGAATGTTATTAGTGGTCTATATTTGACTTGATTGTTATTGACAGGACCAGTCACATTGTACTGAGACAGGGTTCAGAACTATTGAGAACAACTATAAACCACTTGTATTGAAAGAGCTAAAGAAGCTATGGGATAAACATGACCCTAATCTTCCATGGCAGAAGGGAGAATACAATGAAACTAACACATTGTTGGTGGATGATTCTCCTTACAAGGCTCTATGCAATCCAGTGAGATTTTTCGTCCATGAACTTCATTGTACATTTTGAATTCTATCATTAATTCTCATTTTAGTTTTCTCTCCATATTGCTCAGCCACATACAGCAATCTTTCCAGATCCCTACAGGTTTCAGGATACAGAGGATAATTCTTTAGGTAAAACCTTCTCCAGTATTACCTCTCTTCTTTTCTTTCATTGTTATTGTGTTTGCATGGAAAACCTTTAAGATTGGTTGAAAAGTAGGTGTTGGAGTTCCATTGCTGTAGTGGTGCTCCATATCCATTTTTGTTAAGCATTTCTTTGTCTGGTAAGGGGATGGGAAGTATGTCAATTTGTTTATCTCATAACATGTATTCCAATTAATGGAGCATTTAACAATGCTGTATGGTTTCTTGATTAAATGGACCGACTTTCAGTACCCAACCAACAGCCAAAATGAGGCCAACAATGTTTAGTAGCAATTTGGTAACATAGTGACATGTGCCAATTGTGTTTTTTTTTCCTTTTCCTCCCCTTCTTTTTGGTAGGTAACACAACTAATGCACTTTGGTAAACATTGCCAATAATAATGATCTCATTTCAAATACAAGGTGGACTGGTTGTGTATTAATTACTTGCCCTCCACCCCCTTCTCTTCTTCTTTTGATTTATTTTTTTTTCCTTCTAGTGGAACAAAAAAAAAAAAAAAAAGAGTTAAAAACACATTATTGGTGATATAACTTGTGAGGAATAACATAATAGTAAATGGTAACCTTATAGAAGGAAGTGTAGTTTTAGCAGTAGACTAGAATATTAGAAATTGATGCCAAAACATACCAGAATTAAATTATTGATAGATGCTCAGGAATTTTTGGCTTTAGAGTGTCAGCACGTTTGGGTTTGACTTAATCTAAAGCCAGCAGTTACCAGCTCCCCCATCTCAATGAATATTTTGACATTACACTTTCATTCATCACAGGCATAGGAGGCAATCTTCGATTATATCTAGAAGGATTATCTCTGGCTGAAGATGTGCAGAAATATGTGAAGGAACATCCATTTGGTCAATCTGCTATTACATGTGAGAATCCGTCATGGAGTTTCTACAGTAAGATTCTTGATGCCAAGATATCTGAAGATTCTGAACCACAAAAAGAAAGTTGTACTGGCTCTCCCTCTTAACTCTAGCCTGGAGCTTTTTCAGACTAAGTCTGGAATGATGCTGACCAGATCCAGGATTCAATTAGATTTTGCACTAATTGAGGATCACACAGTAGCACTACTGGTGAATATTGCAGTCATGCTGGTGCCTAGTGTAGCTGTGAGTGTTGCCGCATGCATTCCAAAACCAAGCCAAGCTTCATCTCTTTTCTTCTTCTATGTTGCATTTGCTCCAATTAATGTACGTGTTTGCAGTGGGCAAATTTTTAAGTTCTGGTTTTGCTCCTTTCAATTTTTCTGGTTGGTTCACAATCCAGAGCTGATACTGATAAATGTACCTCCACTAATTCCTCTGTAGCTTTAATTTCTTAGGGAGGAGGTGGGGGTGGTGGTATTGATTTTCTCTTTTGTACATGAATGTTGGCTTAAAGTTAGTATACAGAGCAAATTGCTCCCCTTTTTGGCTTAAATTCTGTTGTGAACGATGGAGCCACCTACAACTATTATTGTCTATTGATCAGTAACATTAAAAGCCAGGAGATTGAAACTCGAGTCACCTTGGTGATCAGCCAATTGTAGTTTGTCACTACTCTCAACTTCCTCTTCTCCTAAGAATTGCATCCTCAAGAGTTGTCTCCTTCAAAAGTATTCAGAATGACACCTCCCTCATGAGTCTTTGTCAATAAATGATCCCCTCTCTCCTATAAGCACTTTCTCTAGACTCTCCTAACACTATCTTTAGACTCTCTCCCTCTGGGTTATCTCTTACATGAAATATATATTGCGTGCTCACTCCGTCCCTCTCAATAAGGTACTTAAAAAAGAAACTAGATCAGAGACCTGCATGTTGTTGCAAACATTAAATCAAGTTTAGATGAAACAACAATCATTCTTAATGGAACACCAAGAAGCCAAAATATCAGGTTTTTAAACAACTTTTTATGCACTCCCAACCGTGGCTTCAAAATTCAATCTATAGTTGAAGGAAGTGTAACAGTTAAAAAGGTAAGAAGTGAAATCACTCATGGAGCTATAGACTCAGACTTGCGGAAGGTTGCATTGGTTAAGGTCTTAATACAAGAGCTTGAGAGGAAATGGACCAGAGTGCTTGAGTGTTGCGATCGTTACTCGAGCTCGCTGCAAATATTCTAGAAATTAAGGGATTGCTGGTTTTGTGTCTGTTGAAGAAACACCGAATTAATTCTAGCAAATTGTTCTTATTGCGATCGTTACTCTTTCTTTTTTTTTTGGTAGAGTTCTTGGTGAAGTCATTATTGTTTGTTCGATGTTCATTTAAATTTTTTTGGGAATCAGAACTCTTACAAAATTATTGGAAAATCAGCTTTCTTTTTTTATAATTTTTTTTAGAAGGAAATCAGCTTTTCTGATTCGACTTGTCTGTGGTTTTCACATAAGCATTGGGAGCCTCAAAGAGCTGAGGGTTGGGGTGAAACATGACCAGAGTGAAGGGCTTTCTTTTTCATTTTTTTTTTGTCCAAACCCTAGTTCAACATTGGTATCCTTTTGCTTAGCATCTTCGCCGGACTCCACCGTAATCCTAACGTCGGATTGAAAAATCTCAATCCTAGTCTAATCCTATGTGACCTTTACCAGTCCTAATTTTTATGCTCATCGCACGTGGGCAAATAGTTGATTCGGATTCGTTCGGAGTCTTTGCTGGTTGTTTTCGAATGAGAGTGCTATTTCACATGCCAGTTTTAAATCTTTCGAAAGATATAAAAGACGTTGTGCACAAGTTCATTGGCTGTAAAGTCATCCACCAAGTTCGGAATACATGTGCTAACTTCCTTGCAAGTCACCTATCGGATCCTAAAGAAACTTATTCTATGGATGGCAATGATCTTCCGAAGCCACTCATCATATTAGTTTGGAATGATGCTAATGGTTTGGTTTACCACAGTATGTAATATTTTTTTATTTATTCTTTATACAATTACGTATTTCCATTACCTCAAGCTACTTAGATCATAAAATAAAGAAAAATGCACCCATCACTACAACGGTGACCGGAGGAAACCCCTCCAATGATATTAGCACTTAAAAGAACAATCACCATAAAATTAACTAAACCAAGCCTTTTTCTTAAGTTTGGTAATTCTTTTTTCCCCACCTTAAGTGCATCTTGGAATTTTTGAACCTCTTATTTATGAAGTTTTGATCTTACCATTTGAACCATCCATCCTAGTGAAATTTATTTGGATTAGCTTACATGGATCTCAATTACATTCTCAAAGAGTAGCTTTAACTTAAATATAAAGCAAAAACTTCACTTTTAGCTCAAGAAAATTTGTACTCTTTGACTTCATATTATGAAACATTGATAACCACATTACTTGTTTTTCCCAAAACAAGATAATGATGTTACTTTGATAAATCATCTAAGTGATAATAATACATGATCGAATATGAGACGTACAGATGGAACCACTATGTGGTGGGACCAACCAAGTGGATTATATTTGGATCCCTGAGGCAATCTTTAACTTTCCTCGGACATTTCTGTCTTTTGGATAACACTTGTAAGGCACGCTGTGGGTGGAAACCCCACAACAGTGGGAAATATCAGATAGGAATGTCATCAAGTATCGAAGGATTGCTAAGAAAAACACAAAAAACGATGACGTGGAACAGTTGAAGGCGTCGATGGAGCTGTTGCCTGTCTAAGGAGAGGATCTCTTTCGCAGATCAAATGCCCAAAAGGATTCGTCATGTCGATCACTCTTTCTCTTCCAATTATTAATCGATTAAATAATAAAGATTAAAAAACTAGAATCCTCCACTACCAGCACCTCAATACTCTGGAATTCAACTGCAAATGGTCGATTTCACGCATTCCTGAATCTGTTTAGTTTATAATTTTAACCAGTGTAGAACCAGTGGTTTGGGTGTGTTGTGTTGTGTTGTGTTGTCACCGTTTAAGGCTACAAGGTTTGTCAAACAGAGAGCATATCGACATCCATTGTAGTGCTGAGAATCCACAAGAAGAAGAAGAAGAAGAAGAAGAAGAAGAAGAAGAAGAAGAAGAAAAATGGAGGTAGGGTTCTTAGGGCTTGGGATTATGGGCAAGGCAATGTCCATGAATCTCCTTCGCAATGGGTTCAAGGTCACTGTCTGGAACAGGACACTCTCTAAGGTTACTATTCGTCTTCTACTCTGATTCTCCACTTTTTGCTCGGTTCGATTTATTTTGTATATTGGTGCCGTGATTATCTGATTTAGTCATATCCTCTTTTTTCTTATGTCTGCTGGCTTGCTGACTATTTGAATCTGTTTTTCTTTTTTTCTTTCTTTTGGGTTTGAAGGTTTTGGGTGTTTATTAGTTCTTGTTATTTCCAACCAGTGGTTGAGGATCAGGTACCTGGATTAGGTGATGGAGAAGATATAGTGGAACATGCATCACATGGGTATCATATTAGATTTTCTGTATTGGAATACCTTTTGTCTATATTCGAATGGCATGGTTGAGACTGAGAGAGTAGCTCTATTAACTCTGTAGTGCGCTCTATTCTCTCCATTCAACTTCTGTGCTAGTCAAAGTTGATAGCTCGAGGTAATTAGATATGGTTTTATCCATAGTATCAGTTTAGGTGTGATTCAATCCCGCCTTCTCTTTGATTTGCATTCCCCGTTTCTTGATTTATAGCTTAACTCAGCTTTATCTCGATTCTTAACTTAATGGGGGTATGATGCATGAATCTTTTTTCTCCAATCTTGGAATTGAATATTCTTTTAGTTGTTGATTCTCAGTTTGTAGGTTGCAGAAAAGTTCCAAACAAAATCTGGCATAGTTATGGATTCTTAGTTTCTTAGGGGGACGTTGCACCCTAAGAAGTTGCCTTTTTTGGGGAATCAGATGTGAAAGTATGGGTGGAGGAGGTTGAGTAAATAGAAGGTAAACCACCGAGGAGTAATATAAAATTTTGCAACATAATAATTAAGACCCCTTAAATTGAGCCACTGGCTGAACCAGTTTTGATCCGGTTCAATTGTTTACTTTTAAAAGGAAAAAAAAAAAACTTGAGTATGGGAAATCTGATATACATAGAAAGTCCTTGATGAGGGTCTAGATTGGGAGGGATCCTACTAGAGAACAGTAGTCAAGATCAACTATGAACTAGCAGGTTTGGCTAGGTCAAGAATGGTTTTTTTCCGGTCAAATTAGGCTTAGTGGGTGAGGATGTTCTTGGGTGGAAGAGAAAAGGGAATAAATCAGATTTTGGATGTAAACCCTGTATGCATTGCTCAACAGCAACAGAACTCTTAGAAAGCAACAGAACTCTTAGAAAACACTCGTATGCGTTAGTCAAAACATTTCTAATTGATAGGGGTTGTATTACATATATAATCCTTTCTAAATTCCTAATTTAGATCATAAAATGACTCCTAATTACTCTAAGAGACTAAATAGCAGTTAAATATTTCTTGCTACTAATCCTGTGTACTAACACTCCCCCAACTTTATTGGCTTATCAGTTAGGCCTGTTACCTCAATAAACTCAAAGTTTAAGGCCTATAGAATCCAACCATGGGTCAAATGAAGTCCATTTGGACAATAAACTGCATTGCCCTTATTTTCTACCAAAATATTTGGACATTTGAACTACTTCTTGTTCTTCTTGAATGACACACTTTTTAAGACTTGGCCATGCCCAATTATATGTTGTACTCATGTGCCAGAAATATCTGGCACTGTCATTTTAAATGTCTTAATTTCCTCTTTGACTATTGGTTTCAAGTTTCAATTATTATTTATTTTCGTATTTATCAGATTGTTTTAAGCACAAACTTTGTTATACACTCACCCACTTGTTCTTCTTTTGGACCGTTGAGGTTAGTGTGTTTTGTACTGAGACACTGTTTGGGTGTTATTTAAAAGTTGACGGCCAACTTTTTCACTTTCTTGTACACTTAAAATCATGTAGTGTGAAGAACTTGTGGAGCATGGTGCCTCCGTTGGAGATACCCCTGCAGCAGTTGTGAAGAAGTGCAAGTACACCATAGCAATGCTATCAGATCCTTCAGCTGCTCTGTCGGTTAGTCATCTGACTTTCATTACTTATTCAAATGAAAACATTTTATTCCTCTTAAGAAAGTCTTGTTGGTATTGCAGGTGATTTTTGACAAGGATGGTGTGCTTGAGCAGATGGGCAGTGGAAAAAGCTACATAGACATGTCAACAGTAGATGCTGATACATCAACCAAGATCAGTGAGGTCTAGGTTAACTTTTAATGCTTTTGCCTTTTTTGTTCTTTTTATTTTTTTTATTATTTTTTTTTTTTGGGGGGGGGGGGGTTTATTTGGTAAATAGCTGTTCCAATAACTTATTCCATTTCTTTTTAAATTTGAGTGCATGTGCTGCATTTTCTTTTGTCACCTTAACACTTTGAGGCCTCTATTAGATTGATTGATTTGTCTTTATTCCCGAGTCTCGAATTCCATGTGGTGAGTTATTTAGTGGTTAAGATAGATACTAAGTATAAATTTTTTACTTGTTACATCCTATTTTGCATGTAATTTCCTTGTAATATCTAAGGATCCTTTCTAGAAGGATTATCTTTAGTGTTGGCCTGGTAGCTAATGGCAAAAAGAGTTTCTTATTCTTCTAGTCAAGTAATCAATTGAATAAAGAGCAAAAGGCACCCAAGCTCTCGGATTTGATGCTTTGGAAAAATTTGCTCTGTGTGAACTGTGCTTCTGTATCAGTGATCAATCTCGCGGTTTTTCTTTTGATAGGAAGGATGGGGTGGGGTGCGAAGCTCATCTATGGAGTTTTCACATTCACTAGCATTATCTTCCAATGCATCCTAATGATTTCTTACCCTGGTGTTTTCAAGATGATTAAGTTAGCTTATAGCTCTAGCTGAAACAAGTATCATTTTTCACTTTAGTATTAAAATGTCTCTTTCTTCTTTTTATTTGTAAATTATTAGGCAATTTCAGAAAAAGGAGGTCGTTTCCTTGAGGGTCCTGTCTCAGGTAGCAAAAAGCCAGCTGAAGACGGTCAATTAGTCATCCTCGCTGCTGGAGAAAAGGTAACAATCTTCATTTTTTATGCTATCATTTCAGTAGGATTGCATGCATTAATTGACACAACCAAAGAGATTGAATACATTGGTTTAATAAAAGGTTTGAAATCCAATGGTGTGGTTTGGGTGACTTTGTGTTGGTTTCAATTGTGTTCCTGCTGTAAAGACCTTCATTCTTTCAGTTAGATCAATATTATTCAGGTATGGCATAAGCTTGGGTTTTCTTTTGTTCCTGTGTATCTACTGTGGAGCCAGACATTTTGAAGTTGCTATGTGGAGGCCCCGTATTAGATAGATCACCGTAGATGTCACCCAGTCTGGAAAAACTTGTATACATGGTGAACTAGTTTTTAATCACATGGATGGCTGAACTAACTGATCCAACATTCAGATAGATAAAGCAGTCTTGGATTGCCAATATTTCAAATTTTATGCGCTGTCTCAGTCATGTGGCCAAAAATCTGGTGTATTTTCTCTCGTGTATTTTGAGCTCTTTGCTCCGCTGCTCATGTTGCAAATCTAATTTTCAAATAAATAGAGGACCATATGGATAATAGATTTCATCTTCATCTTCAGGGGCTAAAATCTGGACTATTACCCACTATTATCAACCTTTTCCCTAACCATTGAAATCCTGACTAAAATTAACACTTTCTTGTTCCACATGCTGTAAACTTTTGGACTGCAAGTCTGGACATGGTGCTAGGATGTTTTATAAGATCTCCACGCATTGTGGACCTAATTTCTAGCAGATACTGAGTTTGTTTATAAGCCTATCTTGGTGACCATGAACCACATTACAATTTATAATATCAGGTGTAGCGGCAGTCTAGAAAGTCAGAACAGCAGGGAGTACAAAGAGAAGAATGAGGAAGAAGGAGAAGAAAATGACGAGAAGGTTAGAGAGAGTTCACATGAACCTCTTCTCCATACACATTGCTTTATTTAATGTCAAGGATCAAATCTCAGTCTGGGAATAATTTCCTAAACTGAGTTGCATAAAAAGTAGAAAGTAGATATTACGCTCGGAAATAGAAACTACTAATACCTGGCAATGGAGTTGCTTGTCAACCAAGCAATAAGGGAGGGGGTAAAACAGTAAAACCTCTTATCACTAATGTGTACATTACACGGGTTATATATCCACTGCATAGTACAACTATTAGCAATGGATAAACATGGTGATGTAAGATAGTGCATAGTCTTGAATTTTATAGGGCTGCAATACAAGGAAAAGGTGGTCAGAAAATGGTAACAATGTATTAGGTTTTAAAGAAATAGAAGAGGTAGGAATGTGAAGCAGTATATAATGTAACTGCACTGTAGGCCGATTTTTGGGTTAGGATTTCTTGGATGAATTCCCGAAAATTAAGGATTCACCCAAAATCTTCTAACTATTAATCTCCAAAATTCAATGGGTTGATCTAAGGTACCAAGGATTAATGATGGAAAGGAATATGGGTTGCTAGGGAAAAGATAGGATTTTTACCAAATTCCCATGGGGAGACTTTGGATAATTATGGTGGGGGTAAGAACTATTTCAAAATTGATATAGGGTGAAAAAGATCAATCTAAAATTAATGTGGGAAGTTCTAATATCAAAAAGCAAATAAGTTGGGATAATTTGGGAAAAGGGAAAATTAAGGGTTTTATCAAATCCTTATGGTTTGGGATTAAACAAGATCTGGTTTGACAAAACTAGATGGGTTGATTAGAGGAAAAGGAAAGGGATAATTTAGTTGGCTCTTGGTAAGGTTTAGGGAAGATTTTGGATGACTTTGGGATTGATCTCTGAAGGAAAGAAAAGATCTTGACAGGAGCTTTGGCAATCTTTCAGTCTTTCTTCTTTTCTTTCCTGTTTTTCAGGTTGCTGCAAGTCAGAAAAGGGAGGGAGGGAGGGAGAATCCAAAGGGAGAGAGGGGTAGTGGCGGTGCTGCAGGGTGGGGTGGGGGGAGGGGTCTAAGAGGATTGTAGGAGGTAGAAGAGGGGCCCTAGGGGGCTGGCAGGGTGGGGGAGGGGGAAATAAGGGGCTGCAATGGGGTGGGGTGGGTTCCTAAGGCTTGTGCAAGAGAGAGAAAGGGGTGGGGAGGGGCTGGAGGTGGGGGCAGGGGCTGGGACTGCTGATGCTTGTAGGCTGCTCTTGGTGACGGAAGGTGCTGGATCTTGAAGCTTGGCTGCTGCAATTGAAGGCAAGAATATCTGAAAATCTACCATGGCCCTCCCAAGAAGGCCACAACCCAATTTCCCAAAAAGATATCAATTCTTTGTTCAATACAGACTAAAGTTCACAACCATAGACTGGTTTATTTGTAGTTTTACAAAAAAGCAAAGAACTTATACTGGGGGACTCTTATCTGGACTCAGCTAAAACTTAGAAACCAGCTTAACTAGGGTTTCCTTTATAAGTTAGGATACCCTGTTTACAACTAAATAACAACCACATAAAATAAAGGAACTCTTCTTGAAATAAAAGACTTAATTATCTACAAGAGTCATTCTTTAAAGAAAGACTCCCAAGGACTCAAGAACTCAACTAACAACTCAAATGAAGACTTTCAAATAAAACTGGACTCTGAAAATCAAATTTAAAATTCTGAAATTAAATTCTAGCAACTAATTAGGGCTGAAATTGACCAAAATACCCCTACTTTAGGGTTCGGCCAGCCCTAGGTGCACCACCTTAGAGTGGCCTTGGGGCCTACAGCAGGTTTCAGCTGGGGGGGGGGGGTGACCCTTGTTCACATCACCGTATATTAAAATTATTCAACACAACATGAAATTTGATTTTGACTTTGAGTTCAAGCCCCCAAAACAAAAAACTATGGTGTGTGGCTCTAGAAGTTCTATAAAATAAGGTATAACTGCAGTAAATTGAGGGAGGAGCTGGATAATATATATTAGAAAAGAAAGCAGAGATTTGAGAACCTGTGAGTGAAGCTTCGTTGCTGCTCCTGTTTTCCTGGTTGTTGCAGATCAGATTTATTAGGAAAAGAAAGTAGATGTTTAAGAGCAGACCAAGGTAATGAGAGGGTGGGAAAAAGAGACTATAAAGAGTAAAGTTATGGTTGATAGAAAGGCAGAAGAATATCTGACTGTGAACAAAATGAGAGAGATGGAAGAGAAGAAAGTATCTAGGTCTTTCCTCCCAGTCGCATAGGTCATTCAGTTCTCCGATGTTGTTCTTAAACATGGAATACTTAATATATGAAATAAGGACTTAATCAGTTGACTTGCTGAATTAGGAAGCTAAAATATAAATTCCTGTATTCCATAAGAAGTTAACCTAGAATCAGTTGATCATTCCAAGGGGGAGAACTGTTTAGGAAAATGGAGATCCTCTGCCTCGTTCTCCTTCCTCTCTGTTTCTCCTCTCTCCCTCTCTGTTCGTCTGATTTATGTCCTCACCTTTGCATCTCGTCTCTCTGCTTCTCCTCACTTGCTCCCAGATCCGATGACTTCCTGACTCAAGTTCTCGTTTCTCCCTGAAGGCGATGGATGAAAGCTCTGATATCCAGGGCTGGGGTTGCTTCTTTTGGCCTCTGTGTCTTCACCCCTTTGTCCTCCCCCTCTGCTCTTCTTGTGTCACTTTATTCTTTCATTTTGTCTTCTCTTTCTTCCCCCTCGCTTCTGCTTCTCCTCCCTCTGTTTCTCGTCATCAATCCCTCTTAGTTCGTCTATTTCTCCTACTCTCCTCCCTCCATTCATCTATCTCTATTCCTCTCCCCCTCTTGTTCATTTCCTCCTCTCTCCCTCACCATTCCTCTGGTTCTCCTCTTCTCTCACCCTCTGTTTGTCTCCTCTTCTCTCCCTCTCTGTTCATGTTTCTCCTCCTCTCTCCTTCTCTGGTGGTCTGTTTTTCCTCTTGTCATGGGAGTTAGGGCTTCCTCTGCTTGTAGGTTCAGTGGGCCTGGCAGATGATTCTTTCTCTCTTCTCCTTTTAGTCTCATCCTCTTGCCTCCTTGATCACTTTCTCTTCCCTTCTTCCTCCTTTTTTCTCGATTTTTGTTGTTCATCTCTTGCCTTCCCTTTGCCTTTGCTTCTCCTCCTCCCACTTACCATCTCCCATTGAACAGGTGGAATCTGTTGCCCGCTGACTCGCCTTGTCTTCTGTGCTTTTTCTGCAACTTCAGTCAATCTGGCAACACTACCAACCATGTTGCCATCTGTGATGCTGCTCCAGTCTTTGCTGTGATGCCCTTTGCAATTGCTGCAATGAAGGGCCCTTTTCATCGAACAGCTGCAATGTCTCTGTGTTTGCTGCATCCAAGGCACCTGTTCATCGAATAAGAAACTACGTGTGTCTAGGTTGGCCTAGTGACCTTGGTTTTTGGTCCATTTTGGTTTAGTGATGTGCTAGTCAGCCTAGTCTTGCTCTTTTTGCTTTTTTGTAAGGCTATGTGCCTCTTGTTGAGACTTTTCCCTTGGTTAGCTTTTGTTATTACCCCTCCCCCTTCGCTCATTTGGCTAATGTATTCTTTATTCACCCCCCTTATCCTCATTTGCTTAATGTATTCTTTATTCTTTATTCATTCCCCCTCTCCCCCACCCCCCCCCCCCCCCAAAAAAAAAATAATAATTAATAAAAAAAAAAAAAAAAAAAAGGAGAAAGAAAGAAGGAAAGGAAGTTAACCCAGGACTCAACTACCTGACTTGTTGAGAAGCTAATGTCTTGCTTCATCAAGAAGCTAATGTTACTTCCTAAGAACCTTACATCTCTATTAGTTTTCATAAACCCTAATGAAACTAAATTACATTTCTTCATCTTGTGCCATTCCTATCTAGCCCCTGCTTAACTAAAAGCCCAAAACAGTATTGAGAGAAGCCTTTCTCCCTGTCATGGCTGTCTTAAACGGGTCCTAAATTGGAGCCTTTGATCTGGTCTTGTCAGATTTCAGCTTGGCCAACCAATGGTTGCATGCTTATTGTGCCAATCAAAGCGCTGTTGCACACTTGATTTGGGATCCATGGGATGGAATTTGTGATTTCCATCTGACTTGTCAAGTCTCAGTTTCAAACGGAGAATAGTGGCTTGGAATGTTAATTCAGAAACCCCTTGCTGGAACAGATTTTTGTTTGTTTGACTGGCAAAATAGTGTTGGTACTCTGCTCTTGTGAATGTATAACTGTCTAACATTTGAAACTTCACACTGCACCAGATGAGAGTGACAGTTTTTCTTTAAATTTGACCATTTTATGGAATGTAGGTCTCAAATTGACAAATTTTATTTCGTTTAATTTCCTAATAAAGCCTTCATAAGTTTCAGTAATTTGATCCTCCTAAGATCAGATATAAATATGAGATGCTTAATCTGATATTTAAGACATTCTATTTTGTTGTGTGAGTTTGAATTGCTTACAGTTCAAATCTGTTAACAGTCATCCATTTTTAACTTGTGGTTTATCTTTGGTTGTATAGATTTTTATGATGGAGATTAAGGGCATAATAAAAAAAAAAAAAAATGTTGGTACCTCTGTGTTAATTTTTAATGTTCATTGTCAATGTGGATATCTGTTAGGTACTATGTATTGCACTCTGTGTCATCTAAATCTCTCCAATATTTCTAATGCATCTTTCTAATCTGTTGCAATTGCAGTCCTTATATGATGAAATCATCCCTGCTTTTGATATCATGGGAAAGAAGTCTTTCTTTTTGGGGCAGGTCGGCAATGGGGCAAAGATGAAACTTGTGGTAAACATGATAATGGGCAGGTAATGGAATCTTAAGCTGAGGCTGAGTTCTTCTTGTTGTTGCCAATGGAATTTTGAGGTGAACATAGTTTACTGAAGGCTGCATTAATTTTCTGGAGCAATTAGAGGATAGAAAGTGGAATGAATATTGTGATATATGTAGCATATTAGATTCTTGTAAACAGTCTCTGTGGAAACAGGGGGAAGGCTGTGTGCACCTGAACCTCCCCAGACCCTGCTAAATGTGGGAGCCTTGTGCACTGAATAAACCTTTTTATAGTATGTTAGCTTAGGAAATATAGAATGGTAGTTGGAAATGGAAGTTTGTTTAACACCCCCCCCCCCCCCAAAAAAAAAAAAAAAAAAAAAAAAAAAAAAAAAAAAGAAAGAAAAAGGGGACACTATTTTTGCTATGGCAATATGAAAACCAGATTAGAAAAATAACGGAAAGAGTCACTCTCACTGTTTATCATATAACCTAAGCATCATAGCCTTGTTATTGAATTCTGTCACTTTTCTTTTGGATAGTGGAGAACGAAGTCTGTAATTACAACCAGCTTTACGATAATTTCACCTTATAAGAACTAGGATAACAAGTGGCCTTTTTCTGCGTCTTCACGTCAATCTCAGCTTATTTAGCTTACCGGTTCTCACAGGATTTGGCCTTGATGGTCCAACTTGAATAATATGTCTGCCTCTTTCTCATTGAAGTTTCTTTTCTATGTTTTGTTTATGTTTCTTCTTTTAGAAACCTCTTTCCCTTCATTTGAGGGGCTTCTAGTTTTCGTAGTCGATTTGTCATCCTAAAGGACCTAAACACAAAAAGAGATAGTGAATGTGATGGGAACCATGATAGGGCCCTGTGGTAAGAAAGAGAGTGAGGAGAGAGCTACCATAACTAACAAAAGGTGTTACAAAATAGAGGGAATTATGTGAGGATGGGTATTGGTTATTGTATTGAGGTTTGGTCAGCCATTGGCTGAGGGCACATTTGGTGGAAGGGGTGATTGACACCATCAAAACCAGGTTTATCTTAGTTTCTTGCTGTAATTCTTATTTCAAGTAATTCTCTATCATTTTGGATAGGAGGGTACCTATCAAATTGGTATCAGAGCGCATTCGATCCGAGGGAAGATAGATGGAGGCTGGATTGTCCATATTTTCCATTGAAGGTGCACAAGAATGGATTGCAGAGGTAATACGCTTCTGTTGGGCAAACCAAATTGAGTATAATTATCGATTGGATGTGGCTCTCCAACATCTAGAAGGGTATGTATTGGAGTGGGTTTACTGGAGAAAATGGCCGGAATTCGATTGGAAAAGTTTCAAGGAAGCCCTACAACTTTGATTTTGGCGAAGGAAAGATGTCAAATCTCATTTGGAGTTGGACGCTGCCCAAAGGGAGAGGGAAGGAAGGGCTGTGAAAGTCATATAGTCATGGTTCAAAGGAATGATTGAACGTAAGAGGTTTTCAAAAACCAAGTTTGCAACCATTGTGTTGCAAAAGGAGATTCAAGCCTTGCTAATGGCGAAGTAACGCCGTATTAAAAAGGGAGTCGGCACTCCAGCTAAGCTTCAAAGATTCAGAGGGAGTAGCAGCTGGGTGTAGATTTAGAGAAGAGAAGCTTATTGAGGGAGAAAAACAAAGTGACTAACAGTCGAGTTCTTTGCGAAAATGATGAGGTGAGGCGTGATGCAAAAGAAGATGAAGAGATTGAGAGAATTGGAGAGACAATGGGGAAAGGCCGGATTAGTGAGGAGTTCGGCTAGGTGGCGCAATCTCTGACAAAGTCTCCATGGTGGAGGGCAGAGACGACAGCAAGGGGAGGTGGACGGCTACCTAATGGGAAGCGAGGGAAACATGTTGTGACATGGGGGCGATTATTGAGAGACTCCATTACTTGCTCTAACCACTTCTATTTGGCCACGACTCAAGGGGCATAGTCAGTTGCAAATTCAATGGCTAGGTTTTCTACTGCAGGAGAAGAGAAGGAGAAGAGGAAGAAGGTGGACTGGCCCAAACAATTGGCCTAGTGAACCGAACTAGGGATGTGGGCTTGGCCAGCAACAAAGGCTCATAAATGGGTTTTTAAAAAAAGCTCTTAGCTCAGCCCATATAGTGGGCTAGGAAGCACATTGGTGGGGGCCCAGTCCATCTTTTTATTTCGCATTCCAATCCAGCGCCACAATAATAAAAGCCCAACTAACACGCATGGACTGACCATCAGCTCGAGGACCAACACGACCCATGGAATCAAACCAATCTTGGTTCAACCGAACCAATGGTTGCTTAGACCATCTTATTCAACCTCCATACTTCACGCAGAAGCTTCAGGTGTGTCAGAAGGGCTTTCTTGATTGGTGAACCAGCGCTTCTAGAGGCCGATAGCGGTGGAGTAAATTGTTGCCTACATTCTGAATACAACCATATTCAGGTAAAGATTATCTTTTCTTTTCGTTTGAAACCTTGGCATAGATCTAAGTTACGATCATACCATAGAGATCCAGGTGAAAAAGAAAGGAAAAAAGGCTAATTTTAGTTTTTTAGCAGTCTGGGGAATGGAAACGGAATTTCCTTTTGGTTCTCCGTGACGCCACTCATCATCGAAGACAACCCCAGTGCACTGGAGGTCATTGGTGACTTCACCATGGTTTTTGCTCACCAGAAAGGTTTTTAAATTGACTTCCATACCGGAATTTGGGCGGACATAGCCTCTAAATTTTTGTCTCTTCTTGGTCTTTTTGTAATCCTCTTCTGATCAAGCCGCACGACCTTATCCTAGGATTGATCATTGGCTATTGGGTTAGTGTCTAAAACCCTCAATTTGGAGCATAGGGTTTGTGGATGCCAGGTTGGTTCCCATCTACCCGGCTTTGGTGGGGTACTGAAGAGAGGGGACCTTGATCCTTCTTTCGAGGTGGTGGTGAAGACTGGATGGCATCGAAAATTATAAGTTATTGGAGGTATTAGACACTAGTTGTATCCCTGGAAATGGGTCTGCTATTGGGCTTCTGAGAATGTTGCTAAGTTGGCTTGGCTGTGTGGCATGCATGTGAGGATCAAGTTCCTAATTTTCCTTCACCTTGAGGACAACGTGAATTTCGAGGGGCTGGTAATGATAGGGCCTTGGGGTGAGAAAGAGAGTGAGGGGAGAGATACCATAACAAACAAAAGGTGTTATAAATAGAGGGAATTATGTGAGGATGGGTATTTGATAAGCCCCTTGTATCACGAGTCTACACTCGATAGCGTGGAAAGCAAATCCCTAAAATCTAAGGAAGGAAACGATTGAAAGATTTGAAGAGTCATATTACATTTAGGTTACTTTTTAGGATTAGATTCGAAGAGTCCTATTCAAATTAGGATTAGATTTGAAGAGTCCTATTCGAATTGGGATGATTCTGTTAATTAATACTGTAGGAACCAAATTGCTATAAATAGGGGGAAGGAAGAGTAGAAGAGACATGTTTTGAGTTATTGGGGAAGTTTAGGTGGGAGCTATTGCTCTTGGGTAGCCGTAGGATTCACCTATTGCTAGTAGTGTGTATTGTTTCTTATTCAACTTTTATTCAAGGTCCATTATTATTATCATCTTCTTGAGTTATTCCATCTTTGTTAAGTTGCCTCAACCAGGTACTTATTAATTTGGGTATCAGAGCCATTGATTTCAGGGGAATGGTAAAGAGCCGAATGGAGCAAAGGGTAGAGGAATTGGAAAGTATCGTGAAAGAGATTCAAGGTCAAGTTGGACTCTTGGCACAACACATAGAAAAAGGAGAAAAGGCGAATGACAATTTCAGAGAGGAATTAAGGGTCATGCTGTTGAAAGGAAAATCAGCAGAGATGCATACCTTAATACCGGAGGTGAATGAAAACGAAGGAACTCCAGATTACAGCGAGCGAACAATTGAACCAGAGAAATCAAGAGACTTCCTTCCTAGACATCTTGAGATGCCGATTTTCATGGGGGAAGATCCGATGGGGTGGATTGCACGGGCTGAGAGGTACTTTGACCTGTACAAACTGAGCGATGTAGAGAAACTTAGAACTGCAACTCTTTGTTTTGAAGGTGCGGCACTGGGATGGATACGCTTCCGAGAATTGCAGCAACCATTGTCATCGTGGAGAAACTTGAAAGAATCGATGATCCATCGATTTAACTCAGCACAACTGAAGACTCCCCAAGAAGCGTTGATTAATCAATCATAAGCAAAGTGGGACATTTGCAGCATATAAAGAAGGGTTTGAGAAATTAGCAGCAGCAACCGGAGCGGTAGATGAAGAATGGTTGAAAGGGGTGTTTTTCGTTGGCTTAAACGAAGAAGTGAGGGCGGAGGTAAGATTATTTGGCCTCACCAATTTGGGCCAAATAATGGACCTGGCCCAAGACGTGGAGGACAAAAATAGAGTGGGGAAAAATAAGAAATCTTTTTTTTCCTAGCCCACTCAATCGGCCCAAAATTTAACCTCACGTTTTATTAACTTCAGCCCACCCAACACCAATATTAGAGGAACCAATATGGTTCAGGGAACTGGAATGAACCAAAGCTTTAACAGCTCGGTTTGCCCAAACCAAAGAAGTGAACCCTCGTCTTCCTCTTCACAATCTCAACCTACAACCACAGCGGCGACGGTGAACTCAAGACGCTTACGATGGCTATCCCAGGAAGAAATCAAAGATAAAATGGACAAAGGGGTATGTTTCAGGTGTGATGCTCCATACTCCAAAGGCCACCGATGCCCTCTGAAGCAACTAAGGTTGCTGTTACTCCACGACGATGATAATCCAGAAGTTGCAGCAGCGGAAGGAGTGATCGATGACGACAATATGACGGTCGAAATGGAGCCAATGCTTGAGACGGAACTCTCACATACTTATTTGGTGGGAATCGATTCACCACATACCCTGAAACTAACGGGACAGATAAATGGCTGTGAAGTCATCGTTTTGATCGATTGTGGTGTAACGCACAATTTCTTCGCTTAAGAGTTGGTGGAGCCGTTGGGATTGGTAATCCAGAAAACAAAATTTTAGGTTGCTTTGGGCGATGGAACGATTAGCAAAGGTACGGGGATCTATCGACAGATTCCGATTCAATTGGGTGGTGAGGTCTTTGTACAAAATTTTTACCCTTTCAATTTGGGTAGCATTGATATAATCTTGGGCGTAGAATGGTTGCAGACACTCGGGGAGGTACGCAGTAATTGGCGTTTGAGAACCATGAACTTTGAGTGGCAAGGACGACCCGTGAAACTAAATGGGGATCCGACTTTGGTGCGATTGGAAACAACATTGAAAAGTGTGCTACATTCTATTCAAGTAGGTGGTGATGGCTACTGGCTGCAGCCTTAGCATCCCGACGGAGACGATATAGAGGTACACCGAGTACAAGGAGTATCAAATTTATTAACCGACTTTTCTCAACTATTTGCTAGAACCAACTGAACTGCCACCAAGAAGGAAGCAAGACCACCGGATACGGCTAGCTGAGAAAAGTAACCCACCTAATATTTGACCCTATCGTTACTCACACTCAAAAAAACGAGGTCGAAAGGTTGGTACAGGAAATGTTAACAGCAGGATTGGTATGGCCTAGTGTGAGTCCTTACTCCAGTCCAGTATTGTTGGTTCGAAAGAAGGATGGCGGATGGCGTTTCTGCGTGGATTATCGTGCCTTGAATAAACTCACGCTTCTTGACAAGTTCCCCATTCTTGCAATTGACGAACTATTGGATGAGTTGGGCGGAGCCACAGTGTTCACCAAACTTGATTTGAGAGCAGGATACCACCAGATCAGAATGACGGAAGGTGATGAGGAAAAGACGGCTTTTCGTACCCATAATGGGCATTACGAGTTCCTGGTGATGCCATTTGGGCTTTCTAATGCTTCGGCCACATTTCAATCACTCATGAATGAGGTATTTCGAGAATATTTGTGAAAATTTATTTTGGTGTTCTTTGACGATATCTTGGTGTATAGCAGGACCATGGAGGAACATGTGGGTCATTTGCGAACCACCTTTATACTTCTCACACAGTACCACCTCGTTGTCAACCGAAAAAAATGCATGTTTGGGGTTGCTACACTGGAGTATTTAGGGCACATCATATCTAAAGACGGAGTTGGTGCGGATCCACGAAAGATCAAGTGCATGGTGGAGTGGCCCCAACCCGCCAATCTTAAAACCTTGCGAGGGTTTTTAGGTTTAACCGGGTATTACCGCAGATTCGTCCAAGATTATGGAAAGATTGCCGCTCCGCTTACTAACTTATTGAGGAAAGATGCATTTTAGTGGAGTAAAGAGGCAACAACACCGTTTAACGCCCTCAAGACAGCAATGACAACCGTTCCAGTATTGGTTATGCCATATTTCACAAAGGAGTTTTTGGTGGAGACTGATGCTTCAAGTTTTGGGCTGGGTGTGGTTTTGATGCAAGATGGCCACCCCATTGCCTACTGGAGCCAAGTGTTGTCCCCTCGCGCACAAACCAAGTCGGTCTATGAGAAAGAACTAATGGCAATTGTGCTAGCTATCCAGAAATGGCGTCACTACTTGATGGGGAGACATTTCAAAGTACGAACTGATCAAAAGAGTTTGAAATATTTGCTGGAACAACGCATTGTGTCTACTGATCAACAGAAGTGGATCTTAAAGCTTTTGGGATTTGATTTTGAGATATTGTATCGACCGGGCAGCGAAAACAAAGCCGCCGACGCTCTCTCGCAACGGTTAGAGGATGATAAGCAGCTTCTCTCTATGACAACAACAACTTGCCAGGAAAGTGAGGGTTTAGATGCGGCAGTTCACGCTCAGAGCGTTACTAGAAAATTATTCAGGCCTTGCTGAAAGGATCCCAAGACTATCCTAACTATCATCTCCAACAAGGAACATTACTCTATAAAAATAGGTTAGTCATCCCTGAAGTATCTCCTTTAATTCCCAAATTATTGTCCGAATATCACTCCACCCCAGTTGGTGGGCATTCAAGGTTTTGCGGACCTACAAGCGATTGACGGATGTGGTCTATTGGGTGGGAATGAAGGCTGCTGTTTGAGACTTTGTGGGTAATTGTGATGCCCGTCAGCGCAGTAAATACTTGGCTATGAAACCCGCAGGTCTCCTTCAACCGCTGCCAATTTTGGAACGCATTTGGGAGGATATTAGTATGGATTTTATTGGTGGCTTACCCAAGACTAAAGGCGGGGACACAGTGCTGGTGGTAGTGGATCGTCTCACCAAATACGCCCATTTCCTTGCTCTTTCACACCCTTACTCTGCTAAGGAAGTGGCTGCATCATTCACTAGGGAAGTTATCCGCTTGCATGGATTTCCGCGATTGTCTCAGATCGCGATCGTGTCTTCCTTAGTCACTATTCAAGCTAGCAGGCACCCACCTGAAGTATAGCAGCGCCTATCATCCACAAACCGATGGCCAAACAGAAGTGGTGAATCGCAGCCTTGAAATTTACTTACGTTGTTTTTGTGCTCGCCAACCAAAGGATTGGATTACTTGGTTACCTTGGGCGGAGTATTGGTACAACATGACATTCAATTCAGCCACTAAAATGTCTCCATTCCAGATTGTATATGGCCGTGAACCGCCTTCACTTTTGCGTTGGGAAGATGGCCGGTCCAAGGTTGATGATGTTGTTGTGTTCCTTCGTGAGCGAAATTGAGTATTGGATGATCTCAAATCTAATCTCCGGGTGGCCCAAGAACAGATGCGCGCCACCGCTAGTCCCAATCGCCCGAGAGGTGCACTACAGGGTGGGGGATGAGGTCTTTCTTAAGCTCCAGCCTTATCGTTTTCAGAAACTTGCCAACCACCCAAACGAAAAGCTAAGCCATCGTTTCTACGGGCCATACCAAATCATAGAGCAAGTGGGCGTCGCGGCTTATCGGTTACAGTTACCAGAGGGGACTCGCATCCACCCTGTGTTTTACGATTCGCAGTTAAAACCAGCAGTTGGTCAACACATGGTCCCCCAGCCTCTTTCCTCATGTTTGCTAGAGAATGGCGAGTTACATCCCACACCAGAACAATTGCTTAGCATTCGCTTCTTTGCCCAGGGGGTTTTGGAAGTTTTGATTCAATGGAAAGGACTGCCTCCTTGTGAAAATACTTGGGAAACTTATGATGAGATGGAGTCCCACTTTCCAGATTTTCACCTTGAGGACAAGGTGAAACTATTGGAGGGGAGTATTGATAAGCCCCTTGTATCACGAGTCTACACTCGATAACATGGAAAGCAAATCCCTAAAATCTAGGGAAGGAAACGATTGAAAGATTTGAAGAGTCATATTACATTTAGGTTACTTTTTAGGATTAGATTCGAAGAATCCTATTCGAATTAGGATTAGATTTGAAGAGTCCTATTCGAATTGGGATGATTCTGTTAATTAATACTGTAGGAACCAAATTGCTATAAATAGGGGGAAGGAAGAGTAGAAGAGACAAGTTTTGAGTTATTGGGGAAGTTTAGGTGAGAGCTATTGCTCTTGGGTAGCCATAGGATTCACCTACTGCTAGTAGTGTGTATTGTTTCTTATTCAACTTTTATTCAGGGTCCATTATTATTATCATCTTCTTGAGTTATTCCATCTTTGTTAAGTTGCCTCAACCAAGTACTAATCAATATTGGTTATTGTATTGAGGTTTGGGCAGCCTTTGGTTGAGGGCACCATTTGGTGTAGGGGGTGACTGGCACTATCAAAACCAGGTTTATCTTAGCTTCTTGCTGTAATTCTTATTTGAAGTAATTCTATATCAGCTCAGATAGGAGTGTTCCTATCAAATTGGATCTAGGGTTTGACTGAATGATGTAATGCCCTAGATCTGAGCTCACTCCTAGATCCTCTTCCCCAAGAATCAGCAATATCTTAGGGCTGGAATGCCCTTCAGTGGAGGGTTTCTGACAAATTCTAGTGGTGCAAGTGTTGGGCTAGGGCTAGGGTAGCTTTCAGCCAGGCTTAGGGGTTTAGGTTTTTGTGTGTGTTTCCAAGCTTGTTTCCTTGCATTTTAATTGTTTCGGGTCCGAAATTTAGGTTAGGGTTTGGAGAATTCTAGGGTTAGGGATTGATGTGAGAAACTAAATTGCGGAATTTTTACGGTTTAAAAGGAAGGGGGAAGGCTGAAAACTAGAATCAAAGGAAGGGTTAGGGCAGGGGATTCTAATTTCCTAATAGGGTAGGATCTTAGGTAGGGATAGCCTAGGTTTTAGGTTTGATCTTACAAAATTTTAAATTTGGAATTTCAAGAAGATGCTGCTGGTTTGTAAAGGAGAAGAGAAGAAGCAAAACTATAGGGGAAGGGCTGGGATGATAAACTAGGGCGAGGGGAGGGGATTAGGCACTAGAGGTGGGGGGAGAGATCCTAAGGCTGCCGAGGGGTTGGAAGGGGATGGGGGTAGTCTGTGAGGGGGGAGAGGGACTGAGATTCCAAAATTAGGGTTAGAGGGGTGGGGGAGGACTTGCAAGTGAGAGAAAGAGAGGAAGGGGGAATGGGGTGGTACATACTTGGGATCTCATTAGGACTGCTGAACTTGAAGAAATGCTGGAATTAATGAAAAATTGTGGAATTCTCATAGTTGAAGTAGCCGCAGCTCTCTCTAGGGAACCCGCGACCTCTCTAGCTTGCCTCCAAAACTCATTCAATATTTTATTCATCATATCTACTTTTTGGTTACCAGGTTTGAAGGTTTATTTATAACTTACTAAAAGAAATTAGACTGGGACTTGACTTTAGAAAAGAAACCAAACTTGGACTCTAACTTGCAACTCAAATCAAACTAAAACTCTTAAGACTTTAAGTCACTTGAAACCTTCATAACTTAAACTACAGGAGTCCAATTTGAATTGTAAGAGAGTAGATGTAGATCCCTTGCAAGGAGTAGGACAGCTCTAGTGGATTCCTTCACAAACTAAAATCCTACGCCAGTCAGGACTCTTTAATAACTTGTAAAATAAGGACTCAAATTTAAGAATAAAAGTAGCTGTAGGATCTCACAAATGTAATGTACCCAATTATACTCTTAACTTGGACTGAATGAAAAAATCTTGCAAAATGACCAAAATACCCTGGTGGTACTAGGGTTAGTGGGGTCCAGGGGAGCAACCCAAGGTTCTGTTTCAGCCCTGAATGTGGTTTACATTAGAATGGCATGCATCTAGTCTTACGGAACAGAGCCATTAACAGACTAGAGAATGAGTTGAACAGATAAAATTTAGTAAGCGTGAAAATATGAATGACAAGGTTTGAATGTTGTAGAGCTCAACTTAGCATCAGTATATCTTTACTGGAATATTCGATCCAATTCCGTGCTATATATGTTATGAGAAAATTTCCAATATTGCTAATATTCTTTCAAGTCATGATCTACTGAGCAATGGGATGAGTTAATACAATATATCTTCTTCTCCCTAGAACCTGCAGGAAAAGTGAATGTTTAGCCTGTTGTCTCTGTTGTTTGGGTATTTTTATAAGATTCATAGTTCTTGCACTTGACTGGTGATGTGGTTGGTAATGCACTGATGATACTGGAAAGGTGTAAGATCTGTTTGGCCTCAAACTAGCATTTTTCTGTCATAGGATAGAAATCTAAATCATTAACATTTTAACACTATTTGTGGTCTTAAAGAGAAAATTATAGCCGGCTGCCTGGAGAGGACAAATGTTTGTCCTTCAATATATGTTTACTTGAACTCTATCGACCTTTGCACCCCCTTCCTCTTGGGGATTTTCCCCAAATGTATATACTTGGTAAACTTTTTCGATGAAATCACAATTACTGAATGGAAGTTATGTTCCCTGCAGCATGATGAATGCATTTTCTGAGGGCCTGGTCCTTTCTGACAGGAGTGGATTGAGCCAGCAAACACTTCTTGAAGTATTGGTAAGGGAAAAAAAGATGGTAGAGCTCTATTGGAGCTTCTGTTGATAGGGAACCTTACTGTCCATTTTGGATCTTTGTAGGAATTGGGTGCAATTGCTACTCCAATGTTCAAGATGAAAGGACCAGCTATGATCCAGAACAATTATGCCCCTGCTTTTCCTCTGAAGCATCAACAGAAGGATATGAGATTAGCTCTTTTGCTTGGAGACCAAAATGCAGTGCCAATGCCTGTAGCTGCAGCTGCCAACGAGGTTTGTCTCATTCTTCAATCTCTTTTTTCTGCTTGACTTTGCTGTCACGGATCAGTATAGGAAAACTATCAGCGACGCTTGTGTATTTAGAAGAGAATTAAATCCTGTAATCAGTACAAAACAAAACATTGAAATGAGGGCAAATGGGTGGTTTGTTATGTTAGGCAACCTATATCAGAGGTAATTTCAGCACTCTTACAAATAAAGAAAGAGAAGGGGGTTGATGAAAAGTTTGGATGGGAATGAGGGGGTGTTGTTACAGTGAAACAGAATACTGGGTTATGGGGTTAGGGAACTTTACATGGAAACAGAAAATATTTGAAGATGAAGGATGAGAAGCAAAAAAATGGTACCACCCTCGCTGCCCGCACTTAAATAGTGCTTTACCCTGAGATGTCCAATCATCTACCGCGCCTCAACACATTCCAGGTAGAACCGTCTAGCTCTGGGTTTGAGTGGGATTTCACCAAAAAAAGAAAAAGTGGAGAGAGAAGAAGAGAGATGATGGAGAAAGGAAGCATGCATGTCACCGACTAGTAGACCTTGCCTTGGTGTCTCCAGGTTCCACTTTTCAGTTCATTCTTCAATTCAAAGTCCCACTAGAGTACATGGATATATGTGAGAAAATAGAAGTCCTAAAATATCTTAACTAGGACACTAAAATAAACTCATAAAAATCTCCCACTTAAGTCTCTGAGAAAACATAGAAGATTACATATTATTGCAAAATAGAAAGAGATCATTATAAAATTTGAAGTACTTGCTATTGTGAAATGTTGTGGCTGTTTCCTACTAGGTGTAGGAGTTGTATTGACTATTTCCTTGTGTATTTTGTCCATTTCTGTGCATTGTTGCACCATTTGGTATGCGTCCCTGAAACAATAGATCTCTTTAAATCACCCACTTGATCATTTACCTGACACCGATACCTTTACCTTTCCTTTTTCTGATTTTATATTGTTATTGACCAATAGTTTTATTTCACTTTCTCCTTTGGATCTCCATAGAATGCAGTTAGGCAGATATAATCCTTCACCTCTCTAACTACACCTCAAACTCACCCTTGCTGCATCCTGCCACCAGGTTCACCCACCTTGTAAATGCCACCCCTGAGCCTCCCCTGCCATTAGGACCTCTTCTAGTCCTTTTACAATACCTACCTGGTGTCTTGATGAGTAATGCAGCCATTACTATGTCATTGTTTTTAGTAAGCTTCTAAGCTATAGAACTAATATTTCCTACTCATTGATTTCCCCACCCCTTATAATAAGTTCGCTGTCTTCTTTTGAGCTCATCAGTTATCACCTTATCATAGTATAAATTATCTGACCTTTCTCATGATCAGAGTTAAGAAACATATATCCATAACCAGTAATATATGTTGTGTGGTTAGGCTTTCTCCTGGTGTGATCTTCAAGTCCTTTGCAAAACAGCCTATTAGTCCTTATTAAAAATACATGTGTTTGGCTATTATGATGTTTTCAGGTTATGTACTAGCATAGATAAATCATAAGCCACATCAAAATCTAAATCTGAAATCCCCTCTTAATCTTGTCTCTAAATCATATCCTCCATGTGCTCCTTCATAGCCTCTACAATCTCTCCCAACATAGACAGTTTGCCCCCAATTATAATCTTTGCTCCTTGTCTATGATATTGCAGTAGGTCCATCCATATGGTTCTAAAAAATATATCTTGCCACTTCCATCCAGTCTTATTTGGGATGTTAAGTGCTGATGATATTGACAACCTTTATGATCTTCCCACCTCCCTAAATATGTGTGTTTTTTTGTTTTTGTTTTTTTGGTTGGGTTGGGGGGTGGGGGGTGGCTATAAGATCAGCATTATAAAATTAAACAGAGAACATTAATCCATGGATTAGCATCTATGCATACCTAGAAGATACAAATACAAGAAAGACACACATGAATGGATGCTGACTAGTTTAAGTTTTTAATTATCTTGTCATATGACTTGGTTTAGAGGTCTTCTATTTACTAGAGTATTGTTGAACTGCATTTGTCATGATTGTAATGAACTAATGATCCCAAATCAACTCAGAGAAAAATCACTTCAGGGAGAGTTATATTTCCTTGTATTGTAGTAAAGGTGTATTAGGATGAAAGGATATGCTATTTAATCCTTGTGGTATGAAGATTCTTGAGAGAGAGGTCTTCTGTGCTGTAATGCTAATGAACTGAGAATATTGCTTTGGTTGTATATTCTTTATAATTAATTTATTTGTGTATTGTTTCTAGGCATTCAAGAAAGCAAGAAGCATGGGATTTGGGGACCATGACTTCTCGGCGGTCTATGAGACAGTGAAGAATTTAGGAGATTCTAAGTAATAATACAATTGGCAAGAGTAAAGTTGGTGAAAAGAGATGGAGAGACTATTTTTACTTAAGATCTTGTTTGTGATGGCTCCTAATACTGGGATTGAAGCCCCTTTATGTGACAAGACAAATCTAACATCCATTTTTATGGATGCATCGATATTTATGTTATATCAGGCATATAATTTGTTATATCGATCGTAAAAGTTGAGGTTGAGACCTAATAAGGCTAATATTTGACACCAAGGAAATGGAGTAAATGTCTGTCTGATTTGTTTTTGAAGGAAGATACCAATTTTCTTCTCCATTAATGAAACTTGACATTTGACAAGAAAATGTGATCTCCCCTCAAACCTCTTTATGTATTGTAATATAAAAGAAAGAACAAAGCAAATAAAGAAACACAATTTAGCCCTTCTTCCAACTTCTACTGGATGAAGTGCATATCAACTTACAACATGCTTGATATACCAGATTATGAGCAATGCTGGTGACTGCCTAGTTATTGCAATATTATATCATAAAGAGACAAACAAGAATGCCTAGGTCTTATAAGAGACCAATGAGCCATAGCAAATAACTAATTCCATGTCATGGCAAGAAACTCTACTTCAACCCTTGTACAGGGCCGCAGTATTATGCTGCTTTCTGTGCTGAGTAACAAGATTCCTGCATACAAAGTTACAATACTTTTGAGATGGACTTTTTGTTGGGAGACTAAGCCAAATTGACATCAATATAATTTTTTTTTCGGAAGCTGAGGTTCATCTGGGCAAACTTGCGCGCACCTTGATTACATCCTAGGGGGGGACGCTGTTTGCAAGGATTGAACTCATGACCTCTCCACTGAGAAGTATGGATCTCTACCACTCTAAGAATCCTGCATTGGCCTATATAAGCCTAAATTTGAAGATGATTGTAAGAGACAAGAGAATGCCTTCTCTAGTCGTATACATGAGAAGTTAATCAATTTTCCAGTTAACCTTTGACAGCAACCTTCAATAACAGGTTCACCCAATCACCCTCCTATGCTTTGGGAAAAATATTAATTAGCAGCAATATGACTATCTAAAGGATGACATTCTAATAGACCAACTTTAGCCCAAGCTCGCCGGGCCGAAATACTTAACAATACAAACAGAGACTATTGTAAACAATATATCTAAGAATCTTACAATACCACAGAACAGAGAAATGAAATAGGAGAACTCTAGGAAAGGAGGCTGTTACAAGCACCAGAAGGGGCAGAGGAGAGAAGGACCTCAATGCTTCTGAAGGGAGGGGGTACCCTCAAGTCATCTGGAGTCTGCAGACTTAATTGGCTCTTGAATCCATCTGCTGACACCTTGCTGACCTTACGCTTCTATCATATTATCTATGTTGTGGGCCATTATAGAATCCATCGAATTTGGAAATGATACCAATTTGCTAAAATTTTCCATTTCTTTTATGAGGGCCTGTGTAGGTTAATCTGCTATCCATATCTATGAGGAGATCAGTTGGAGCATCAAGCTTAAGAATATTATCTACTTCTCCGATGACCAAAAAAATTCTTGAGTTTTTATTTTTTGCTATGCAGTAGTCTTGATGGTGGTCCCCAATTCTGTACGAAATAGACTCCTCCCATCTATCACCATCGTGTTGTATCTTGGGCTATGGAGAGTTATTAATGATGCCTTCCATGTAGTTTTACATGCATTGATGTTGAATTTCATTTCCATCACTAAAATCTTTGTCTACACCATGGGTTTAGTATAGTCGTTAAGATAAAGTTTTAGTAATATTTTAAAACTATGGGTATCATAGATTTCTCATGAACCTGGAAGAGTTTGGATTCTCTCATTAGATGGGCTCGATCTCCAAATGAGTTAAGAGTACGTTGCCACATGAAATATTCTCATCTAAGTTGTAAATCTAATAAGTATTTTTGAATTAGAATATTACACATGATTTAATCAAAAATATGTATAAATTGGCCGAATGAATCTCAGATTCTAAGAAAAAATTTAAAAAAAAATATTTCACATGGTTGAATTGTATAATTCTTTGGCACTCATTCGAATAAGACAATGACTAAGGTGCAACCGTCCTCAAAAAGGCCCTTCCCATAATTGGCATGTATCATTTTGAGGAGACAAAATTTGGTGTCTATAATCATAAAAAAAGTTTACCATTAAGTTAGCCACGGCAGAGATTCGGAAACCAATGAATGGCATGTGGAGGATTTACAACACTAAGTAAATTCAAACTTTTGGATGGAATATTTAATTTTTTTTTTTAAATTTGTTTTATTTTTTTATCTGAGGTTTATCCGGGTCAACTTGCTCGCACTACGACTATATCCTCAGGGGAGTTTATTACATAATTAAATATAAAAAGTGACTTTGCCCCTGGTCCTGAGGGGATTCAAACTCTGACATCTATTAAGCGTTGGTCTTTTGCCAACTGAACCACCTCTTGGGGATGGAATATTTAATACTTCATTTTTACTTAGGTGCTTGAGTCAAACTTATGCACACATTGGCTAGTCTTCAAGGGATGCGTAATTGCTTATACATACAAA
Source organism: Hakea prostrata (assembly GCF_041222555.1). NCBI lineage: Eukaryota > Viridiplantae > Streptophyta > Magnoliopsida > Proteales > Proteaceae > Hakea > Hakea prostrata. Next base: position 31,349,582 of record NC_142602.1, on the reverse strand, counting down.
TCTAGACCCTCTTCCTTTTTTTTTTTTTTGGTAAATTCCAGACCCTCTTCCTTGACGGGGTGCAATTTGTATTCTTTTCACACTTTTCAACCACAAAATCATATGGAACCCATTTTAGGTAGAGGGTGTAATCGGGTGCTGACGGATATTCAATATTATTCAAAATACTTTTGTAATGCATTTTTCTTTTCCGGTCAAACATATTACACATCTTTCCAAAGTGGGAACAGTGAGTTGGTAGATTGGTAAATATTCCCTAGACAACAATAAATTTTTGGTTTTTTGCATGGTGTCTCCTTTTAAGTAGAGCCCATATTTGTGATTGCCTCCTCTGCATAAATTCAATATTCCTAGTTACCCCTTAACGGTCAAGAGTTTTGACCATTGAGGGATGTAAAATGACTATTTTAATGCTGTTGAGTACATTGAAACTCACTTTGTTGGTTCACAGCAGTAACTCAATTGCAGAATCGTCATTGACATTCTTCAGGTAATTCTTTGCCTCGTTCATTGTATTTCGAAGGAGTTTTTTTCGGACTTTGCTTCAGTAAATGCGTAGGACCGTAAAGCAAAATATCTCGGGCCATCAAATTGAAGATTTCGATTTCTACCATTGAAATTCAATGTTTGATCGAGATTTTGGATCCGACGGACAAAAATCATGCGCATGACTGAAGCAATTTCAACTTTTTTCAGGAAGACGTAAGAGGTAAATGGAGAGAAATGAAAGAAAAATTAACAAGGGATATTTTGGTATTTAGAGATTAATAGAGGTATAATAATCTATATACAACCTTCACTTAATGGTCAAACCCATGACCATGATAACTTAAAATATTGAGTTTAATGTATGATAACTTAAAATATTAAATTTAATGTAGAAAAGGTGCTGTAAGATATATGGCGCTTAAGGGGATAGTCACAAATTTAGACCCCACTTGAGGAGACACCGGGCAAAAAATTCTAAACTTTTTAATACGTTGGCTAAAAACCATTTCATTTCTTTTTTTGAGATATTTTGGGTTTAGGTTTGGATAAAGGAGTGGGTGAGGTGGGTCCTACCCACCAACTCAATAGATCCATGAGGTTGCGCGATGGTGACTAATCTCAAATCCGGATGCACTATGGGCAAGGGTCCTCAAAGCAAGATATTTCGGAAATCAAAGTCTGTTCGATCCAATGGTCTCAAAGAAAAAATGATCATGGATTTGAAACAGTATTACAAGCATCATCCCAATACTTAGAAACATGGTGGCAAGGAAGATAGGGAATGGAAGATGCACCTCATTCTGGTTTGATCCATGGGAGCCAAGTCAAGCACAAAGCATGACTGTGAACCAGGATTTTGGCAAATGGACGAGGAGCGCAACCGTTGCTGAGGTAGCAGAAGACTTACAGAACCAAAACAGGGAGTTGTCTCTAAACTTAACACCTGTAATAATCTTGCCAATCACTTTGACCAATAATGAGTAGACCTGTAAATGGATAGACGAAATCCGCCTCCGAATTCGCATTCGTATTCGTTTAAGGGTATCCGTATCCGAAAATTTTCTTATTGGAAAATATCCGTATCCGTTTGCTAAGCAACCGGATTCGGATTCGGATAATTGCTTATCGGATCAGATAATATCCGGATAAATTTTTATCCGGATAGAGTAAAGTATTTAACATTTGTTCTTTAAAAATAGATGATAATCGAATTCGGATACCGGTATTTAGTAATCGGAAATTAGAAATTTATAATAAAAAATGTAAAAAAGTGACAATTATCAATCAATAATCGGATATTTTATCGGATCGGATTATTATCGGATATCCGATAAAGTTTCGGATTCGGATTCGGATGCCTTCTTTAAATTTTTCCCGGATTCGGATTGCGGATTTGCTAATCGGATTCGGATTCGGATTGCGGATTTGCTAATCGGATTCGTCGGATTCGGATTCGGATACTGGTGTATCCGAGCCGAATCCGGTCCGTTTATAGGCCTAATAATGAGGACTCTTGGTCCTCATTAATCTCTCCAAATGGAGATTTTTCAGTCAAACTGGCCTTTAAGGAATTAGTCAAACAAATAATAGGGATCCAGCAGCGTCAATTCACGAGGTGGTGGAACCACATGTGGAAGCTTCCCATACACCCAAAATTCAAAGTCTTCTTTTGGCGTGTATTAAATGTTGGGGTTCTAGTCGGGGCAAAACTTGCCCGGTGGTCAAACATTAACGCACAATGCATTATATGCGGCAAAGCAGAAGAAACAATATGACATATTTTCATTTCATGCGATTGGGGAAAAAGGATTCATGTGGCAGGATCACTGGGGCTACGTACGGAAAACTGGAATAACTCATCCCTTATAAGCCAATGTCAAGAGTTGCTTATAGGATTGGATAAAAATATGGCTCAATGGTTCATGTTGGTGTTCATAATCACGTGCTACTTTATATGGAAAGAAAGGAATCTGAGGGTGTTTATGCAAAAAACACCCGATCCCTAGACTATGCTATCTAGCACAAACTACTAGATCAAAGAACTGAATTTACAAAGGAATGGAGATGACACATCTCCGACCCCACAATCAAATAACATTGATAATGTTATGATAAATGAACCAAATATAAACCTGTGTAACATGTTCTTACATTCTAATAAAAATATTTTGCTTTGTGTAGGGGTATATCATCAGCACCTAGGAGTAGTTGGTTGGAGCAGCAGGATGTGGAGCGACGGACACTTACAGTCGGTTAATTTTGGGAACAAGAAGGAACAGGGAATCCTAGAGACAATGCTTGATGTCATTCTGACAGGAATGAGCAAAGCGATAGCAAAGGGATAACGATAAATGAAGTCTGGACAAACGTTCATTTTATCAAACAAATTTTACCAAACCCTACAAGAGCAAAATGGCCTCTCAAGGGACTTCCCAAGTTAATGAACCTGGCTACTATATCAAAACAAGTGTTTTTTTTTGGATTTCTACAACCCAATGCTTCAATTATATTTAGAATATTATGTAGAAACAAGATTCTTATAGATGGATGATTGTAATAGCACTATATGTAGTATTTGTAAGTGCTTTTAGCACTAATTTCGTTTTAATCTAAGTTTATTCCCATAAAAAAAAAACTCCATCCAGGCTTTGGTGGAATAAAGTTGTCCAAATAAAGTTGTTGGGAAGGAAAACTTAAAATACGCACCTCACGTGGAGTGTGGGTGGGAAGTGGAACCACTCATCTCACAACAATAATAGGTCTAGTCAATCATGAAACATTATATTATTTCAAATAAATTTTATTTTTTATTTATATTTTATCGTAAGATTATCAAGTTTATATGTACCTCAATTACATCGTCAAGATAATTTTTATATCTAATTTAAATGTATGGCAAAACTTTGTTCTCCTTAGGAAAATTTAAGCTCTTGACTTCATTTGATAAGGTGTTTGTTTTTGCGGATGATATTGTGTTGATTGAAGAGACCCAAGTTGGGGATTAATGCCAAATTAGAATCATTGAAAGTAGCTTTGGAATCAAAGGCTTTAAACTTAGTAGATCAAAGACATTCTAATTTGTAACTTTAGTCATGATCGGGCAGATGATGAGGTGGTGATACTTGAAGATAAAGAGATTCCTTAGAGTGATTGTTTTAGGTACCTAGGTTCAATCATAAGTACATTCTTGCTCCCCAACCTTCTACCACACTAGTTTGGATTCGCTTCCTTGATCTTCCTCTTGAATTCTGGCACGTCAAGGTATTACTCTCTATTGCCAAGACGGTAGGTTGTTCGGTTTCCTTAGATCGTCGTACTAGTCTAGGTTCAATGGGACATTACGCTAGAATTTTGGTGGAATTAGAATTGAAAGCAGAGCGAGTGCCTGAAGTTCAAATAGAACGCCTTGAACCTGATTTCAGCTTTATTCAAAATGTGATTTATGACGATGCTATTTAGAGATGCTTTCGATATAATCAGGAAGGCCATTTTGGCCAAAATTGCACTATTAATGTTCATTCTGCAAAAAAGAAGCATGTTCCTCAACAACTGGCGCATGAAGATGATTTTCAGAATGAAGGTCCTACTTCTATTAAGACTGCAAAGTCACTGGAAGTTGAGGGTGAAAGAAATTCGTCCTCTTTAGTGGTTCATGCGGCTTTAGTGGAGGCAGGTTTGGTGGATTATTCGTCGCCCAATGTGAATTTAGATAATTCCTCTTTAAATCCAGAGTTATCTGCTAATGAGGTTTTGGATTTGAGTAAGGATTCTTCTCCGAATTAGTCTTCTTCGTCTCCTACCCAGGACAACCCTTTTGAAATTCATAAAATCCTAGATGCGAGAAAGAGTTCTATTGGTGCAACCTAGAGGGGGGCTGATTAGGTTGTACCTAGTGGTTTATACCAAATTCTTGGTTTGGTTGCAATTTCAAAATGAATTAACAGTTTAAAATGAAATTTAATGAAAACAACAATCACAAACCGATTATAGTGGTCCGACTCTTGAGTCCGTCGTCCCTCCTCTCTTAGTCTCGGGTTTTCCACTACGATCTCTTTCAATCATGGGTGAGTCAACCCTTACAATCTTCGGGCGGTCCCTTTCTCTTCGTTCACGGGCAGGTCCCATACATAAATTCTAATCACCTGACTAGACTATCCTTCTGCAGGTTTGTTTCCTATCGGGGTCCTTTCCCCTTGGTGGTGCATGTGTCAGTGCAAGCATCATTCTTCGGTGGCTCATCTCCGCTTTGCTTGGGGCTTTACTTTGGTATCCTTCGTTCGGTTGGAGGCGTTGCTCGTTTGCTTTCTCACTTGTGGTGGTTGTGCTTGTGGGGGGATGATTCTCTGGGGTGGTTGGGCTTTATGCCTCTTCCGCCCTCCCTTTCCCCACTGATTTCTCGGATTTTTGTCCGGGTCGTCCGCGGGTGGTTGCCATCTCGTTTCGTTGCGGTTTCTCTTTCTGCCGTTTGTCTGGGGGCGGGGTCATCCGTCTGGGGGTCCGTCCGTCTCGGTGTTCGAGTCATTCGTCGGCCGTTTTGGGACATGGCTTGGGTTTTTGGATCTTTTGTCCCCTGCGTTGTCCCTTACTTACATGTCTTAGTCACTCTAGTAACATGTTACTTTTGGTGCATTACTGTGTGTGTGTGCGGGTGTCCCGAGCCCTAATTTGCCTGTCTTGATCTTTGCTTGGTCTTTGACTTGTCTTGATCACGGTCTTGATCTCCTCTTGCCTTGGTTCTTTGTCTAGTGGTTTGGTTGTCTTGAGCTTGACTCTCGGTAATTTCTTTGATTCGGTTATTTACTCGAGATTCTCTCGTGTGTGGCGCAACATTCTCTGACTTGTGGTGTTTGTCATCATCCCGGTTGGGGTGTGTGGCTGCTGGTATTTTCCCGTTCTAAACTATTTGGAAACCCTAATTTGAGGAGTTATCATGTGGGCCCTGAAGATGAATTGGGGGTTAGTGGTTCGGCCAACAATTTTGAATTTAATAAATTCTTAGATGTGCTAAGAGTTCTAAATCAATTGGTAACTTTCCTCTGGGGAGTTCACTAGTGGGACCCACAGATAAGAATGAAGTTTGTGGTTCAGCAAATACATGTGAATTTCAAAAAGTCCTTGATGCGGGTAAGAGTTCTACTCACATTGGTAACCTTCATTTGGGGAGTTCTCATGTGGGCCCCGACGATGAATTTGAGGTTAGTGGTTTGGCCAACATTTTTGAATTTCAAAAATCCTTAGATGCGGCTAAGAATTCTAAATCAATTGGTGACTTTCCTTTGGGGAATTCACCAGTGGAACCCGCAGATAAGAATGAAGTTTGTGGTTCAACCAACTCATTTGAATTTCAAAAAGTCCTTGTTGTGAATAAGAGTTCTTATCAAATTGGAAACCTTTCTTTGGGTTGTTTATTGGTGGGACCCAAAGTTAGAGAAGGTAATTAGAAATTCGGCCAATGAAGGAAAGTGTTTAAGAGGGAGCTCAATGGGGGCTGATGTGGTAACTAGGGAGGATGATTTGGAATCTAGTGGGACCCATCAGAGTTCGGCCAAGCTAGCAAGTGATGGAACGCTACAATTGGAAGTAGTTGTTCCTCGTTGAAAGCATGGTCATCCTAAGAAGGCTCATGCAGTGAAGAAAGTGTTAACAAGTAAAAAGGGTTCTATGGCAGAGGAATTCAAGAAAGTAGATGCATCTTTAGAGAAAGTATCCACAGTAAATAAGAGCCTCTCATTGGGAGAGGATAGTGTTGCTATATAACTGTTATTATGAAACTTTTCTTTTAGAATATTCGCGGCATTGGTAATGCGTCTGAGAGGAGGACTCTTAAACTTTTGTTAATGACTCATCAACCAAACATTTTGTGTGTCACTGAACCAAAAGCGGATGTCAGTAAGTGCCCAATTCTAATGGGTTAATTGTTATCAAATGTAAGTAAGAACTAGTGAGGAAATGTGTATTGGGGGAACTGGTTGTTGCGGGTTAGCGAGGTTGGTTCCTCTTAAGGTTCTAATTGCTGTATTTTTTTTTTCTTCTTCTTTTTTTTTTCGCTTTATAAAATGACCCTTTTAGCAAAAAATGTTCAATCATAAGTAAAAGAGGTGATTTAGAGAATAATGTTTCCCAAAGAATTAAAATAGGGTGTATGAAGTAGAGATGTGCATTCGAGGTCTTATGTGATCGGTGTATTCCATTAAAGCTTAAAGGAAAATTTTATAGGACCGTTGTTCGACTAGCTATGATGTATGGTGTAGCGTGTTGGGCTTGTTAAAAAGAATCATATAGATAAACTCAGTGTAGCAGAAATGAGTATGCTAAGATGGATGAGTGGAAAAATTAGGATGGATAAGATAAGAAATAATCATTATATTAGAGTTGGTCTGGGAGTTGCTCCCATAAATGATAAGCTTCGAGAAAGTCGGTTGAGGTGGTACGGCCACGTTCAACGGAGACCTATAAATGCCCCTATACGGAGAAGTGATATAATCCATATTGAAGGAACAAGAAGAGCTAGGGGTAGACCTAAGATAACCTTAGGAGAAGTGGTGAGAAATGATATGTATAGCTTAGGCTTTGTATCTAGCATGGCCTCGAACAGAACTGATTGGAGGGCAAGAATCCATGTAGCCGACCCCATTTAGTTGGGACAAGGCTTATTGTTTTTGTTGTTGTTGTTTTTTGTCAACTAAGCCAACTCTTTGAGGTTATGGTTTCGATGATTTACTTTGATTTCATATCAATTCTACATGGTGGAAGTGTGATCTAGTCAATATGAGATCAAAGTCGATTTTAGAATTAGATACAAATACAAATTTACTTGGTTTTTGGATTTTGGTACTATTTTAATTCAATTTTAGTTTACTTCGGTTCTAGATGCAATTTGATGGGTTTATTTCGGTTCTAGATATGATTTGCCTTGGTCTAATTAATTAAATTTTTTTTTTTTGAAATATTTGATGATGTTCTCCTAAAAAAATCTTAAAAATGGGGGCATGGCAAATAATAAACATTAGACATTCCATTAAAAAAGAGCAAATTACATATACTTTGTGTTTTGAAACAATTACGGTTAGTTTGGAATATAAAAAGACACATTTTCTCTTACTGAATCTTACCCAAACAATTTCATATCCCCATAATACCCTCAATGGTGATATCTTTCCAAACCCAACCTAGCCTAACCCCTCCTTCCTTAAGCTCTTTCACCCATGACTTCACTGCATCCATCCATGCCCCTCTATGACCCCATCTCCAAGTAGAAGCTTTTAATTTGTTGGGAATCAATGACTTCATGTCTATGTATAAATGAAAGATAAACACTAAAAAAAAAAAAAAAAAAAAAAAAAAAAAAACTAATAAGATTACAAACAACACAACAAACTTTAGAGCAAATTTTTGGGTGGGGTTTTCAATTTCCATCATCAAAACAATGAGAGACTTTCGGAGATAAATATAGAACTATGAGTATGAATTTATTTATGTTTAAAGCAACACTATCAACTTATTTACTATTTTATCATTTTGTATGAGCTTGAATCATCTTATATTTCTATAAATTTTAATTTTTAGTTTATTTATGATACTTTTATTTTTATTATTATTATTTTATTTTTATGAATTTACATTTGATATTTTAAGTAGGGCTGCAAAACCGGGCCGGACTTTTGCAATCTCAAGCCCAGCCCTATATATTCTAATCTGAGCACATTCTCACCTTGACCCTAGTTCAGGGCCAATGATTATTGTCTCTGGCCTTAAGCCCTATAGGGCCAAGCCAAGCCCATTCCCGCCCTAATTGGCCCTAATTGGGCTGGGTCGGGATGGGTTGGCCCTGATTGGCCCTAATTGGCCCTGACCTTGACCTTGACTCTGATTAGCCCTGATTGGCCCTGATTAGCCCTGATTGACCTTATCCCTGGCCCTAATTGGCCTTGACCCTAATAAGCATTGTCTCTGGCCCTGATTGACCCTATCTTGACCCTAGCCTTAATTGGTCATATTCTTGGACCTAAAATAACAAATGTAAATTCATAAAAAAAAATAATAATAAAAATAAAAATAAAAGTATCATAAGTAAACTAAAAATAAAATCCATAAAAATATAAAATGATTCAAGCTCATACAAAATGATAAAATAGTCAATAAGTTGATAGTGTTGCTTTAAACATAAATAAATTCATACTCCATAATTCTATATTGATTTCTGAAAGTCTCTCATTGCTTTGATGATGTAAATTGAAAACCTCTCCCATTACTTTGGTGATGGAAATTGAAAACCCCTCCTATTGATATCCTTATTCAACAAAAAAAAAAATATCATATTCAAAACTTTGTTAACAAGTAAATCAACAATAATTTAGTATTGATATTTTTTTTCGTAGTTAAAGAAAATTATATTTTAGTTACAAACATAGCTATCTGTCCTTAATAATTTTTTTTTTTTTTTCTTTGAAATATCACATTGGAGGTAAAAGAAAGATGTCAATATTCATGATGAGAAGTTGGGGTGTAAATTTGTTAGATAGTGATTTTCTATATACTAGCTTTTATTATTTATAATATATTATCTCACCTTAGTCCAAAAAAAAAAAAATCAATGATTTTTTGTAACTAAAAATGACTTAATTCAAAAAATAAAAATTATCTTAAAAATAATATAAAAAGTGAACTCATAGTCTAATATTATCAAAATGACTAAAGGTCAAAGTCAAGACTTATAGTTATATTAATGTGAAGATTAGGGTAAAAATCTAATACATGATCATGGTCAAATTAACATTAAGACTAGAGCCAAAATTAGGGTCAGGATCGGGCCAAAATCAGATGGATGCTTACTACATTGGTAATGAAGATATAATTTATTTTTATTAATTTTTTTACAAAAGATGATGGCGGGATCCAGACTCAAATTAGGGCCAAAATTATGGCCAAAATCAGACGAGCCATTAGGGCCAAAATCTTTAGCCCAAGCCCTATTTGGGCTCAAGGCAGGCTAGGGCCAAATTTGCACCCCTAATTTTATGTAAGGCTAGGGCCAAGATAGGGTCAATCAGGGCCAGGGACAAGGCTAATCAATGTTAGGGCTAATTAGGGTCAGGGCAAAAAAAAAAGGGTCAGGGCCAACTCATCCCGACCCGGCCCAATTAGGGCGGAAATGGGCTTAACTTGACCTTGTAGGGCTTAGGGCCCTGAACTAGGGTCATGGCAGTAATGGGTGCAAATTAGAACATAAGACTAGGCTTGAGATTGCAAAAGCCTAGCCCAGTTGCAGCGCTAGTCAAAACGCCTCGTGGGCTTTTGATTAAATGATTACATTATCCATGAAACTTGCACCCATAATTTTAGGTAAGGCTACGGCCAAGATAGGGTCAATCAGGGCCAGGGACAAGGCTAATCAAAGTTAGGGCGGGATGGGCTTTACTTGGCCCTGAACTAGGGTCAGGGCGGTAATGGGCTTAAATTAAAACATGGCTGGCTCAATTGCAACCCTAGTCAAAACGCGTCATGAGCTTTTGATTAAATGATTACATTATCCACGAAATTTGCACCCATAATTTTAGGTAAGGTTAGGGCCAAGATATGCTCAATCAGGGCCGGGGACAAGGCTAATCAAAGTTAGGGCTAATTAGGGTTAGGGCCAAACCATCCCAACCAGGCCCAATTAGGGCGGGATGGGCTTGACTTGGGGCGGTAATGGGCTTAAATTAAAACAAGGCCGGCCCAATTGCAGCCCTAGTCAAAACGCCTCGTGGGCTTTTGATTAAGAGGTTATATTATCCCAACGAAACTGTCCGGCACATTACACACATAATTTTAGGTAAGGCTAGGGCCAAGATAGGGTCAATCAGGGCTAGAGACAAGGCTAATCCAAGTTAGGGCGGGATGGGCTTTACTTGGCCCTAAACTAGGGTCAGGGCGGTAATGGGCTTAAATTAAAACATGGCCGGCCCAATTGCAACCCTAGTCAAAACGCGTCGTGGGCTTTTGATTAAATGATTACATTATCCACGAAATTTGCACCCATAATTTTAGGTAAGGTTAGGGCCAAGATATGCTCAATCAGGGCCAGGGACAAGGCTAATCAAAGTTAGGGCTAATTAGGGTCCGGGGCCAAACCATCCCAACCAGGCCCAATTAGGGCGGGATGGGCTTGACTTGGGGCGGTAATGGGCTTAAATTAAAACAAGGCCGGCCCAATTGCAGCCCTAGTCAAAACGCCTCGTGGGCTTTTGATTAAGAGGTTATATTATCCCAACGAAATTGTCCAGGCACATTACACCCATAATTTTAGGTAAGGCTAGGGCCAAGATAGGGTCAATCAGGGCCAGGGACAAGGCTAATCCAAGTTAGGGTGGGATGGGCTTTACTTGGCCCTAAACTAGGGTCAGGGCGGTAATGGGCTTAAATTAAAACATGGCCGGCCCAATTGCGCCCCTAGTCAAAACGCGTCGTGGGCTTTTGATTAAATGATTACATTATCCACGAAATTTGCACCCATAATTTTAGGTAAGGTTAGGGCCAATATATGTTCAATTAGGGCCAGGGACAAGGCTAATCAAAGTTAGGGCTAATTAGGGTCAGGGCCAAACCATCCCGATCAGGCCCAATTAGGGCGGGATGGGCTTGACTTGGGGCGGTAATGGGCGCCTCGTGGGCTTTTGATTAAGAGGTTAAATTATCCCACGAAACTGTCCGGCACACAACACGGCTTTTTAAGGCGTAACATATGATTTAATTTCTTAACTTAAGTACTCGATTTTTAATTCTTAACTTGCGATGTGGGGCTATTGTACGAGACATTTGTTTGGGCGCTAATGAAAGTGGCACGTCTTGTCCTGTAATCCAACGGCCAGAAATCAACACGGTATAGATGTTTTATTTTACACTTTTGGGTTTTCAATTTTCTAAATTTACCTTAGGAACCCATATGGGAAAAACGATCGGTTACTCCCTTCTATGATCATCGGCTCATTCAACAAAGTTTTCTGCTCCAAATATGTGGCGTTCTCCTTTTTTGTAGAGCATTGAAAAATTCTAGAGCTCATTCGGAATACGTAGCAAGAAATACAAAGAGTCCAGAACCACTGACAAATCTATAATTGGGAATCTAGGTTCGCAAGAACCGATTCTGAGTTATATTTGTGAGAAAGAGATCTCAGGGAAGGATAACCCACATGGGAAAATTGGATATTCTGATTAGGGGGTACTGATTTGGGGTGCTATTCAGAAAGGGGTCTTGATGGGTTTCGTTCAAAATCTTATTCTAGAATTGGAAATCTGGGTTTGCAAAAACTTGTCTCCCGAGTCATCTTTGTGAGATGAGAATGAGATCTCAGGGAAGGAGATGATTTTGGAGAATCCTAAAGATGAGGAGAGATTGGTGGAATGAGATTTTCGGCAACTAAGATGGAGTTAGAGCAGCAGGAACCAAGCGAGAGACCCCGAAAAGATTGGGGTCATGAGACCCTGAAAAGGAGCTTGACTGTGTCAGGAAGATCTTTAGGGGGAGTGAGAACTTCAGGGACATGGAGCTGCAGATTAAGGCTAAGGAGACTCTTTTGAAGCTTGAAAGCAAGATTATTTCTACATCGGAAGCCACTGATTCCATCCTTCAGTTCTTCAAGTGTAAGTCTCCCTAAGGCTTCCAACTTGGGTTTTGCATTATGTTTGCTATTATTTCTTATAAACTGTTAATATGTGAAAGGTAGGATCGTGGTCGATGAATAGTCTTATGGGAGGGCTTCTCCCATCAATCACCATCGTGTGGTATCTTGGGCTATGGAGAGTTATTAATGATGCCTTCCATGTGCTTTACCCAAAGGTTCGACATGTCGACTTGTGTCCGGTGGGGACCCGGCGCATGTCGCCAAAGTCGCCGACTTTGGCAAGGGTTCGATGAATCGACCCTTGTTTGAGGTATTAGGTCATTTGACAGAAATTTGCTACCTATTTGAGGCCAATAAACACTTGGGGTGTTATTTGACCTAAAACATCCCTACCTAGTTTATTTGGCCTGTCCTGCGCGGGTTTGGAATTCATATACTTGTAAATATGCAAAGAGACACAATCCGTGTAGGTGTACTAAGTTTACAATTCATTATACTTATGTTGGTATGACTCATGCTTCACATTTGTTGCCGCGGTCGGGTGTGGGGGCGCGCCCGGGCTTGGGCCCTTGTCACTTTGCGCGCGATCGGCGAAACAACGGCTGTTATATTGGCGTGTGCGATATTCGACTTGTCGGCGACATATTGCCGACCGGGCGATTGTCGCCGTTTGTTTCGTGTGGTTGTGTCGGCGATATGTCGCCCATGCCATGGCTTTACCATCATTGATGTTGAATTTCATTTCCATCACTAAATCTTTGTCTACAGCAAAAAGTTTATTATAGTCGTCTAGGTTGTCTTAGATGCATGATCTAGATTTGATATGGTTGAAGAATGGTTTTGAATCTAAGAAAAGAAAAAAGAATCAGAATTAAGTTTGATTGATGGCTTTGTGAGGAAGCAAGGGATTACTATTACATATATACCTTGGTTCCCATAAAATTAAAATTTTTAACACCATACGATGAAGCATTGGTCTTTGTCAACTGAGTCAACTTGTTCAAGTTTTGCGGTCTTAGTTTTGATTTGTATAAAATTAATTTCTTAAATATATTTGGGACGTTTGGTGTTGGTAAAGTTGAATATTCATGTGAGCCAATCTAACTGTCAACAAGTTGGGATCCTCTACGTTGATTGTGCTTCCATCTACATATTTAAGAGGAGGGCCCACTTCTAATCATTTTGTGGGTCCTTAGAGGTGGAGCACTTCCTAATGTATAGTGGAGAGGTGTGGGAGCACAATCGGATTCAGACTCAGCATTGACCACTTGTGCATTTGATGATTCAATCTAATTGGATTTAATTTAGGTTTTGTTTGATCTTTAAATTTGTTCAGGGATTTGATAAAATTCTGAACTGGGCATCGGGTTGAACCATTTTTTATCCATTTAGGCTTATAATCAACTAGGTTCATAGGCCCATATGTGGAGAGGCCAGCCCATTATTTGGGCCCATTTCAAATGCACCCCAATCTGAATCGGTTCAACTCAAATCAACACAATTTCATTCATTTGATTCGATTCAATTCAATCTGAGTCGATCCAATTCATCATTTTCCTTCACTATATTGAGATCTAATGATCCTTAAAAAATCTTAAGGTATACTAACCAAAACCTGAATCTCAAGATGCATCACTTTAGGTGTAGGTCATATTGGCATCTTTCCTAGTGAAACCTTAATATTATTTTGGGAAGGGGTTTTTTTGGTAATTTTATTAAGATGAAATTAAAAATATTTTAAAACTATGGGTATCATAGATTTCTCATGAACCTGGAAGAGTTTGGATCCTCTCATTAGATGGGCTCTCCAAATGAGTTAGAGGACGTTGACACATGAAATATTCTCATCTAAGAGTTGTAAATCTAATGAGTATTTTTGGATTAGAATATTACACATGATTTAATCAAAATATGTATAAATTGGCTGGATGAATCTCAGATTCAAATAAAAAAGAAAAAAGACAGTTTCACTATGGTGGAACCGTCCAATCAAAAAGGCACTAATCCCAATAATTGACATGTAACATTTTGAGGAGACAAAATGGTCCATCAAAAAGGCCCTTCCCATAATTGGCATGTATCATTTTGAGGAGACAAAATTTGGTGTCTATAATCTATAACACAAAGTTTACTATTCAAAATTTTCGATGGAAGATTTAATTAACCAATAAATGGCATGTGGAGGATTTACTAAGTAAATTCAGCTTGCACGCACCATGACTATATCCTCAAGGGAGTTTTTTATATAATTATTAATATAAAAAGGGATTTTGCCTCTGGTCGTGAGGAGGTTCGAACTCTGACATCCATAAAGCGTTGGTCTTTTACTGGGGTTGGAATATTTAATACTTCAATTTTAGTTATGCGTTTGAGTCAAGCTTATGCACTCACCTTGGTTAGTCTTCAAGGGATGTTTATACATACAAATCCATATCCTCTTCCTTGACATGGTGCAATTTGTATTCTTTTCATACTTTTCAACCACAAAATCATGTGGAACTCATTTTAAGTAGAGGGTGCACTCAAGTGTTGACGGATATTCAATATTATTCAAAATACTTTTGTAATGCATTTTTCTTTTCCGGTCAATCATATTACACATCTTTCCAAAGCGGGAATAGTGAGTTGGTAGATTGGTAAATATTCCCTAGACAACAATAAATTTTTAGTTTTTTGCATGGTTTCTCCTTAGGTAGAGCCCATATTTGTGATTGCCTCCTTAAGGGTAATATATTTTATGACACCTCCTCTGCATAAATTGAATATTCCAAGTTACCCCTTAAAAGTCAAGAGTTTTGACCATTGAGGGATGTAAAATGACTATTTTAACGTTGTTGAGTACATGGGAACTCGCTTTGCTGGTTCACAGCAGTAACTCAATTGCAAAACCGTCGTTGACATTCTTCAGGTAACTCTTTGCCTTGTTCATTCGTTCTTTGTATTTCGAAGGAGTTTTTTTTCAACTTTGCTTCAGTAAATGCGTAGGATCATAAAGCGAAATATCATGCACCATCAAATCAAAGATTTGGATCTCAACCATTGAAATTCAATGTTTGATCGAGATTTTGGATCCGACGATCAAAATCATGCGCATGACTGAAGTAATTTCAACTTTTTTCAAGAAGACGTAAGAGGTAAATGGAGAGACATGAAAGAAAAATTAACAAGAAGGAGTATTTTGGTCTTTACTCATTAATAGAGGTATAATAGTCTATGTACAACCTTCACTTAATGGTCAAACCCATGACCATGATAACTTAAAATATTGAGTTTAATGTATGATAATTTAAAATATTAAATTTAATGTAGAGAAGGCGCCGTAAAATATATGGCGCTTAAGGGGTTAGTCACAAATTTAGACCCCACTTGAGGAGACGCCGGGCAAAAATTTCTATACTTTTTAATACGTTGGCTAAAAACCATTTCATTTTTTTTGAGATATTTTGGGTTTAGGTTTGGATAAAGGGGTGGGTGAGGTGGGTCCTACACACCAACCCAATAGATCGATCTATGAGGTTGCGCAACTCCATTCAGGCTTTGGTGGGAGCTCAAATAAAGTTGTCCAAATAAAGTTGTTGGGATGAAAAACTTACAATACGCACCTCACATGGAGTGTGGGTGAGAAGTGGGACCACTCATCTCACAACAATAATAGGTCTGGTCAATAATGAAACATTATATTATTTCAAATAAATTTTATTTTTTATTTATATTTCATCGTAAGATTATCAAGTTTATATGTACCTCAATTACATCGTCAAGATAATTTTTATATCTAATTTAAATGTATGGCAGAACTTTGTTCTCCGCAGGAAAATTTAAGCTCTTGACTTCATTTGATAAGGTGTTTGTTTTTGCAGATGATATTGTATTGATTGGTGAGATCCAAGTGGGGATTAATACCAAATTAGAATCATTGAAAGTAGCTTTGGAATCAAAGGCTTTACACTTAGTAGATTGAAGACAGAATATCTAATTTGTAAGTTTAGTCATGATCGAGCAGATGATGAGGTGGTGATACTTGACGATAAAGAGATTCCTTAGAGTGATTGTTTTAGGTACATAGGTTCAACCATAAGTAAAAGAGGTGATTTGGAGAATGATGTTTCCCAAAGAATTAAAATAGGGTGGATGAAGTGGAGAGGTGCGTCCGGGATCTTATGTGATCGGCGTATTCCATTAAAACTTAAAGGAAAATTTTATAGGACCATTGTTCGACCAACTATGATGTATGGTGCACCGTGTTGAGCAGTTAAAAAGAATCATATAGATAAACTCAGTGTAGCATAAATGAGTATCCTAAGATGGATGAGTGGCAAAATTAGGATGGATAAGATAATAAATGATCATATTAGAGTTGGTATAGGAGTTGCTCCCATAAGTGATAAGCTTCGAAAAAGTCGTTTGAGGTGGCAACGGCCACGTTCAACGGAGACCTATAAATGCCCTTGTACGGAGAAGTGATATAATCCATATTGAAGGAACAAGAAGAGCTAGGGGTAGACCTAAGATAACCTTAGGAGAAGTGGTGAGAAATGATATGTATAATTTAGGCTTTGTATCTAGCATGATCTCGAATAGAATTGATTGGAGGGCAAGAATCCATGTAGCCGACCCCATTTAGTTGGGACAAGGCTTAATGTTTTTGTTGTTGTTGTTGTTTTTTGTCAACTAAGCCAACTCTTTGAGGTAATGGTTTCGGTGATTTACTTTGATTTCATATCAATTCTACGTGGTGAAAGTGTGATCTAGTCAATATGAGATCAAAGTCGATTTTAGAATTAGATGCAAATACAAATTTACTTGGTTTTGGATTTGGGCACTATTTACTTTGGTTCTAGATGCAATTTGATGGGTTTATTTCGGTTCTAGATATGGTTTGCCTTGGTCTTATTAAATTTTTTTTTTTTTTGAAATATTTGATGATGTTCTCCTAAAAAAATCTTAAAAATGGGGCATGGTGATAAACCAGAGTTTGAGTGAGAGACAAACTCTTTAGTTTAAAATTTGAATTATATTTCACTTGATTACTTAAGAGTTGGTATTCTATTTAAGTTTGTTTCTCTTTATATCTCAACTTCCTATTCATGTAATTGATTACACTATAAATACAATACTCAAGCTAATGTGAAGTCTTGAGCATTCAAAACCAAATATCCGAATTCTTTCATGGTATCACAGCCACTGATCCTAAAACCCTGCAATTTTTTTCTTCCCTTTCAAACTTCTCAATGGCAGTAGTTTCCTCATGGAAACCATAATGGCGTCGTATGAACAAAGCTAGATAATCTATTGGAGATGCCAATTATGGTTTCCACAAGCATCCACAACTTCAACAGCCTCAACAGTAGGCAAGCATGCCTCCTCACAGCAATAGATCCAACCAGCTGCAATGCAGCCTCAGATCATTATAAATCAAGGTTATCCATGTCAGCTGCAGTCTGGGCTCAATTCTCAAGTTTTGCATAGTAATTAATCACAAAACCAGTATGAACCACCTGGTTTAATTCTTCTTCTCGTTTATGCAATTTTAATTCTTATTCTCATTTAAGCTTTACAATACTGTGACAACCACAACAGAGCACAACTGATTTATGCAATAGACTTTGCAGCAGCCACAGCCACAACAAACAATGCAGTCACAACATACTCTACAGCCACAACCACAACCAATTCTGCAGCCACAACCACAATAGACAATGCAGCCACAACCACAACCGATTATGCAGCCACAACAATAATAAACTCTGCAGCCACAATCACAATCGATTCTGCAGCCAAAACCACAGCACTGTTAGAAATAGAAAACCAGAGGCCTAGTACGACAGACCAATTACAGAATCAAGGAGAAATAAATATATAACATATTCTTTATGTCAGAATCACTTACCCGAATGTAGCAGAATGAGCGAAAGGAAAACAGCCCGAACTTTCACAGGGTGAGTTGAGGTGTACGAATTGTACTTTTCCTTAAGGTATTTGAACGCCCCCTTTATGCTGCTGGGTTTGACCTTGACGTTCTTACCTCCAAGATACAACAACTCCTAGATCCGAGGCGGCACTCCAACGAGTCTACTTGCAAAGGAGATCCGAAGGTAATACACACCGAATGAGAGACAACCAAAGAAGGAATTTTCTAACACTAGATTTTCAAATTCGTTTTTCACCAAAAACGGAATGGAATCTTGTTCGAGCTTAACATCTATTTACTGACTCGTATGGACACCTTCAGAGGGCTGCACATGTACGTAAGGTCACGTGCAGAGGGTTGTGACTGTATGATCAGTCACCTCCCTACTGCAAAACCCAAAATCGGGGACCGACTTGGTTAGACTAGGGTCTACGGACCACTACCGCAACCATGCCCGACTTGGTCCAGCTCGTTGCATGCGCGTGATCCACACATAGCTCTCTACCAGCATACACCCCACTTAGGAGCTATATATGATTATATAATCATATAATCATTAGCTCCATCCGATGTGGGACTAAACATATAGGGTAAATTAAATTACCTAATATACATCGAGAAGAGTCCTATAGAAACAAGAGTCCTAAAACAAAACTAGGGAGATAGAGTTTTAATGATTTTGAAACTTATCTAAATAGTATATTATATTATATTATATTATATATTTTTGAAACAAAATCCAATAGCACTTCTCTCCAGCAGGAACACTACCAACAACAACATGGGTATATCACATTTTTATTTTTACCAAAGGTCTATCTACAACAACTTTTCTTTGGCTACGCTCCAAACTATTGTGGCTACCACCCCATAATTTGCGGAGAGATGATAAACCAGAGTTTGAGTGAGAGACAACTCTTTAGTTTAAATTTGAATTATATTTCACTTGGTTACTTAAGAGTTGGTATTCTGTTTAAGTTTGTTTCCCTGTATATCTCAACTTTTTATTCATGTAATGGATTACACTATAAATACAATACTCAGGCTAATGTGAAGTCTTGAGCATTCAAAACCAAATATTAGAATTCTTTCACATGGCAAATAATAAATCATTAGACATTTCATTAAAAAAGAGCAAATTACATATACTTTGTGTTTCGAAACAATTACGTTTTACATCCCTTGGAGTCTATTCTATTACAACCCCTGTGCTTGACACGGTTAGTTTGGAATAAAAAAAGACACATTTTCTCTTATTGAATCTTACCCAAACAATTTCATATTCCCATAATACCCTCAATGGTGATATCTTTCCAAACCCAACCTAGCCTAACCCCTCCTTCCTTAAGCTCTTTCACCCGTGACTTCACTGCATCCATCCATACCCCTCTATGACCCCATCTTCAAGTAGAAGCTTTTAATTTGTTGGGAATCAATGACTTCATGTCTATGTATAAATGAAAGATAAACACTAATAAAAAATAATAATAAAAAGATAAATAAATAAAAAAAACTAATGAGATTACAAACAACACAATAAACTTTAGAGCAAATTTATGTAGAAGAGCCTTTAGAGTGGAGAGAACATCAAAGCCTACTTAGCCAAAACTTCCATTATATGATGAATAAATAATGAGATTACAAACAACACAACAAACTTGAGGATATCACAAACATCAAAGAAAGAACAAATTCTTGGAGAAACAAGCAAAAATCAACTAAAAAGCAGTTCTTTCTCACCTTTATAATGCCCAAATAAAATTCTAATTGCTTAGATATTATCTCCAATCCAATAGTAACAACAGAGGGTGAAGATTGCAAGAAATGACCTCCAAAGAGAGCTCCAAAATGTTATTAATGGCTTCCTCTAATAATCTCTCCAAAAGTCAAGTTGAAAGTTTTTCCAAGATTAATACTCTCTCGCTTAAAAAAAAAAACTCAGCAGACTCCACTTGTACGTTGCTTTCTCAAAAAGTATGTTTACTTCTTATATTCACTTTACTAGAACGTGCTCAACTCTTAGAAAAAATGTCACCCCGTCATGTGATTAGACCCAAGGTAGGTCATACCCAACAAACTCTCCTCCAATCACATGAGGGCTCCCGATACTGAAACACATATATTGTTTGTATCTGCCAAATATCTATATAGCTTATGTCTCTCCTTTGGCACTATCTTTCGTCATCATATCTGATGGATTCCTATTAGTATGAATTTTGTTGAACTTCATCAACCATTTTTCAAAAACATTTCTAATCCAATAGTATCTTACCTTTATATGTTTAGTCCTATAGTGAAATGTAGCATATTGATTATCACACCCTAGTAAATACTCTTTTTGCTCTCGTAAGAAAAACACTTTAACAAAAGTATCTCCTTACAAGCTTTAGTAGCAATATATTCTGCCTTTGTGGTTGATAGTACAACACAATTCTACAGCATTGATTTTCATGATATGGCTCTCCTTGCAAAAGTAAACAAGTAGCACAAAGTGGAATCTCTCTTATCCAAATCACCTGATATATCTAAATTTATATAGCCTTCTACCATGGATGAGGAATTTTCAAAAGATGCACATATTTTAAGTGTGCCTCTTAGATACCTTAGGATCTATTTCATAGCTCCCCGAGGTTGTTGATCTAAATTTGCAAGGTACTCGCTAACAACTCTACAAGCATGTGTTATGTAGAGTCTTGTATAAATTATGACATACATCAAACTCCCTTCGATAGGTGCATAAGGGATCTTCTCCATTTCCTTCCCTTTATCACTTGTTGGAGATAACTTGACACTCAATTTGAAATAATTTTCTATGGTGTACTCACGGGATTGTCATTCTTCATGTTGAACTTCTCAAGTATCTTGTCAATGTATTTTTCTTGTTTGTGCTTGATTGTCATGCCCAAAATTTGTTTTGCAAGTCCAAGGTTTTTTATATCAAAGGCCATATTCATCTTTTTTTTTCCACCTATGAATCAATATAATATCTTTCCCTACAATGAATATGTTATTTATATAACAAGAGAATAACAAAATGAATAATCTGATTTTTTTTTAAATAAACACAATGATTTGAAGTGGCTCTTGTGAAATCAGGACTAATCATAAACGAGTCAAACTTCTTATACCATTGCCGAGACGCTTGTTTCAGCTTACACAAATTCTTCTTCAACTTACAAACCATGTGCTCCTTTCCTTTCACAACAAAACATTCCAGTTGTTCCATGTAAATTTCTTTCTTTAAATCACCAGTAGAAAAGTTGTTTTCACATCTAATTCATCAATCTTTAAGTCTTGACTTGAAGCTAAACCAAGAATAGTTTGGATTGAAGTTATCTTCACAATGGATTTTTTTTTTTTTATCAAAATCAATTTCTTTTTTCTGCCCAAATCCTTGTACAACCAACCTTGCTTGGTACCTCACTTTCTTCTTGTCATCTTAATTTTTCATCTTATACACCCATTTTTGTTTTCAATGCTCTTCTACCCTTAGGTACCTTTAACCAACTCAAAAATCTTGTTCTTATGGAAGAACTCAATATCTTCTTACATAGTTTTCTTTCATTAGTCCTTATGCTCATGCACTATTACTTCCCTAAAATTTTCTGGTTCACCACTTTCGATAAGTGTAACAAACTCCGATGATGGCTATCTACTTGAAGGTTTTCTTTTTCTTTCCAAACTTCTCAAAATAAGTGGTTCTTCTTGTATGGCAACTCTTCCTCCTTATCATCACCTTTGATGTCATCATCCACATGTGCATCTTCAACTATTTAAGAATTTTCATCACCCACAGCTTACATATTCTTGAGTTTGTTGTCCATTAATCCATTTTGATTCCCAACCTAGACAATTTGACTTTTTTACACTTTTCAATTTCCTGATGATTTTTGTAAAGCGTGAGTTTAGCATGCTCTAACTCATGTAAATAACTTATTACATCAATGAAATTTTAGTTATTCTTATTCTACTTAATGTTATTATTTATTATGCACTTTATTGATGTCTTTTACTATGATGTCTTTCACTTTATTTATGGTAACTTATGCGGATTCAAAGTTCATTTAACTTCATTGTTCCATAAACTAATTCATCATTGTACTTATTACTTACTTCTAATGTTGTGTGCCGCTTCTGGATCTATTACCCGTATTGCTCAGGTATTATGTGTATTATTTTATACTGGGTCGTGTAACTTTGGGTTCTAATACCACCTCTATCACACCCCACCTACTAGTATCGGATCCACCCCGACAACCTATGGATATGATTCACAGCCACAAGATCAGGTTATGCTATTAATAATAAATAAGGCACACAATATATAATCAAGAGAAAAAAATAATTAGTTCATCAATTAATAAAGGAAATAAAGGTTTTCAAAATTAAAAAATGAATGCTAAGAGAATTGAAAAATAAGAACATACGAGCGAAAGTAAAATAAACAACATGTCTCATTATTGTTTATAATTCTCTTATCCCAAGCCATTCGAAAAGCCTAACGACCCGCCTAACTTGGTGAACAACATAAACATAATCCCTATGAAGGACACTATGCTCCCATAAGTAAACTCCTCAGTCTCAGAAGGGTTGGACTCCATATGAACAATCCCAGCAAGAGCAAGAGTCTCCATGTGCCACAAGACATTCCCCTGAGGGTTCCTAGCTTGGTTTCATCGTCATCGAACTCTCCTGGAAAATGGTTCCCTCATGACCTACAAAGCAATCTGAAGAAAACAAGAAATCTACAAAGAATGAGTTCTAAAGAATTCACTAAGGCAGCAATCACACACACACACACACACACACACACACACACACACACACACACACACACATATATCTCGATCACATGAAAACAAAGAGATGAGTAATGGAATTATATGCTATGTATGCATCTAAGAAGTCTAATTATGCAAGGCTTTAGCTAGGCAGACATGCATTAAGATATACATCAACCCTCCTCTGGGTATGTCTCATCATTCTGATCCTTCACGGACTGGCTACGGTTAGGATCTTGGGTAAGGGGTACAATCCATATATCCACCATGGTTGGGCTATAGGTCCACACTCTCTCACCATAATCATTAATCTGGGTATTGGCACATGTCAGGAATCCTAGACCCAATGCAAGTCATATGGTACCTAGATCATCACACAAGCCTCTTCAATCTTTGATAGATTTTTTTGGATGATCTTAAGCCTAAATCATGTTCCTAGATCATCACACAAGCTTCTCCAAACACAAGAAACAAAGATCTCTACACAACATGGATCTGGAGTTTAATAATTCTCTCTAAACATAACTGCCATTAAAATAGATATGAGATACTAGTGATTTGATTTGAAACGAAGAAAATAATTATTACCCATCTCCAATCATCTTCCAGCAGAGACTTGTAAGAAAACCACTCTCTAAAGAGAAGAGAGTAGTTAGCTTACCTTCTTTTAGGATCCAAAAGTCAACAAAGTCTTCACAAGATTCTTCGCGAAATGAGGTTTTCCTTCAACAACATGTGTTCTTTTGACATTGCAGTTATCTCCAATGGTCTACAACATTGAGAAAATTACATTGATACCCCAAAATGGATGCCTTAAAGCATTGACACCCCACTTTATGTTTAAAAAGCACAGAGCCCCAAAAATTGGATTTTAGTTGGATATATTGTCTAGTTTGTCATTAAAAACATTTTTTACACTATTTTTTATAGGGATTTTTTGAAAATAAACAGTGATTTAACTGTTTTCAGTGATGAATTTGACAAGTATATCCAATGAAAATCCAATTTTGGGGTCTCTGTGCTTTTTAAACATAAAATGGAGTATTAGTGCTTTAAGGCCTCCATTTTGGGGTGCCAGTGCAATTTATTCTTAAAATCATGGTAAAAAATTCTAGGGAAACTCAAGTTTCGACCGGGTGAAAATGGGAAACTTAGGTGGAAACTTGAAAAATTTCGAGGAAACCGAGGATTTTTCCGTACAAGTTTCGACATCAAGTTTCGACAAGTTTTAGAGAGTATTTTGGGGTGGGATCCTGTATTTAAGCTAATTAGAATATAAAAAATACATTTGTCGTATTTTGCTAAAAAAATCAATGTAGATATGTTATTCAATGTACATAACATCAATGTAGAGTTGTCCAAAAAGTACATTATAAACTTAACTACTTAAGCACATAACATTCATTATATAATTTCTAACTTCAAAATAGTTGACAATAAAAGGAAAATACAACTTAGTGTTAAGAGGAGTGCCAAGAGTGGATTCATCTTGTTGAGCTGAGTAGTACTATGCCTGTAACATCCTCTCCTCCAACCAACGAACATAGACATCTCATGACATTTTATGCCTATGGTTGTCAAGTTAATCAACAACTATAACTTTATGAGTCTGGTCATCAATATGCTTAAGATAACCAACCTGAGAGAATACGCACTTTGGATAGGGAAGTCCTGATGGAGGGGGTATTTGTCGTGGTATTTGGGGAAACATGAAATAAACAAAAAAAATTGAAAACTGAGAAAGCTACAAAATTTACAGGAAAAAGTCCCAAGTTTCCACGAAATTTCCCAGGTTTCCATGAAATTTCCCAAGTTTCCATTAAATTTCCTAAGTTCCCACGAAATTTCCCAAGTTTATCACGAAATTTGGGAATTTTTCCCCTCATGAACTAGCTGGTCCAACTGGGTTGAACCAAGTTTCGAGAGGTTTTGAGGTTTCGACAAGTTTCAGCGCGTTCGAAGGGCTTTTTTCGGTCCTCATGAATTTCGTTTCGCATTTTTCAAAGTGGGAAGTTTCGGTGAAATTTCGTAAGTTTCGATGGAATTTTGTTCTATGCTTAAAATAATGTGAAAATAGGGTGTCGGGGAGCAAAAGAGGCATTTTTGGCTGTACTTTCCAATCAACCACTAGGGGTGGCAATCATTTGGCCAATCAACCGCCTCAAGCAACTACCTCCTAGTACTTTTCAATACTTGGGTGCTTTGCACTCTCGGCTGATCCCTTACACTGCTGCAAGGATAAACATCATATAGGAAGCTCTTACCATTGATATCTTCTAGCCTTGCCTCTTTGCACTGGATATCCTGCCCAAACCATGTAGGTTCCGATTGGATCCTCTTCCAATTCCCAATAAGGCAAGTTCTTCACCAACTTCATCCAAATCCGTGGGCACTTGGGCTAAAACATGGGCTTCAATTTGGATGGCCCACAATTTCTTCCAACTAGAGGCTTGGGTACTCAAACTTGCAATTCGGGTTTCGGGTTAGGATTATGGGGGTTATTACACTGTGTGAGAAAGATGACGTTGAAACTTAATGTAAATTCATGAAAGAAGGAAGTTGTGAGCCCCTTGAAAGAGTGGAAGAACTTGTAACCTTGGAAGAATGAAAGAGTGAAGAATAGGGGCTTGATCCCTCCCAAAGAGGTTAATTAGGGCCACTTTTCATGATTGGGAACAAAAAGCCTTTAGGTTGCAAGAAGAGGTAGAAACACCATGAAAGTAGAAGTACATACAAAACCCAAGCATTTGGGCTACAAGAGGAGGTTGTTTTTACTTGTTTTTCTTTTTAGGATTTCACATAAAAAAGGGTAAGATGGAATTTTAAAATGCAGTAAAAGTTGATTCATTAGTTAACCCTATTACTCTAACAATAGGGGTACAATCGATGTATAATTTGAAAGCAAGAGAAGTAAATGTAATAGAATAAATTCTAAGAGGTATAAACATAATGTATAAACATAATTATTTACAAACTCAGGGGATGTATATATAATCTACTCTATAAAAAAGGATCCTCAAAGTTTAATGTTTGTAAAGGAACAATAGCATTAAGGTTGGGTTGAATCAGACTTTCTAAAACCCTGACCTTGAATACCCTTGCACTAATCGTGATCTTGACCTTAATCAAATAACAATAATGAGTGCTTTTGGCTACTTGATTTCATAGTTTTCATGAGTCCAGTCGAGCAGTTAAAAAGAACCTTGGTTGGGTGATTGGCATCCAAATGTATAATTCTAGGATTTGCCATGAAATGGAATTATCTTTTTTTTTTGTGTGTATAAAGAAATGGAAATTATATAGACTTTTCCATTTTAGGTTAATTCTATTGATTTCCCTTAATTAGCCTTTACAATTTTAAGGGAGAATCAAGTCATAGGATTAGGATAACCAAACAGTTAAGGACCCGTTTGATAACTCATGAAGTACTTTTGCTTCACGAAATGCCGAAACAGTTTGAGAAGTAGAAAATCTGAAAAATTGTAATAAAATATACGGAATTTGTCTTTGTTATGTTTAGAATGCCAAATTCCATAAAAGACCTATTCTAAAACTGTCTCACTTAGACTCAATCAACACCCAGTATCTCAAGCATATTTCCACAACTCAAAACTTAGTGCGTCGCTAGGTTGGTAATGGAACATATACTTCGTTCTGGTTCGATCCTTGGTTACCACACCAACATATGATGCTTACAAATATCTAAAACCTAACAATGAGGCAAAGGCAAATTACGGTGGCAGAAGCATGCGATGATCCACAAATCATTGAAAGGGAGGTAACCCCATACCCAATATACATCAACATGTTGTGTTGTTTGAGCGGGATGATGTATGAATATCTTGATTTTCCCCAAATGGGGATTTTACGGTGAAATTTGCTCTTCGAGCAATAGTAGATGCCAGATCATCAGCACATACTAGTCAGGGAGCTAGTGGAAGTTTATGTGGAAAATATCAATCCATCCTAAATTTATAGTTTTTTATTTCTGGCAGGCATTAAATGATGGATTACCAATTAGAGCCAAGATAGCTCATTGGAATCATATCCAACATGAGTGTGTTTTGTGTGGATAGAAAAATGAAACTATTTGGCATATTCTAATTTCATGTGATTGGTCAAAGAGAATCCATGCGGCTGGGCCATTAGGATTGAGAACTGAGTTTTGGAATGATACTTCGATGTTGAGTATGTGTCAGAACACTCAGCGTCAATTTGATAGGCCAACGGCAACGTGGTTTTCCTCTAATTTCATAATCACTTGTTATTTTATATGACAGGCTAGGAATTCTATGGTATTTTCACATAAAATTCCCGACCCAAGGGTACTCTTGTCTAGCATTAATAAGTGGGTTAGAACTTCACAAAACCAAACAAGAATTGATGAAAACCCTGACCATTCTCTTGTTAATTCAAGTAATAATATGATAGAACCGATATGGGTTGTAGGAAATGTATGTACTTGTATACCAAGTAATACTAATGTTGTATTAATGTGTGTAGGGGTTCTTAACTAATGGATGAATGTGGTGGGATGGAGCATGGGGATTGCAGTCAATGGACATATAATATCCATCAATTTTGGCAAGATAAACAATGAAGATACACTTGAAGGAACACTAGTGGGACTGTAGAAAGGAATCAAAGCTACGCAGGATTTTGGAATTCAAGTAGGACAAGTCTGGAGTAATTAGTGGAAACAAGCACAAATCCTACCTAAACCCAGTACAACTTTTTGGCCTCTGTCTGTAATAGATAAGTTACTACAATTAGCTAACATAACACTACCAATCAGGTTTGATGTATTCCCATCCCCTGAGCTTCAACAATGGTTTACTAATCTAGCTCTAACAGCTACCTCTGTAGCCTTTGAAAATATTGACCTACAAGCCTATTTATGTAACTGCTTTTAAGTAATATAATTTTTTTCTTCTTATCAAAAAAAAAAAAAAACCCAATTTTGCTACGAGAAACAAAAGTAACAACAAATAATTGTTGCCTCAAAAGTGTTTTTTGAAGTAAAAATTTTCATAAATTTCAATTTATGTTGCAAAAATCATGTGAAATGAAATGATTTTATCAAATGGTTTTCTACTAATTTTTTTGTTCTCAAAGCAAGAAACACCAAAAACTGTTTTCGATGGATTATCCTACGGGTTCAAATTTTAAATCATGATCAAAACAAGCATTGGCCGAATTAAGCAAGCACACTCTAAAGATATCCATAATTCTATATTGTTTGCATTGCATTTACCAAAAGATATCATGCATGTAGAAAAGCCCAACCGGGCTAAACCATGTCAAACACTCAATTTTGACCCTAAGTCAACTAGGGTCAGCGCTAGAATTTTGAACCATAGCTTGGGAGCTTTAGAGACGATTACTAAAAGGAGTCCCCAGGGATGTGCAAATCTGGGTTCAGATCTCCTAAGAAAAATCCTAACCAAGTCCAATCCAACGATCATGAAAGAATCATGAGGAATCAACCACTATTGAATAGACTAGTCTATACCCTAAGCTTAAACCTACTTTGCTCAATCAATGCAAGGTTGGTAGATTGAAAAGATCCATACTTCTCAATGGAGAGGTCATAGGTTTAATCATTGCAGACGAAAAAAATTCTCCCTTGAGGATGTAATCGAGGTGCGAGCAATAGGGCTGCAACTGGGCCGGGCTTTTGCAATCCCAAACCCAACCCTATATGTTTTAATCTAAACCTATTCTCGCATTGACCCTAATTCAGGGCCAAGGATTATTGTCCCTGGCCCTAAGCCCTATAGGGCCAAGACAAGCCCATTCCCGCCCTAATTCACCCTAATTGGGCTTGATCGGGATGGGTTGGCCTTGTCCCTAGCCCTAACCCTAATTGGCCTTTTCCCTAATTAGCCTTGTCCCTAGCCTTGATTGACTCTAATCTTAGCCCTAGCCTTAATTAGTCCTATCCTTGGACCTAAAATATCAAATGTAAATTAAAAAAAAAAAAAATAAATAAAAGTATCACAAGTAAACTAAAATAAAATTCATAAAAATATAAGATGAAACTAAAAATAAAATTCATATAAACATAATATGATTAAAGCTCATACAAAATGATAAAATAGTCAATAAGTTGATAGTGTTGCTTTAAACATAAATAATTCATACTCCATAATTCTATATTGAGCTCTAAAAGTCTCACATTACCTTGGTGATAGAAAGTGTAAACCTTTCCCATTACTTTTGGTGATGGAAATTGAAAACCTCTCCCATTGATATCCTTATGCAACAAAAAACTCCATATTCAAAACTTTGTTAACAAGTAAATCAACGATAATTTAGTATTGATATTTTTTTCTTAGTTAAAGAAAATAATATGTTAGTTACAAACATAGTTATCTGTCCTTCATAAGTTTGTTTTTTTTTTCCTTCCTAAAATATGATATTGTAAGCAAAAGAAAGATGTCAATATTCATGATGAGAAGTTGGAGTGTAGATTTGTTAGATATTAATTCTCTATATACTAGCTTTTATTATTTATAATATATTATCTCGCCTTAATAAAAAAAAATCAATGATTTTGGGAATTGAAAATGACTTAGTTCGAAAAATAATATAAAAAGTGAACTCATAGTCTAATATGATCAACAGGGGCGGACCCAGGATGAAATATGGGGGGGGGGGGCGAAGAACGAAAGCTAGATAACCTTCCCATTAGGGAAGCACTAATGCTTTTTTATCACACATATTATGTGGGCCCTTATAAGATTAATTTGAGGTCCCACCTCTATATTATTTTATTATATTAAAGAATAGACCAACATATATTTTGTGGGGCTCACACATATTTGAAAAAAAAAAGGTAAATTATTGATAATGATATTTTTTTTCCCGACAAAATATAGGTAAAATTAAAGCAACAATATAGAAAAATATATACACATGACTTCAACCCTAAAAAGTTAAATGCAAGCCAATATTTTCTTTGGTAGAAGATGTAAACCAAATTTTTTTTTAGGTAAGAGATGCAAATCAATGGCAATTAGTTACCTACTAACTATAGATATTTTATTCACAATCCAAAATCAAATAAAAAAAATTGCAGAAGAAATAAAGAAACATAAAATATAAAATCAAATAAAAAGAATAAAAAAAAAAAAAGAGAAAAAGAGAAACGAAAAATAAATTGAGTAAGAGAAAGAGTACCTAATTGTGGAGTAGATTTTTTTTTTCAAATTTTCTTAACCCACGCTTATAGAAAGCAAAGAGAATAAATAGAAAGAAAGAAAAGGAAGATAATAAATAAGAAGAAAAGAGGAGAGAGGAGAGAGGATATAGAAGAGAATAAATAGGGATTGAAGAGTTACTTTCTAATTATGAATGCCATTTTGATTTTTGAATACCTAATAAGATGTTTTGAAGAGAATAAATAAGAAGAAAAGAGGAGAGATTTCAAATTAGATTAGAGTTATCTTTTTAATTATGAATGCATTTGATTTTAAACCTAATAAGAGTTTTTCAAAATTTCCTTAACCGTTTAGAAGGATAGAGAGTGGGGGCTTAAAAATTGTTCTCAATATTGGGGGAGGGGGCCAAATAGCGACATTTTACATATAGGAAGAGAAAAAAGTGGAAAAAACAAGGGAATTAAGGGAATTTATATAAAAAATTTTAAAAATCCATGGCCCCTTCATAGGTCCGCCCCTTGATGAATCAAAATGACTAAAGGTCAAAGTCGAGACTTATAATTCTATCAATGTTAATATGAAGATTATGGTAAAAATCTAGTACATGATTATGGTCAAATTACATTAAGACTACAGCCAAAATTAGGGTCAGGATCGGGTCAAAATCAAATGGATGCTTACTACATTAGTAATGAGGATATAATTTATTTTTATTAATTTTTTACATTTTAATGATCATGTTTTTAAAATTTTACACGTGTCAATTATCTCCTCTCCATATGGGTGGAGGGTCCATACTCAAATTAAGACCAGAATCAGGGCTAAAATCATGAGCCTAGATTAGGGCTAATATCAAAATCGGGTCAAGATCAAGGTCAAGATCAGGGTCAAGATCAATACCAGGATCAGGGTCAAGATCAATGGACAAAATCAGGGACAGGCCGGGATGGGCTGGGCGGCTAGAGAGTAATCCCAAGCCCGCCCTTGGCCTTAGTTTAGGGCCAGAATATTTTGGCCCTAACCAGCCCTTATGGACAAAATCTTTAGCCCAAGCTCTATTCGGGCTCAGGGAGGACTTAGGGGTCAAGGCCAAACTTGCACCCCTAGTAAGCAAGCTGGCCCGGATAGAGCTTGGGCTAAAGATTTACCCTAAACCCTAAACCCTTAAAAAAAAAAAAAAAAAAAATCATTCATCGTAACATATATCGTAACATATACTCTCCACTTCTCAACTGCTTTGAGATTTCTCAGTAACTAGGGAAGTGTTTCTCGTGGTGATAGCTCCAAAGCTGAACTTGATCGGCTCATTAAACTAATCGGTTTTGAAAACAATACAACCAAGCTCTACCATAAATGACCAACTTGACTAAAGAATTCGCTACAAAGGAATCTATCTATATTCGGTTAGTGTTATATTTTCATACCCATCGTTTCAACGATTCGGGGGTAGTAGGTATGGTTGGTGAATCAACAAATATCATTTTTTTTCTTCCAGAAATCATAAAAATATCATTTATATTTGAACAATCATATAAATGATGGGTTTTTTTTCTTACTGATTGAAAAACAAAAATGGATTCTGATAATAAAAAAAATTGGTGGTTGTTAAACGTAAACCTCATAGCACCTCCGTGTCTCGTCCTTAAATTGAGGAATGATACCAGATCTTCCATTGTCCTCGCAGATCTGAGAAAAAATAATTTCTCAGTTACTCCATTAATTTTGAATCTGAGCTCCATTTTCAGAAGCTCGAAGTGTGAATAGAGTGAAGAAGAAGAAGAAGAAGAAGATGAAGGTGATTGAGAAGATCAGAGAAGTTGATGGTGAAGCAGGAAGGGTGGTCTTCTCGTTCGAGTATTTCCCACCCAAGACAGAAGATGGAGTGGACAGTTTGTTTGAGAGAATGGATCGAATGGTGGCTCATAATCCTACGTTCTGTGATATTACTTGGGGTGCTGGTGGATCAACCGCTGATCTAACACTGGAGATTGCTAACAAGATGCAGAACATGATCTGTGTTGAGACAATGATGCATCTTACCTGCACCAACATGCCTGTTGAGAAGATTGATCATGCCCTTGACACCATCAAGTCCAACGGGATCCGAAACGTTCTTGCACTCCGTGGTGATCCTCCTCATGGCCAGGACAAATTCGTCCAGATCCACGGCGGTTTTGCATGTGCACTCGACCTGGTATGTAGTATATAAGCTTCTTCTCTACTTGAACCTATTTGTTCTTCATTTTCAATTTCATTCCTAGTTCGAGTTCAAGTTCCCGTTCCATTTTCAATATGAATTCTAAGAAAATCAATTTGCTCTGTGTTGGATCCTTCAATTTCATTTTTTTTTTGTTGTGATTTTGTGACAGGTTGAGCACATGCGAGAGAAGTATGGAGATTACTTTGGTATTACTGTTGCTGGTTATCCAGGTTTGTTGTGTGGCGTAATTGTTGTTCTTGTTTTCAATTTGTATTTCTTTTCCTGTTAGTTAAGTCTTTCCTTTTAACCTCTGCAGAGGCACATCCTGACGTGATTCAGGATGGTGTTGCTACCAATGAAGCATACCAGAGTGATCTTGCTTACTTGAAGAGGAAGGTACATCTTTTTGGCCCGAGTTTTGCCTTTCAGTTATTTAGCTGTTATGATTAGTCAGGTAACGTTTTTATTTTTTATTTCTTGTCTGCTCATCAATAATGGTAGTCTCTGTTTTCATTGCTACATCAACCTTAGAATCTTTTTTGCCGTTTTTCTTTTTATGGAATTATATCAAATTTATTTTACAGAGCTAGAAAGACTTAAGCAGGAGTATGATTGGTGGCTGATTGGTAAACTGATGAATGAGAGAATCATAGGTGGTTTTAGTCATTAATTGTAGCTTAGCTTAAGTCTAGCTGCTCCATTGCCTTTGAGCATAGTGCCACCATATTGTCTACAATTGTTACTTGTTTGATGTTCAGTACAGTTGCTACTTGTTAATTGTTATATTGTTACTACCCTGGAATTTGGTGCTTAGAAAAGAGGAACTCAGAGGGGGAGAACAGCAATTTAGAAGACTGGATTGGGGAAGAAGAAGAAGAAGCACAGAGTGAGAAATAAGGATTTGGGAATTAACTTTCTTCATTGCCTCCATATGCCTTACCACACTACATTTATAAGATAAGATTACCCCTCTATCTATGCTTATGTCCATTCTACCCCTTCATTTACTATCATATAGACCCTACCCATTACAATTTATTCCCATATAGACCAGCCTTCAACCATGATCATAACAGGATGAATGAGAGAATCATAGGTGATTTTTTTCATTAATTGTAGCTTAGCTCAAGTCTACCTGCTCCTTTTCCTTTGAGGGTAGTGTCATCATATTTTCTACAATTGTTACTTGTTAGATGTTCAGTACAAAACAATCGTGAGTCTCTTATGATCTATTGATCATGTATGACAGTTCCGATCTCTTTTTAACATCATCATGTTCCTTTTGATCCCTAATGACAGCCACGACATTTTATTCAGAGATCATTTTTCTCAAAACAGACATATCTTGTGAAGAACTTCTATCTCTGAAGGCTGTTTCTTCAGCAAGCATTGAACTTGCAGTTGGAACTTGTTGGCTTCACAAAAATGGGAGGGTCCAAATCACCTCTAATAGCAGCACGCTGTCCCTGTCCTGTTTTAGAGAGTTTCACAGCTCTATCATCATTTCAACATTGTCAATAAGCAGTTTCAATCACATTGAGAGCTGACTGAAACTGACAAATTTGGTTGCCAAACTTCTTTGGTTTTTGATATGTCGTTTATGATTGTGGGAATTAGGAAAGAACTTGGTTGCTTCTGTTATCTTGCTTCAGATTTTGTTTTTGTTTGTGTTAATGTTGTTTTCCTTTTGTAGGTTGATGCAGGTGCTGATCTCATCGTCACTCAACTATTTTACGATACTGATATTTTTTTGAAATTTGTGAACGACTGTCGTCAAATTGGAATAACTTGCCCCATTGTTCCTGGCATTATGCCAATCAATAACTACAAGGGATTCTTGCGTATGACTGGTTTTTGCAAGACTAAGGTATGTTATCTTCTGCTCATTACGCTCCAGAGAAAAGACAAAGGATTGTTGTGTACTTGTGTTAAAATGAGACATGCCACCTTCTTAAAAGCAAAGTTGAAGTTTGGCTAATGAGAATAAATTTAACTTTGGCTAATGAGACTAAATTTGGGTCAGGAATAATCCAGCTGGACACTATCTTTAACAAGATCATTGATTGTTGGAATAATAACCAGAAATGGAGAAGATATAAAGCTTAATTTTGATCAGATAGGTATGAAATTGTAGTCGATGGATCTGTTGTGTAGATAGAACTGGACAGCAAAATGTGGCCTACAGCTGTGAATCCTTTTATGCTTTCTGATCTGCATCATTGGCCTAGGCAGCTATACATCCCTTCTTATGTCATTAATTAAAAGAAAAACATCACCATGTCTAAACCTCATGAATCATTACGTTTTTATGTTTAGATTTCTTATTTGCACTTTGCAGCAATTTTCAGAACTGGACTTAGCTTATCATTTCTAAGAATTTATGTATGATTTCTAAAAGATACAGATATGCAGCTTCTTTGTATAGAAAATACTATTTTACCAAGATGCAGGAAAACACATGTACTACTATTATTTTGGATGTGTCTTGTTTCTATGTTTCTGTATGTTTGTAATATATGTCATGCATTGGCTAGGTGACTAGTCACATTTGATGCCTAAGGAGACCAGTCGCTCTATGTCAGTCTTGATGCCCAAGGCTATCAGTTGCCCTATGTACCAAGGCTCCGAGGGGCATAGAGGATGAATGAAACAAACCTTGAATACTGATCTTGCCTTGGGTGGCTTAGCCTTGCCTAGGTGTCACCCAAGTATCTGGTGGCTTAGCAACATGACAACTACGTCTCATGCTTATAGTGTACCGCAGCTGGAGTTTTGTGTATGTAAAGTTTGTACAGTAAGTGAGTAGAACAAAATTTTCTTTTGTAGTATATACTTTCTCCTTTTAACATTGAAACCAAATTAGCCTGCATCTGTTGGCTGCGCATCAGAAAGTCAAATTTAGGCATGAGCCATCATTTTATATTATCTTTTTGGGTAGGAGGTGGGGTGGCATTGGGTGAGAGGTGGGCATTTATAAATCTATATGGATTTGGTGATAATGTGATATGTTGCATCATGGAGGTCCTTTAGGCTGTGCTGCTGATTTCTGTCCATTTTAACATGTACTATTTGAATATAATATTTTATTTAGGTACCACAAGAGATCATGGCTGCCTTGGAGCCTATTAAAGATAATGAAGAAGCTGTAAAAGCTTATGGAATTCACCTGGGAACTGAAATGTGCAAGAAAATTATGGCTCATGGGATCAAGACACTGCACCTTTACACACTCAACATGGAGAAATCGGCATTGGCAATCCTAATGGTAACCCCTCATCTCTGTTTATTGATCAATGACTCCTCATTTTATGATTATAAAATACATATATTTATGTAGTATGTAAATATCTAGGTACAATTGTTTCTCTATTTAGTTTTCTAGGTATATCACTGCTAGGTGAACTATCTAATTTCAACCAATTGGAGAGGGAATGTGGTTGATCCTAACTTTCACTGGGAAAGGAGATTAGCTGGGTTGACCAAATGTCCATATCACACCTCCACTATATGACCAATCATGTGTTGCAGTTGCCCATTTCAAATATTCAGCTACTTAAGAAGGAAGGTTTTATATTTCCTTCTGTACTGGATCCTTTCTTTGGCTGCTTCCTTAAAGTATTTTCCCCCCCCTTAATTTTGTTATATAATTTTAAATAATGGAAAGCTAGGAAGTGTACTTTTCTTCCTAGTAGAAGGGGAAGTGTCATGTATTGGGGGTTGGATATTATTGGACTTCCAACTAAGCTTCCACTAGGAAGATGTGATCAGAACACATCTTTTTTATACGACTCACCTTGCTAACCCCACTATTTTTTTAGATCATACTAAGAGTCTTATTTTGGCAGAATCTTGGGTTAATCGATGAGGCCAAAGTTTCAAGGTCCTTACCATGGAGACGCCCAACAAATGTTTTCCGCGTTAAAGAGGACGTTCGACCTATTTTCTGGTAATTTATGTTTTCAAAGGTGTTATATACTTCTACCCATGTTACCATGTATGGGTTTTATGATTTGAAGCATTAGTATTGGTTTGGTCAGCTACTGAAAATGAGATAAGAGATCAATCTATATTACCTATTGGATTGGCTGACCCTTAACAAAGAGCATTTGATCGGTAGCTTGATCTTTAAGTCTGTTGATTGGGAAAGCACAATTTGTTTGATCCACCATATCAAGCAGCTGATATTCTTTGGCCATTTGTTCCCAGGGCTAACCGTCCAAAAAGCTACATATCAAGGACTATAGGATGGGACCAGTACCCAAGTGGGCGGTGGGGCAATTCCCGTAACCCGTCATATGGGGCACTATCTGATTACCAGGTAAAAAGGATTTATGATGTTTGATAATTTTTATGATAATCTTTGTTCTATATTTCATGTTTGACTGAAGGTGGACCTATATTTGATATACTCTATTTATTCCAGTGGTTTTTACTTGTATCAATGGATTTTGATGTAAATAGAGGTAGCCTAGGAATCTGTCATCTATCTGGGCATGCTTTTTTGTGGGTTGCCCTCCATGCTTCCCAACCAGCATGGTAATTAGGGATTGGGATGATCTCAGGCTCTGATCCTGAGTAGGTGAAGCAATTACCCAAGAGCTTGGTTTTCCAGATGTGCCCTTCTGTGCCAATACTAGACCGATTTGGGCAAATATTGCCTGAGTTGGTTGGAAAAGGCAGCGGTAGACTCGGTCCCGTGTCCATATACTAAATCCTGGATCCTTAAACATTTCAGATTCCTTTTAGGGTACAAACAAGAGGACCATGACATGTGGTGACTTCATGCCGCCTCCACGTTCCAACCTCTCTCTCTCTCCCCCCCCAAACCCACTCTTCAATAATAATAATAATAAGTAATTTCTGCAAACAACCCATCCCAGTTATATAAGACGCATTTGGACTGAAACTTAGATTTATTATTTCTGATTGTCTATCACAAACATAAATTGTAAGAGCATGAGCCTGGCTTTAATTTTAATATGGTTGTTTATCACTCTTTCTTTTTGACGTGTAAGGTCTTCTTGTTAAGTTTAGTTGCTGGTTGGTCTAAACCCATATGGAAGGCAATGTGGCTTGTTGATGCAACCGGATTTGGAGGTTAACCCATTAGCTTCCAGTCCTCCATTGGCGTTCCAGTATAGAGGGTGCCCTCTTTTGTGGACATGCTAGGTGCTCAACTTCTGTTTTTGCCTTGTATCTTTATTCTCTCTTTGAGATTTTGGGTTCTTTTGATATTTATAAGAAGTGAAAGCAACGCCACTAGAAGAGGAAAACAGAGAGATAAAAGACTTGTGACCAAGATTCTATAGGTCAGAGCCAACACAGTACTATACAATTGAATAGGAATTTTTTTTTGGCAGCCGCATGACTGCCAGGCCCCTTCCAGTTTCGCACCAAATAATCCTGCTTTGGTCCTACAGTGTCTATTAAGAAGCTGGGGATATACTTCTAATTGTGAATAATTTATTTTACATTCTAGGATTTCAATATTTTAATTTACAATTTGAACCCCTGAGTCAACTCGATCAAATGCCTTTGCATTCTCTTCTCCCCTACCACCAATGGAATCCTTGCTGCCACCATCCGGAACCCTCATCCCTTGCACTTGTTGACTGGCAAGGTAAGACCTTAGAATGTAAATTAAGTTACTCGTAATTACAAGTTTATCTCCGTTTTCTTAATATAGACGGTTGGATAAAAAAAGGATAATGTGGCACAATCATCGAGGGGGCATGCCCCACAGCCGTGCGACTGCAAAAACATCCATTAAAATAGGGTCCAAGATACATGGTGCCTCTAGACTCTACTGCATTAGATAGCTCTTTTGTCAAAGTAGTTACAGGTTCTTGGACTTAATTGCATTACAACAAATAATTGTGGCTGTGCAAATGTGAAGTCTTTCAAGTTCTTGCCTCAAGGTTAAATGGTTATATAGCTAGAGTTATTTCCTATTGATGTGGTTTATTCTCATTACAGTTTATGCGACCACGTTCACGTGACAAGAAGCTTCATGAGGAATGGGCTGTTTCACTGAAATCCATTGAAGATATTCATGAGGTACTCCTTAATTAGCATTTCATTTTCAAATGATATTTGGTTATATGTAATGCTCACAGGCTTATGACCCTTTTTTGCATCCCACTATGCCAGAGATTTATGAAATTCTGCCTTGGAAACCTTAGAAGTAGTCCGTGGTCAGAATTAGATGGGCTCCAACCAGAGACAAAGATTATAAATGAACAGTTGGCTAATGTCAATATGAAGGGTTTCCTCACAATCAATAGTCAACCAGCCGTCAATGGGGAGAAATCTGATACCCCAACTGTTGGTAAATGAAACTGACTTCCATCCTATTCTGAAAATCTTCTATTGAGAATCTGAAATTATTATTTAGGAATTATGTTCTTAGTCCATGAGCCATTTTTCATATAAATAGTTTGTGATGTTGCATATTTTGTAATTTTATACTGTCACATGAAGTTGTCTAATTGTCCACTGAACAAACTTGGGAGAAAATTTGTTTTGTGATTTGTCTACTTTCATTTGTTTATCATGTGAATTGATAGAAGGTGAACTGGAATTGTATCTAATGTTTATGCTTCATAATTATATGTTTAAATTACAACTGAGGTATTTAATTACAAGTTGTTATTTTATTTATTTTTGATGGACATTTCATGCACAATATAGGTCATTGCTATAGAACCTAAAGTTGCAATATGGATCATATCATCAGTTCTTGTGTCTGGGCATTTGCTGTATAATATTCATGAAGCTATTCTTTTGTCTGATAAAATTACTTTGTTATGTATTATAAATAATATTCTTTTCGACCAAAAAATAAATAAATAGTATTCTTTAAACTTCATGACCTAGAATCACCCAATCTTTTTATGAAGTATCACTCCGACAGTAGGACCTAAATTTGTGTCTTGAGTTGACTGTCTGTTGATCTGTTTTTCAATCTTCTAGCGATTTTTTCAGCTGGTTTCCATCAGAGTTTGCTTCTTACTGCTAGCATTACCTCTCAATTTAATGTAACATGCAAAACGTGTTTGGCAGGATGGGGTGGACCAGGTGGATATGTTTACCAGAAGGCCTACCTGGAGTTCTTCTGTTCTCCGGACAAGTTCAATTCATTGGTTGAAAAATGCAAGGCTTTCCCATCTCTGACCTATATGGCTGTGAACAAAGGAGGAAATTGGAGGTCTAATGTCAGCAGTAACGATGTAAATGCCGTGACATGGGGAGTATTCCCAGCAAAGGAGATCATTCAACCAACTGTTGTGGATCCAGCAAGCTTTATGGTGTGGAAGGATGAAGCATTTGAGATCTGGACAAGGGGATGGGCATGCTTGTACCCAGAGGGTGATCTGTCAAGAAAACTACTGGAGGAGGTAATCTTCCTTTCTGCATCCTGCCTTCAAGTCATTTATTGGCAAGAGATATTTTTTTATTTTTTTATTTAGGCCATTTGCTTGGGATATAGGGCTTAATGTTCCAAGCTAATTTCTCTTTTATCTTTTCATTGGCAGGTGCAAAGCAGTTACTTCTTGGTCAGCTTAGTTGATAACAATTATATCCATGGTAATCTGTTCGATGTCTTGAAGGAATATGAGGTGGTCTGTTTTGTTCTGTTTCCGTCTTCAAGCATACCACCTAGTAGGGGGGGCTTGCTTTGCCATCAATTATGAGTGCCCCATGAAGCTCCATGTTATCTTATTAAATAACATTTTTCAAAGTTCTGGTCATTGTGCCTCCCTTCATGTAAGTCTACAAAGCAAAAATGAGTGTGGGTTACCTTCAAGAAGAATTCCATCACTGCGAGTTTCTGTTTTGTGCTTTTATTAATTATTATTGATTATGTAGGTGCTCAGAGCTCTATAATGAATGAAAAGTTCAAGTTCATTTTCAACTTTTGTCAGTGATGCATTCATTCTCTGCACAAATGAAAACCTAACTAGGGCTTCAGTGGGTTTATTTCATACTGGTTTGGCCATATCAGCGATGCACTCTGAACCTGATTAATATGCCTGTTCTTGAGAAAACATAATTTTATTGGAACCAACGGGGTGCGACCTAGTTACGGCATGACAAATGTTACACCCGAGTTGTGTCGTTTCCGGACCTTTTGTACGAGGGAGAACTAATCTCAATGCTCTAATGCATGCATTGGATATGGACCGAATTGGAAAATACTATAGCTTCAGGTGGTGAAGAGCCAAGATCGAGGTGCCAAGCCTTCCCGTCGATGTAAATACTCAGCACTGTTGAATCACAAATGTCGACTTTTATCCCTATTCGACGGGTGGGTCTTGCAGTTGAGCTGGATTTAACCCAAAAACGAATCACGGTCAATTGAGGTGTGTAACTAACTAGTGTCCTCACACTCAAAAGCCCAATACCTACCTACAAGTCTACAACATGTAGTCTCCATTCTTCTTAAACTGGGCCTTGAAAAATCCAAAGCAGAGCCCTGGGTAGATTTAGCAAGACCTGCCGCACAGACGAGGGAGACCTGCTGTGGTCCTCTTTGGTCTTCAGTGACATGATGTGTCGCATATGTGCTGAGAAGTCACTGCATCTCTCGCACAAAACAATTCAACAACTACTCTAAACATGGTTTTGGTTTGAAGTTTCAGAAAACCGATACAGGACTAGTTTGACCTTAATATACTCCTTAAAAGTTGGATTTGTGGGCTATACAATACCAACACCTAACTTTTTGTACTTTGAGACAAATTAAGGGAAAATTGTGGAAGTTTAATATCAACTAATCAACATTATCTCCCAAGTTTAGGGACAATCCAAAGTGCATAAATCGACATAAGAGTGATCGCTCATGGGAAATTATAGGGGTGTCAAATGGTCATTTTGACTCGATTTTGATCAAGTTGATTGGATTGGGTTAGGCATGAGTGAGCCCAGATCACAGTGTTTTGAAACCTTTGGTTTTCAATTGGTTTTGGCTTGTTTCGAGTCTTTTATTATTATTAGAGTATTACCGGGAGGATTCAATATATTTGACAGCATTTTCCCTTTCGTCAAATCAGAGTCGCGTAGAGGAAGCGTGGTGGGCCCATACCCATAGGTCCTAGGCTTACAGTACCATTTATATTTCTACATTTCTTTGTTCACCCTTAGATTTTATATTTTTCATTTAATCGAAAAACCATACTTAGACCAGACAGCAGAATAATAATAATTGCGGTCTGCAATTGAAGGTGTTCAAATTCTCTTATATTAATCAAGGCAAACTTAAGCATGTAATACGTTGTGATATAGAATAAATAACTTGGCCTGAACTAGTTCGGGCGGTTAAACAGTTGGATCCTTGTGGACTTTATTGGATATATCAAGTCGAACAGGCCAAGTCAAGGTCGGTTACACAAGTGTAAAAGCAGGAGATTGGTAACGGAAAACGAAGTATTTAACTTAAACTCAATAATTCATATTTGAGGAGGACTCAATCACTGAAGTTAGTATTGCAGTCCAAGGAATGTTTTAGTTCGAGACGAACTCATGTTGAGAAAACCTATATAAAGATAGGGGATTACAAGAGAAAGGTACACTGAATTGAGCTATCACTACTCAACACTTTATTGTTCATTGTTTTTTTGCTTTCCTTAATCGGAGTCTTTCCCTAAATTCTCTTATA
This sequence comes from Hakea prostrata, assembly GCF_041222555.1. Lineage (NCBI taxonomy): Eukaryota > Viridiplantae > Streptophyta > Magnoliopsida > Proteales > Proteaceae > Hakea > Hakea prostrata. The sequence continues at coordinate 31,307,777 of NC_142602.1, read as the reverse complement.
TTAATCAAGGCAAACTTAAGCATGTAATACATGTTGAGTTATTCCCATCTGCTTACAGCATCCAAGAACATGTGGTTATGTAATTCCATGTGATACTAAGAGTCTGATATTTAATTATCGTTTGGTTACTTCAACAAAAGTTGTTCAAATTAAAATCATGACTCTATGAAGAGTCGTAGGTTTTGCCCAAAAATTATAACTATTTGAATTTCATTATTAGAGGTTAAATCAATGGTAAGAAATATTGGCAAAATTTCTGTGTTTCACCAAGTAGCGACACAAAACTAACCAGGGACATTGACATGCCCTGCTTCGACCATATATCGTTGAAACAAGGGTGATATATCGTTGATATATTGTCATTTTGTCGCCTATAAAAACTTGCTTGAATGAACTTTTGCCTAGTTGTGGCAAAAGTTTGAGAGTTGATTCCAGAGCTTCTCTCTCCTGGGTTTTGATCATTCTTGCTATTTTTCTGTTGATGTTCAACATTTGAGGGTGGTCCTTGCTTGATTCTTACCGGAAATCGCGTGCATTATATCGATCAAGCGGTTTTTCACTCGATTATTGGAGATCTTCATCTCAATGGTAACTACTGTTCTCCATACTTATTTTCATAAAATGAATGCTATAATGATGTTGGATGAGTATAAATTTAAAGGTAAATTGAATACCGTGGTTGATCTACGAACTCATGATGTCAGGGAATTTTTTTTGCAAAATAATTTATTCATTTATTTTCAAGAGCCAAAAATTTCATTTTCCTACACTAAATGCAACAGATTTACATGGTATATGTTTTGTATGATGATAGAATAAATATATATGAACTCAATAGGTTGAGCTTTTGAATCTAGGGTTGAAGCATCTGGATCGGGAAGGGGTGGTACTTGGTGGCATGTGTAGTAGATCACAAAGTTAGAGGGTCACTCCTCCAATAGAACTAGCACCATCTGATTATCCACATCATAGGACTCAATCCTAAAGCAGCATCCTGATGTTTTCAGGAAGCGGGGGCCAAATAGCCCAAGATAATAGATGCATGGAATTGTATAGGTAAAAAGGTTAAAATACAGGTAAAGTAAAAAACTAAACAATCGTTTCCTCAGTCTTATACAAAATGTCTTCGTAAGTATAAACATAAGAGACCAAGCATGGCCGCTCCCACACCAATGTCGAACTAATCTTGGTACGAAGCGTAATCACCCTCGGGATCTTCACAATGATCTTCATGGTAGCCAGTACCCTGAGGGTAGTATGCCTCATCGGGGTTTGTCTTGGTGTAGGTGCCATCAAATCCTTTCGGACCTATAGAATAATCTAACAAAACAATTGCACAGAAGGAATGAGTTCAAAAGAACTCAGCAAGGTAGTTATTCCATAATACACAAGTCACATAATACAAAACATAACATGATGCAAGATGATATGAAACGGATGATGCAAATATGATTCTAACTCTATATATGCTAGTCTCTATGGTAGACATGCTTTAAGTCATAGCACCATACTTCTTTGGGTAGGTCTCAAATCACTCTTCCCTCAACCATTTAAGATATCTTGGGTTCTTCAGTGGTAATTGGGTCCTGCATCCCTTGGGACAATCCATGGCTGGGGTTTAAGTCACCGCTCTCTCACATCACCATTGGTATAAGTGTTGGCGCATGTCACGGTAAAGCCTAGCCCAATGCAAGTCATCTACTTAGTCATATCATGTCAGATCCGGATACTTCCCCTATGGCTTTAACCAACTCGGTTCGGTATCCTTCACACTAGGGTCACATATCCTATGGCTACAACCAACTCAGACTAGAGACTCATCAACCCTATTGGTCATCCACAAATAGTAGACGGGAAGCTCTCACGGGTTGGTTACCGGTCTTGAGCATCTGTGAGCCCAAGTCTAGCTATTTGCAACCCTACCAGTAAATGGCCTCCAATGAGTATCCACAATGTGATTTATGTCCTCTCACGGGTTGGTTACCGGTCTTGAGCGCCCACCAAACTACTATCCATGGGTCATTCGGTCTCAATACCCTTCCGATTTGGGTCTGATACAACAAGGACATCCTAGCCAACACTTCTAGACAAGTCCTATACATGACATCCAATAATCCGGGAAAGCGTCAATGGGCATCTTCGAAGAACATCCCATACTATTCCCTCCGATGTCCAAGGACATAAATGTCAATAGGACATCCCCCAATCCTAAATCGTACTTATCCAATCACATTCTCAATTTCACCATATCATACACAAGTGATACTTCATCATATTGAAAGATAAGTCATAACATCACATGATCAATCATACATGTAATTGATAAGAATGAACAGTCATGATAATCAATAAGTGTATAAACACAATACTACTGTCTCAAGTACAAACAATAGTCATTTGATGTCCAAATACAACAAATAAGCTAAGCCTACTAAGTTGCCAACATCAATGTAAGATTCACATAGTCTATGCATTTATGGTGATAACCATCCTTACCTTGAGTCGAGATGAAGATAATCTAATAATCACAAGAGAATGATCTAAAGATAGTATTTAGACCCTAGACAAACATAGATGAAATATTAGAAAAGAAATCGGGAAAATCGGAGGTCGAATGGATCAAAGAAATTACACAATGCATCAATCAATTGGTTGACTGACCCAATCGACCAAGCAGTCGATCAAGTGAACAGTGCGGGGCTGAATAGTGGATTATGATTGGAAACCTATCTTTCGGAGCTCGGATCACTCCGAAATTTGGAGGGATTGATAGGAACAGTATAAGAACACTATCTAGCAAGTAATTAGCATAATCCAATGGTCTAAATAGGAATCCCCAAATTGAAACCCTAGGTTCTATATACTAGAATCATAGTTTTCAAATGAAATCAAATGCAATTGCAAGGGAAATTAGACAATTGAATAGGATCATATGCTAGCATAGAAATCAAACTTAGCATGCTTTACAATTCAGTTTATGACAAGATAACAAGTTGCTAAGAAGAAAATCATGGAAATGTATATACAAGGATCAAAATGAGAGCATAGCATAGAGGTAGAAATGGAAGGGGCTTATGCATTAGCAAGGAATGAACACATGAATTGGTGGTTGCAAGGTTGTAGCACCAACTTCATGGTTACAACATCAAGTAAGAGAAGGGATTAGAGTAGAATAGAGAGTAAGAGAGAGAGAGAGAGAGAAATCATACCTTAGAGATGATTTTGAGGATGAGAGGCAATGATTGGCAATGATGGATGCAATAATCCTTCACCACTACCAAGAGAATGTCTTGGGAAGCTATCTCCTCGTTCTCAGGAGTTCAAATGAGTAGAATAGGGTTCAAATCACGAGGTTCACTTAAGTAGAGAAGAGAATATCCAAAAAGCATCAAATTCTCGGATTTGGGAATCCTTTGATTGACTGGGCTAGTGGACCAATTAGTCGACCAAGCTAGTACAACAAGTTTGATCTAGGGAATTGAAAGGCCAGAACAACTCAAACTCAAGTGGGTTTTCTCCTACAAGTCAATCAACAAGTCTAGATTAGAGTATTACCTTTGAATCGAGTCCGGAAGTGCATTAGGTACTTCAACTAGACTTCCCCTCTTCTAGGTGCAGCTTCTCACCGAACACTGAGAGTGCATCCAAGTAAGGGGCACCATCCACCATCGTCAATGTCCATGGGCTTGGAATCAAACACCAAGTCTTCAACTAAGAGGGCCCACAAATCTCTCCTTCCTCCACTCCGGGTCTTCGAACCTATAAACATCAAGCTTCTGGGTTTGGGTCAGGGTTTGGATAGGGCTGGATTTCACACCATGAGCTTGGATGAGTCTAAAGGCTTCACATCTACTTATAGGGCTTATAGCTATGGTCCTTATGGTGTCCCTCCCCGTCATGGACATAACGGTACGAGTATCCCTTCTTGTGGTAGTTTCATTGATTATGGGTCAAGCTCGGGCACATCTGAAGTTGTGGAATCCATCTTCAAATGGGTTACCCCCACCATACGTACTAGCACCACCACACCCAATAGAGTCTCTTCCATATCTCTATTCCCATTTCCCTGTAGATTGAACAGTTCTTAGTCTTATGGATGACATGTGCTACAGAGCTACAGTTTGTGACTACCTCGACAACCATCACTAGAACATGTCATGAGATGACTATGTAAATCAATTGAGCAAGACAATCATAGCGAGACACTTGGTCCCAGGAGAGGGGATGGATCCATCGAGGCACAATACTTGGTATTGAGATGATGGAGTTAGAGCCGCCATAGCACGTCAAGCAGCAACACAAGGTTATTATTATTCATATTCTACACCTATATAGTTGTACTTGTTGTACATGATACATACTTGACTACATGTATAATGAATTTTAGTTGTCTTTGTTTTGTAGTTTTGTGAAGATCTTTGTGGTCTCTTGCACCATTTGCATATTTACAGATGGGCATGTGCCAATCAAGAACACCACTTTAGGTTACTCCCCGTATGTTTATTGGCTTCAAATTAGGATAGACAATAAAAAGCAGCCCAAAATGACCTCAAATACCCCCGAAACTGGAGGGAAAAACATTCCAAATTTTGCCGACATTTCAGTGAAATTTTGAGGTTCCGATGGTTTCCCCAGGTAGCGAAACCTGACATTTCGCTGAAATTTTGTACCTTGGTCAAATCCATAGATTCTCCCAAATCGAAAAGGCCTAGATTGTGTAATTCTAATAACCAAACCATCATTGAATATGAGTTGGTTTATACGATCAGGTCCCCAAACAATTTGTTTTAATGCAAGAAAATTTTCCCAAATGATCATATTTTAAAAAAGATTTACTCAATAAGATATTTTTAAAAAAGTTTTACTTAAATGGATTAAAGATTTCTATGAGTTTGGAGATTTTAAATCTATAGAGTCATAATTATAAAATTAACTGTTTGGTTAACCAAATATGTGGAATGAAATATGTGGATTCATCTGTGATTTTTGTGAATGTGCAAATGTTTAGCATTTTTGTAGTAGAGATGAAATCTCTAGATTTCACCCCATATCCATAAATCTACAAATTCACGTTTTTGTGTAAAAAGATGAATCTCTAGATTTCATGAATCTAGAGATTTTCACAACCAAACGGGTATAAATCTCGCATTCATAAATCTAGAGATTTCAAATCTCTAGATTCATGTAACCAAATAGGCCCTAAAATAATTACCAAATTTCAAATTTTGTGATATTTTTTTTTTGCCCAACTAATATTCCCCTGTGAATTACCAAACTTACCCTCAAGTCTATTATATGTATAGTTTAGTTAATATTTTTTTACCTTTTTAAATAACTTCAAATTTCAAGAGTACATTATTAAAATAAAATAATAACTTTGAATGCTAATTCAAATGTGAGAGATTGTCTACCTATTTTTTAGGAAATGAATTAGTCAAAAAATTTTTTTTAAAAGTAAAAAAAAAATAATTAATTTATATATAAAAGACTTGAGGGTAATTTGGGTAGTTCATAGAAGAATATTAGTTGAACGGAAAAATTATCACAAAATTTGGGATTTGATAATCGTTTTCAAAAATAGAATCCATTTGAGTAAAATTTTTTAAAAAAATATCTTATTAAGTAAATCATTTTAAAAACTAACCATCTAGGAAATTCTTCCTTTAACATGGAAGTTCCATAGACTTGACATAGGAATGAACTGCATGTATCGAGGTATTAAGTAATCAAATGCATTATACAACTCTTTTGATATATCTTCAAGTATGTGGAGGGCATCAATAAACAAATCACAATGTCAAAGTTTGGGTATAGGTGGTTGACGGATTTTTATTGCAGTCGCTGCTAGCTGCTGCCAACGGCGTTGATCGCGCCATGTAATCAAAATATGACCAAACGGTTGAGAATCAAATGACAAGGTTTACTTGTAAATATGATTTTTTATTTTTACATTTTGAGGGTTTAAAGTTTACTAATTTACAAAATTAGATCCCTCTTTTACCCGATTCCCAAATCTCCTGCTCAGATCCCCACAACTTGGGTCCAGGCTTCCGAGAAACCAGAGCACTCCGGCAAGCAACTAGTACCTTCGTCCGGTCGTCTTCAACTTTTGATTGCTAATTGATGTTGTCATAGACAAGGAGAAGGTGAGTGAGTTTGATTGGGAATTCCAAACTTGTTCCTATTTTTATCTCTTTTCACATATTCCAATTCAAATGAGTGAGCGCTGAAATTCCTTTTCTGATTCAGCAACAAGTGGGGAGCTTTTATTTTCACATTGGATCTTGATTTCAGTCCTTTTATTCTTGAGCTACCTCCTTCCACAACCATGTCTGCTAAAAGGACTAGCAAAGCTGAGACAAGTCGAAATGGAGAGGTGGTGATTACATTCAAGAATGCGGTTCTGCTAGATTTGCTCTCTGGGTTAGGTTAATAGTGACGTTTTGGCTTGCCCATAAGGTCTAGGCTATAAATCTCGTTTATGGTCCTTCTCAAACACTCTTTTTCCTCTAGGGTAAGAAACTGCCATCACCTTATCAACTTCGTTGTGATTCAATCTTGATTGTTTAAAAATATTGTTGGGAATTTTGAATATGCCCAAGGACAATTGTGGAAATTCATTTATTAGACAGTTACAAAATATGAGGATATATTTTGGTAACCACTGACCCACTAAAACACAATTGAGTCATGGGATTTTTTTTGGGAAACCACTCTCTCGCTCTCTCCAAGAAACGTAGGAACGGAAGAAAAAACGTCTGAGTTTTTCTTCTTCATAGCTTCGATCTCGCTCTTAGACCATCCATCCACAACAATATTTGGGTTGTGGATTTTCTTCTCTTTCCATGAGATTGAGGAGGATTTGCTTGTGATGAATTTTGTGGAGGAACAAGTACGTGGATCTTTATCTTCTTTTGATGCAATTTCTTTATTTGGGAATAGCAAATCCATGTAAGGATCTATCAGTTCCTTTTCTAGAATAATATATCATGCTGTCTCCCATGTATGATAAATTAGAGAACCAACATTGGCATTAGAGCTAGGTTCCCACGTTTCTTTGTTCCTCCTGAATTCTGTTGTTTGATTTATTGGATTGGATTCAAGTGTGAGGATCCAAGGTTTAATTGGAACCCTAAATTATTATTGAACTAAATAATTTAATTTTCTTTAAGGATCCTGTATAATTTTCCTTTAGTTTTTCTTGGATTTATGTGCATTTTGTTTATTTTTTATGAATGGGATGATGAGATCCAAGAATCCAGTCCTATGTGGGCATTAGGGTTTGTTTTTGGAGGGAGGAAAATCCGTCTTAGAGGGCAGACTCCCATAAGGCAAGCGGTCTCAGAATCCATCTCAGATGGATTGCCAGATGGCAATCCGTCTCAAAATCCGTCTGGTTCAGAAGGTGTTTCAACTTTATGGACACCTATAGCTCGACACTCTGAGTGATATTTGGGCATTAAGAGCCTAATGGGGCTAAGGGGGAGCTATTGGGGTAGAAGTGTTATTTGTGAACCACCTCATAGCATGTGCATGACTTTGTGAGTAGTAAAGCAATTTTAATTGTTGAATCATACTTCTCGCGCAGAATAAAACTAATATATAAATTCTATGTGGATTTGCATGAGAATTTGATTGGATGATTAGTTAGCATTTCTTTTGGTTTAAATGCTTATCCCGTAGGTTGACCATGCTAGTGTGAATTTGTTGTTGCTTGTGTTTTATGCTAGAAATGTTGAACTCATCTTTGCATGTATTGTCTCTAGTTGATATGGTTGCAACTAAGAGCATGATTGCTGACCTCACCAAGGGAGATAAGCTGAATGAGAGGAACTATGACCTCTGGCACCGAAAGGTGCAATATCTCCTTGAAGAGCATGACATGCTGAAAACCATAAATCAAACTGTGTCCCCACCTGAAGAAGGTACCATTGCACAGTATGGCAAGGACCTTGAGATCCACAATTCATGGAAGAGGAAGGACAAGGTAGCTAGGATTACCATCCTAAACTCCATGAGGGATGATTTGATGCTTTGATTTGAGAAGCACCAGACTACAAAGTCTTTGTGGGAGGCAGTGAAGTTTTAATATGAAGGGACTTCTACCACTAGAGGCTGCCAGCTCGAACTCACTTTTGATGATTATAAGATGCGTTAGTGTCATACCATAAGGCAGCACAAAACTATCATGTCCAACATGATAAGTGAGTTGAGCGCATGTGGGTGCCAAAAGATTGATGAGGAGCAAGTCTTCGCAATCATCAGGTCATTGCCTACGTCTTGAGAGCACATGAAGATCTTCTTGACACATGCTGATGATGTCAAAACATTCGATCAAGCTACCAATCACCTTGAGCTAGAGGAGGACCACATGATGGGTGATGCCCCTCCCACTGATGTATTTGCTACTGAAGTAAGCACTAGTAAGGGTGCAAGCTTTAAGCGCAAGAAGGATAAGGCTCAACCTCAATGTTCCAAGCAAGGCAATAAGGGTGGGAATAGAAACAAAAATGGCCTTAAGATTTCTAAGGGGACCAGAGGTGGCAAAAAGAAATTGCTTGCGATTTGCTTTAATTTCTGGAAGCCTTGTCACTTTGCTCGTGATTGTACTGAGCAAAAGGTATATACTTTGTGTTATACCTCATCTTGTTATGTAACAAGCACTTCAATGCTTGCTAAATTAAATCCTCTGGGGATTGTTGATTTAGGTGCGACAAAACATATAACAAGGGAACGTTTGTGCTTCGTGGAATACCGCCGTATTTCAAGAGGAAGCAGAGAGAATAACAATGGGGAACAACTCGAATGTGGAGATCCATGGCATAGGCATGTGCAAATTAGCTTTGTGGGGGTGGCTGGATGTTGTTATTCCATGATGTGTTGTATGCTCTAGATATTCCGCAGAATCTTGTTTCTATTATTTTTCTTAGGAGACATGGTTTTAGAGTTGTATTTGAAAACAATTCTATAGTTTTGTATCTAGGAGATACAATTTATGGTTGTGGTTTTCTCTAGAATGGTTTTATTGTTGGATACAATTGATTATTTATCTAATTCTAGTAGTGCTTTTGTGTGCCAAAATATTGTGTGTATTGATTCTATTGTGTGGCAGCTTGACTAGGGTATATTGGCCTAGATAGGATGAATAGGTTGGTGAGGGAAGGCCTCTTGGGCCAAGGTTCATTATCTGAATTGTCAACCTGTGAATCATGTCTAGCAAGAAAACCATTCAGATGTTTGTGGACCCATGAATGTGCATACTAGGAGAGGAAAAACTTATTTCATCACATTTATAGATGACTATACATGGTATGGTTATATTTATCTAATATCTTGTAAGTTAGAAGCTTTAGAATGTTTTAAGAAGTTCATGAGCTTAGTTGAGAATTAGTTAGATAAAAGAATTAAACTCTAAGAATGGATAGAGGTCGAGAGTATCTCTCAAATATGTTCAAAGAGTTATGTGATGAAAATGAGATATCTAGGCAACTTACTATTCCTAGGACTCCACAGTAAAATGGGGTTGTTGAGAGGAGGAATAGAATGTTGCTAGACATGGATCCATGATGGCGCAGGCAAACCTACCCATCTCTTTTTAAGGAGATGCTTTGCTGACTGCAACCTATATCCTCAACAAAGTTCCAACCAAATTGGTTTCTTCCACACCATATGATTTGTGGTACGGAAGGAAACTAGATTTGGATCACATGCGCGTATAGGGTTGTGCAACATATACTCAATCTACCTCTCACCAATATGGGAAGCTTGGACCCAGAGAAAGAAAGTGTATCTTTGTGACATATTCTGAACACTTGAAGGGCCATATCTTTATTGGGCTAGATGAGAGTAAGAGGAGAAACGAACTTGAGCCTAGGGATGTGACATTCTTGGAAAATCATTTTTCCATCTCTTACAAGAGTTAACAAAGAGACATTGTAATTCTTTGAAATACAAGACAATGATGTTGTCACTCCAGGGACTCAGAATATGGATAGAACCTGGCGTTCATCCAAAAGATCCTAGCGGGAGTGAGAGTGCAGATGTGATAGCTCCCTTAGAGGATGAGCAATCTAACACGCACTTGCGCCATAGTTAGCGCAGCTAGTTCCTCGTCGACTTTTCGACATAAAGGATGAAACCTACGTGGTAGCTCCTAAAGAGACTGACTGTGAGGCAACTGAGATGACTCTAGTTGATTAGCAGGAACTAAAGAGCATGCAAGAAGCTCTTGCGGGAACGAGCTCAAAGGAATGGCTGAAAGCTATAGAGGAAGAGTTGGAGTCGATGAGAGTTAACCATGTCTGGGACTTGGTTGACTTACCGCCAGGCCAAAAGGCAATTGGGAACAAGTGGGTTCTCAAGATCAAGAGAAAGGATGATGGATCTATTGAGAGATTCAAGGCTCGTTTGGTGGCTAAATGCTACACCCAAAGAGAGGGCGTTGATTATGAGGAAGTTTCCCCCCCTGTGGTTTGGTTTGCCTCCATCTGCCTCATATTATCCATTATTGCTTAGATGGACTTAGAGCTTTACTGAATGGATGTAAAGACTAGTTTTCTCAATGGAGAACTTGAGGGAGAGATCTATATGGATCAACCTCAAGGCTTTGAAGCTAAGGGACTAAAGCACAAAGTGTGTAAGCTCAAGAGGTCCATATATGGCTTAAAGTAGGCATCTAGATAGTGGAATGTGCACTTCCACCAAGCTATGATGGAAAATGAATTTTCCATGCTTGAGGAAGACCACTGTGTTTACACCAAGAAATCCAATGGTAATTTTGTCATTCTGAAACTGTACGTAGATGATATACTCATAGCTAGCAATATCAAGGAGCTATTGGAAAACATTAAGAAATGATTGTCCTCTATATTTGATATAAAGGACATGGGTGAAGCAAGCTATGTGCTTGGTGTCAAGATTATCAGAAATAGGCGAAAGAGATTACTGGGTTTATCTCAAGAGACCTATATTGACAATGTCTTAAAGAGATACCAAATGCACAACTGCAAACCAATAGATACTGCAGTGGAGAAGGGTTTGCATTTATGCCTTGACGTGGGTCCTAAGACTCTAGAGGAAAAAACAAAAATGGAAAGAGTTCCATATTCCAGCGTTATGGGTAGCCTTACATACGCTATGATGTGTACTAGGTCAAATATTTGTTACATAGTGGGTTTGGTTAGGCGGTGCCAATAAAACCTAGGCATAGAGCACTAGAAAGCAGTCAAGAGAATATTCAGATATCTTAGAGGAACGAGTAACTTCATGTTGTGTTACCAAGGATTGGATTTGCGATTGGTTGGCTATAGCGATGTTGACTGGGTTGGAGACATTGATGAGCGCAAATCAACCTCTTGGATATGCTTTCTTGTTGAATGGCGGGGCCATTTAGTGGTATAGCAAAAAGCAGACTTGTATAGCACTCTCGACATGGAAGCAGAGTATGTGGCATGCTCAATTGCGATACAGGATGTTGCTTGGTTGAGGAGGTCCTACGACATACTAGATTTGTGTTGACATTCAAAGAGCCTGCCCTTGTCTTCTGTGATAGTATGACAACTCTTAGTTATGTCAAGGACCCCAAGTATCATGGGCATATACAAGTGAGATATCATTTTGTTAGAGACACTATAGCAAGGAAGAACGTTGTACTTAAGCATATATCTACTAGTCAAATGGTAGTTGACCCTCTTACCAAACCTATAGCCAATGATGTTTTCATTTCCCATGTAAAGTCCTTGGTCTTGCGTAGATTGTGACTTATTTATGTATTAAAACTTCCTTATTATTGAGTAATATGAGTTCATTCCAGCCTTTCTTTTTCACCTTTTGTGTGATTGTGTTCTTCTAGCATAAAACGTGATATGTCAATAGGCATGAGAAAAGCTCACTCACACAAGCATTTGCCTCTGGCGCTTTGGTAGCGAGCAAAGATGAGACGGATTGTGAATGACCTTGTGTAGGTCGATTCATAATCATATTGTCGCCTTGATTTTAGAATCAAGATAAGATTCTATATGGTGAAGAGAATCGACATGAATGTTCCCACTATTCATGTTGCTTATAGAAGCCAGTGCGAGTACTTTATGTGGCTCTGGGGTAGCGACAATAAAAAAACTTGGGTTAGGTGAGTGGTGCAACTAGACTTAGACTTGTATGGTGTTGGAAACTGCTCTCTCTCTCTCTCTCTCTCAGAAACGCAGGATTGGAAGAAAAAACGTCTAGAGGTTTTCTTCTTCCTATCTTTGATCTCACTCTTTGACCATCCATCCACAACGGTATTTAGGTTGTGGATTTTCTTCTCTTTCCATGAGATTGAGGAGGGTTTGCCGGTGAAGAATTTTGTGGAGGAACGAATACGTGGATCCTTATCTTCTTCTGCTGCAATCTTTCTTTATTTGGGAATAGGGAATCTAGGTAAGGATCTATCACTTCCTTTTCTAAAATAATATATCATGTTGTCTCCCATGTATGATAGATTAGAGAACCAACAAATATGATTTAGAGTTCCTTAGTTTTTTACATTTCTGCAGGTTGTTGAGTGTTTGTTATCGTACTTTATAGTCTCTTCCGGTGTAATCCTTAGAAATGTTCAGTGAGTTAAGTTGATCCCTATACTTGGTTTTGATTTACTTCTTGATTCTTATTTTTTGTTAGCTTTAGATAAACCTAACTGGGGGTTAATAATGTCTTAATAGTTTCTCAAGGCAGTTGTGCGAGGTTTATCAGGGCTTCCTCTTAGTAGGTCTAAACTACCTCATTGGTTTTACAGTTTTACTTTAGAGTCGATCTAAAATTTGAGTTTCAAAGTGGTGTTTGTTTGATAGCTTGTACTTGACAATGTGCCATGAATGGGTTTTCTTTTTTTCTTGATGTTTAGGTGAAAAATGTGTTCTTAGCTCTTCTGGTTCGCTCCCGGCTTGGTTCTAGTTCCTGAAGCAAAAGCAAAAGTGAGAGTGGGCTGCCTCTAAGGACGGGAAGCCACCTCTGATGATTGAGTTAGTTTAGGTAAGGAAAAGGGAGACTTCCCCTTAGGAATAGGCGCAAGGAGGAGGAAGAAGATGAGTTCACCAATGATTGCGGAGAGTCCAAGTCTTACCTTTGTTCATGCTCTCAGATGGAATATATAGTTGATTCATACCTATAGCGATCATGGACATGTTATGGCCCTTAGATGCGTATCTCGTTCAGTGGAGGGCGGAGATGACTTCGTAGAGGGCCTTGAGAGACAAGCTTGGTGACCAGGTGATCCTGCCGTCAAAAGGTCTTATCAATACATCAATGGTCAGCGTCATTCTGATGATGACGTGATAGTGGCCCACGATTAAGGGGAAAAATGAGTCGCCGACTCTGGGCTCGAGGAAGGCTTTAAGTGGGTCATAAGCTTCCATATCCACAGCAAAATATTGAGAATCCCTTATGCATTTAATGCTAGATTTCCTTCTCCTTCTTACTGGGAAGTCCCATGGGGGTTGGAGTGCCTTATCATCATGTCATTCGCCATTCAGCTTCTCTACGGGTGAATTCCGCGAAGCGCCTTATCCAAGAAGCACTCACTGAACCTCCCGGTCCAACCATGGACCTCAGATACCACTTCAAATGACTACTTTTTAGTTCAGAGATTCCAGTTGTTGATATCGATAACATTAGCCCCCTAATCTTTATGATAACTTCTTTGTCATAAAGAATATTTAGCTCAAATACCGATGTTTTCATAGTTGAGGTATCCAGGAAGCCAAAACAACTTCTTTGGAAGCAACAAAATATCTTCTTGGCGAGTCCCAAAGCTTGGATAAGTTTGCGCCGTAAAAGCTGATGTTAATTTGATAGTTATTCCGATTAACCACATCATCCTTAATAATGTGCACGTCGCTCAACACGCTTGTTTCTTCTCCACGTGTCTTATCTAGAATAACTTCTCTTTGAAGTTGAAGCATCGAAACAAGAGGATCTTCAATCCAGAAGAATATTGGGTGTCGCTTTTGGCTCCAAAAACCTTTATAAATTGAATTTTTGTCACTTCTTCTCTTTACTGCTCATTCTGCAAGCTTTGCAACTTTCTCCTTGAGTCAGCATTCTCCAGAAGTTCTCAGTTCTTCTTTGTTTTGTAAGTTTATCTACACTTTAGAGAGTGCAATGGGTAGGAAAACTGCAAAGAAAACCAACCCTTTTACTAATCCCAGCGCCAAGAACCCATCAGATCTTTAGAAAGAAGTGGAGAACAAAGAAGACCCCCTGGCTGGTGCTGTAACACCTAGCCCAAATCTAGCTCGGAAACCCGATCTGTTTTGCGTGAAGTAGGTTTTGTTTAATGTTGACTTTGAAGTTTGACCGTGATTTTAGTTTTACTATCTTTGAAAATCTTAGGAAGATGTCTTTGTGGGCCATCTCAGTAGAAGATATGGTGTTTGACCCAAAACCCATGGATATTGATGATGGTGTTTCCTTATGGAAACCTTATTTGATTTGGTGTTGAACTATTTATTTGTGAAGAAGAATTTGGTTGATGGACCTAAAGCTTAGTTGGACCTAGTTTGAAGACATCCCTCCATACTAGGTAAGTAGTATGATGTGTTGAAAGAAGCCCATCCAAAAATATTGAAGTTTGGCCCATTAAATCCTTTGTTTTGAATAAGCTGTCCAGGCAGTGGCATTTTGGTAAATATCTGTTTTGATGGTTTTCAAAAGCTTTATTTCTTTTAATTTCGTGGTAAACTATTTCCATTATGTTTCTAAACCTTTAGATAGTGTGGGATCGACCTTTGAACTTCCTCTTTGGCAACCAATCAACCAACAGGGTCAGTTTGGTCAGTTTGGTGAAACCCTAGTAACTCTTGAACTCTTTGTGCTATTTAAAAGGGGGAACTCCATGTGTTTCACTCTCAATCTGTTTCTAAGTCTTTGGAGAACGTGGGAAGATCCCTAGATCCTCTCCTTCGAAGCCAAGGAAGATACTCAAGCAACTGTTCAGGTTTCTTCAGCGGTTTCTCTTCTAAAAGGTTGGTATGCAATTCGTTTCTTCTTTAATTCATTCTTTCTTCTCTACTTCTGATTTTCTGATCATGAGAAGGGTATTACACTACTGTAATGACCTCTTCTTTAATTCTTTTAACCCTAGAGTGAATCCCCCAATTCACTCTATGATCTTGAAGCCATATGGCGATGATCCTTGAATTTGATTCCACCAAAGCTCTTAATGATACTTTCCCTAATTTCCTACCTATCTTTATTATTGTGGGAAAGGTCTCATATTATTACCATGACCTTCCCTTGTGTCCTCATGATTGAGGAGTTGATCCTTGTTTTTCTTTGGAACAATTGGCAACCCTTTTATTTTCTATTAATTCATTGGACCATCCCCAAAACCTTTCTTGATTGTAAATTCCTTGCCCTAAGGGTGAATCTTTATTCTCCTTAGTCTTTTCGTGGGATACACGGATTCTTGTTAGTAAATCCCTAATTGTATGATTTGAATTTGTTTCCCTTCACTTTAATTGAGAACCTTATTTTCTCTCATTAGTAGACCCTTCCTAATTCCATTCTTTATTTTAAAATACTAATGAGATGTTCCTTTATCTATCTTGGGTTGTTTTTGTGAGAATTATTTATGGGTAACTCTCATGGGAGGTAACCAACTCTCATGAGAGGTAACCATATATGAAACCCTATTGTTCTTTTATTTGTTGGAAACTTCCCAACACTTTTTCAGATTGTGCATTCTTTGTTTCTCTTTCCCTTGGGTGATATTTGTGTTAACCTAAACTTGATCACTATATTTTCTTCATGATCCATGTTTAACCTAATTAGGATTTCTAATTATTCTTTCTTCGTTCTTGTTCTTTTGAGATCGGAAGAAGATGATGCATTCTTGCAACCATCTATTACATGATCTCATTCTATTCTTTGAGATCTATGATCATCATCATGATCTTAACCCTAGCTAATAAATTCTTTGAAACCCTAATCCTTTTATGATCTTTCGGAAACCTCTTGTAACCTTCCATGTGAGGGAAACCTCATGGGTAATGTTTCTGTTAACATAAACTAGATTTCCTATGATTTCTTGTTATTTTCTTGATAACAATCATTCCCTCTCTTTCCGTGATCATAACCTTTTCATGAGCCATATGTTATGATGAAACCCTAACCTCTTTGTTACAAACCTATTATGATTGATTTTTCGGACTATGATCTCCCCCATGTCTTCATTTGGGTTTGGTTGTACTTGGTCTTCAACCCCATGAGCAAAGCACCCTTGTATAGCAATATACTTGGGGCGGTCACTAGTGGCGGTTGATTAAAC
Organism: Hakea prostrata; assembly: GCF_041222555.1. Lineage (NCBI taxonomy): Eukaryota > Viridiplantae > Streptophyta > Magnoliopsida > Proteales > Proteaceae > Hakea > Hakea prostrata. The sequence goes on along the minus strand of NC_142602.1, from coordinate 31,291,474 downwards.
CAACGACCGCCTTAGCGACCGCCCGTTCGCTTGGGAAAATGCCCTCTTTGCCCCCTGTTCGTTATAAATAGCATCCCTCGCCCTATTAACGCATTATTATGTTCGGGATTGCTATTTTGGCGATTAGAGGCTGGAATCGCGATTCGTGTCCAGTCTGTTAATGATATGAAACCTTTTCTCTTCTATTCTTGGTGATTCGATTAAGGTAATGAATCTCCATCTGCAATTCTCTTTTTTAACCTCCCGATTGTTTTGAACCCATCTCCTTTTTGGTAGTGGTTACCCATTTGATTTGTTGTACTCCCTTTCCAATGTTCTTGATGAGATCCTGTTCGAAACGAATCCTGCTTTTGTTAATTGATAAATCCGGTCAAGGGAAGAGTTTCGAGTAATCCATTTATGATAATTGTTAGGTTTCTTTTCACCTAGTGTCTCTTGGAGTGTTAGATTCGAGACTTTGGCCATGATCACTCGAAACCGGATTGAAAACGGATGATCAAAAGCCCGAGTTTCGGTTTGAAACTCTCTTTTTTGGGCGGTCACTAGTGGCGGTCGCTCAACCTAAGCGCCGGCTCAGCGCCCCGTTTCCGTGTCGTGTAGTTTGATTTTGGATTTGTTTTGACTCTTGACTCTTATACATTCTTGTAACCCTATGCCTAGGTGTTCTCTGTTTCAAATAAAAGTCTTATAATAGTTTTTGGATTGCAAGTTAGAGGACTTCTACTAAAATTACGAGGTAAGGACATGCATTCTTATTTATATGCAATTACATATACATGATGATTCAGCTGTTCTATTTACTATTCTTTGATCATGTAACTTGCTGTAATTGTATAAAGCATGTGAATCTTATTGTATACTTGCTGTTAGTGGTGTTCTTTGATGTACTTCATCTTTTATGATATTGCACACTGTTCATGGTATGACAAAGAGTGATTGTAGTGTAGTTGTGATGGAAGGGGTATTCCTTTGGGATATCTTGGCTTGGATATCGAGGCTGTGGAATGGGACACATGCTCTGATGTCTCCACGACTATCATGATTACTTGATGACATACTTAGGGAGTCTAGAATTGCATGGCTGGTACCCCACATGCTATTACCCTTTCGGCGGGGAATTGAGCCGGGTGACCCGTGCAATGGTGACGTGACTATGTTTCATCCAACGCGGTAACCGTCCGTCGAGCTCTGGTCCCTATTGGTCATGTAATGGTAGGGTTGCATATGTTAGGGTTGGGCTCATGGACGCCAAGGAGCGGACCGGGTGTCCAGAGTCATGAGGCATCCGCCCCAATAATATGTGGATGACCATAGGGTTAAGGAGTGGGTCCAACGGGGGTGCCGGTCCGTGAGGATTCTTACTCCTAGGTTGCAAGGATCGCCGTTGGTTGGTGCCATAGGGGAAGTATCTGGACTTCATATAGTATGTTACCATTATGACCTTGCATTGGATTAGAAACCCCGACATGCGCCGTACTCATTGCCAATGGTCGTGGTGAGAGAGTGTTGACTTAACCCCCCCATGGTTTGAGAGCCGGTGTGGACTTACCCCTTTGCCCGGGATCCCTACGAGAGGTAACCAGCCTGCCGGATCGGTGTGAGACTTACCCAAAGGAGGGCTGGTGTATATCTTAAAGCATGTCCTTATAGAGACTTGCATAGTTAGATCTTGTAGCATTCATATTTCGCATATCATGCATATCATTTCATCCGTGCATTCGTGGATTGTATTGCATATATATGAGATTGCTTGTCCTTCGGTTCGTTGGAACTCATTCCTTTCATTGTATGTATTATATAAATTGTCGATAGTTGCACATGTCGGAGTTGGAGATGATTCATATGAAAGAGCTTTCCGTATGAAGCTGATGTGAGACGACGGTGGTACATGGACTTCGAGCATGGAGCCTCCCGAAGATGAAGACTATTTAGTTACTTATTTTGCTCCGCTAAACTCGATATTACTTTTGATTCGGATCTTCCTTCTTTCGTTCGTTCTTGGATTTTTATTGGAGTATTTGGACTCCTGTAACCTTTTTATTGATTATTGTACTATTCTTGCTCTTGATTCATGTATTTGTATTTATTATTATTGATAGACTAAAACCATGGATCCTGTGACGGATCGCACCCACGGGTTGTCGGGCGGGTAACCCGGGCCTGGCGGGCGGGGTGTGCCAGGTGCAGTAGTCTCCCTTCTTCCTCCTCTCCTAAAGTCGTTGCTGCTTCTTCTAGCGAGGCAGACAATATCTCAGCGACAGGGTATTTCCCCTGAACGCTCTGCTGGGGAGGCTATGACCTCTAAAGCATTGTGTCACCTTCATTCCTTCGTTGAACATGGCACTCTTGATTCCAGATTAGGTCCTTTGGACTACCCCAATCTTCTCCATCCTCATCACCTCGTGCTGATGAAAGTAGCCTTTAGGATCCCTGAAGAGTTTCCTGTGAGGCTCCCAGGTCCCACAGAGAGGGCGAACTTGTTGAGAGAGGGAGAAAATACCTTTGTATTTTGACTCTATGCTGGGTGGTCTAAGGCTCCCACTCTGTCCCTTTGTTAAGCAAGCCCTTAGAGTATTATGGCCTCAATCCTGGGATGTTAGCCCCGAATGAATGGAGATACCTCATAGGTTTCATGGGGGTGTTGTCACCGCCTTAGAATTGAATGCAGCTTGAATGTATTTAGGTGGGTTTCCTCCCTTAAAGCCTTAGGGAGAGTGGGGTGGTACAGCTTTTGTAAGTGGGGTACCTCCACCCTCAAGTTTATGATTCTAGAAGATAACTCCCTCCCCAATAGCTATAAGAGGTGGAAAGACAGGTATATTGCCTACATAATGCCTTCTGAATGCGCTTCTTCTACTTGGCCCCTTATTTCCAGGAATGACATTAAGAAGTTGAATGTCAAACCACCATTGAATAAGAAGGAGAAGCGTTGCTATAATATTTTTGTCAAAGGAAGGCGGGCCCCCAGTCCATGGTCATGAGATGGATTTTGAAGCTCCCCTACCACTTTGGAGGGGTCATGACCGGTGAGCCCCCTAGTCCTTTTCCCAAATGTGATGTAGAACTGGTATGTTTGTCTTTTTTGAGAAGTTTTGTCTTTTGTAGTTCCCGATATGCCGCTTGATAGAGAAGCTCTCCTTCAACATTATATGTTAGCGTAGACAGCAGCCAGACTAGAATGCAAGAAAAACAAGGGTACAAAGGCTGGCTTTTTGCTCCCCCTTGCCGGGCTTCCCAGCCTCATGGCCAAGATCCCCCTCGATTATGAGTTGAAAACCCTAGAGGAAATAATCCAGGAAGTGAAAAGGAAGACCAACCAGCCATTAGCAGGGGAAGATGAAGCACCCGTCGACGTTCCTTGTGAAGACAGCCCTCCAAAGACCTTTCAAAGAGAAGAGACGACCAGGGAGGAAAACCGCAAGCGGCTTGCATCTCCTCTTCTCACTAGGGGCAAAGAAAAGATGATGAAGGCCAGCCAATCTAGGAAAAGTCCTAAGGGCATCCCCATAGTGGTTCCAAGGCAAGCTCTTCCTGGAATTACTATTGGGGAAAGTCCCTTGAAAGGCACTACTTCCAGGACTATCAGGACCAGCTCGGCATCATGGACCTATACATCCCATATTTCCAGAGTTCATGAGAAAGTTCAATTTGTTGGAGTTTCTTTTTCAACAGCAACAGCAGCAGCAACAACACCAGCACCAACAACAACACTATCACCAGCAACAACAACACTAGTACCAGCAGACAACACCAACATCGGCAACAACAACAGCACCAGCACCCACAGTGACTGTCACATCCACCCAGCCAGTACCCCATTTGGAATACCCGGGAATGTGATCCATAGTCCAAGGATCAAGATTCGTAGGTCCATGCCTCCCACATACACAATGACATAATCATGAACAATGATAATCAAGGTAAAAACAACTAATACTAAGTATCATGAATAAGGTAAGATTAAATAAATTAGAGTGCGGAAGATAGATAATATCAAAGTGCAAACATAGTCATAAAGGTGGAGAGGTTGATAACCACCCTCTCGGCGCGAGGTGTGGTGTTAAATACATGTCCAAGTATTTAAAGATAATCCAAAAGTTAAATACAGTCCAATTACTCCAAAATAAACCGGGATGGGGCACTAAGCTAGGGTTTCCTTTACTCTATACAGTCTCCTCAATGGTACGGATGAGTAACCCGCTGCCGCTCCGCCCCGTGGGGCTAACCCGGTGCGTGTAACCCTCCTCGGCACCAACACTCGGATCTTCCGGATGCCACTACCCGAAGGGTATTGCGGAATCATAGTCCGTCTCGGGGGTGCCATCATAATCTTCGGTCCTGTGGATAATCTAAAACATTTGTACAAAAGGAATGAGTTCAAGAACTCAACAAGGTGTTATTCCATAATTGGAAATCATACACATACGAACATACATAATGCAATGTGATATGGAACATATGATGCAATATGATTCTAACTCTATGATGCTAGTCTCTAGGGTAGACATGCTTTAAGTCATAGCACCATACTTCTTTGGGTGGTCGGTCACTCCCCCTCAATCATACAAGATATCTTGGTCTGCCGGGAGTTCGATAAAGTCATCTCAAAACCATGGTAGGGGAATGGTCACCGCTCTCTCACATCACTTTTTGGTATAAGTATTGGCGCATGTCATGGTAAAGCCTAGCCCAATGCAAGTCATCTACTCGGTCGGTCAAGTCGATCCGGATCGTCCATTCCTCACCCCGCGATCCTTTCCGGTATCCTTCACACTAGAGTCGCGAAATCCCGAATTTCGGACTCATCAACCCTATTGGTCATCCACAAATAGTAACGGGAAGCTCTCCGTCCTCTCACGGATTGGTTCTGGTCTTGGCGCCCGTGAGCCCAAGTCTAGCCATTTGCAACCCTACCAATAAATGGCCCCTTTCGGGTATCCGTAGCATGGTTTATGTCCCCTACCGGATTGGTTACCGGCCTAGGCGCCCATCCAACCATACACTACCACGGGTTGTTCGGTCTCAATGCCCTTCCGATTCGGGTCTGACACGACAAGGACAAACCTAGCCACCCAACTAGACAATCCTATGTATGTCATTCAATAACCTGGGAGAGTGTCGATAGGCACCATTGGAGAACATCCCATACTATTCCCTCCGTGCCTGGCGGTGTCAATAGAACACTCCCCAATCCCAGTCATCGTAGCAATCACATATTCAAGTTCATCATCTTTCATGCATCCAATACATCTTATCATAAAGTTAAATCATGATATTGAAATGAATCATCATAGACATAAGTAAACAAGAATAGTAATATAACATGACAAGAGTATGAGATTTCAACACTCTTGTTCTAACACATATATACGTCTTATAAAAATTTAAAAGAAATCAAGAGATTCTATTCATAAATAAGAACATAAATCATAAGTTGATTTTCTATTGTTTATGGAGATAACCATCCTTACCTTGGGTTGAATTGATGATAAATTGAGAATACCAGATAGTCCAAAGATTGTTAAAACCCTAAACAAACATCAATAATGTTAGAGAAGAATTGGGAAGATCGGATGCTAATTGGATCAAAGCTGATCAAGGTTGCTATCGGCAACAACTTTGGTCGATGTTCTTGGTCGTGGTATCGACCAAAGGATCGACCAAAATTTCCTTCGGGACGAATGTGGATTTTGGGGGTTTTCATCCGAATTGGTTTTCCGGTGTTTGGATCAATCTGAAACTTGGAGGAATGCCTAACAACGGTAGTAGGACACTATAAGTCAAGAAATTTACCCAATCCAATGGTCCAAACAAAAATCCCCAAATTGAGCTAACAAGTTCAAGTGACAAACATCATGACATGAGTTGGGATTGATTGCATTGACATGGAAATGGCATGTAATATCTAGGGGAACTAATAGAATTTCGATTGGAATCATATAGTAGTGATAAACATGAACATAGCATGCCCTATAACTCGGTTTGGTACAAAATGGCATCTTGTTATAGAAAATTAAGGAATACATATGCTAGGCATGAGATGGAGGCATGCATCAATGGATGGCTAAGAAGATCATAGGTTAATCATGTGTAGACACTTGGAGTGGTGGTTGCAAGGTTGCAGCACCATTTCCAATGTCTCACCAGCAAGATAGGAATAGAAAAGAATAGAAAATGGTAGGATAGAGAGTGGAATGGTGACTCATACCTTGGTGTGGAAGATGTAGACAAGAATCAATAGTAAACAATGAGTTTTTGATGAGGTGCCCTTCACATTAGCCAAGGAGTTGCTTTGGGAAGCTCTCCCCAAATTTTCAGGTGAGAAAATGATTGCAATAGGGCTCAAGGCTCGAGTTTATAATAAATAGAATGGGAATACTCCATGGAATCATTAACTTGGCAGACTGGGAAACTTTGGTCGATGGCATCGACCAAAATGTTTCTCAGCAGAAAAACAGGTTTAGTTCAACAACTTCAAGTAGGGTTTTGAAAGGCTATACAAGGTCAATTTGAGTGAGGTTTTCTTCTACAATTCAATCAATAAGTCTAGTTTCGGGAAATACCTTCGGATTGTGCACAGGAGGTCATTAGGTACATCAACTAGATTAATCTTCTCTGATGCACGAACTTTTCTTAAACACTGACAATGCATTTAAGCAAGGGGTATCATCATCAATGTCCATAGGCTCGGTCTCCGAATCATGATTATCAATCAGAATGGTCCATAAGTCTCTTCTACCACTGCTTCGGGTCTTCGGACCTAAATACAACAGTGGATCCGGGTTAGGGTCAGGGTTAGAATAGGGTTGGATATTACAGTGACAGTCTCGATGTACAGAATCGCCTTAAAGGCTCCAGTAGACCAAGCGTCCAAGGCTCCATTGAGAGTCTCGAGTCCTTTTTCTGCAGCGACAAGAATGCCTTTGTCCAAGGTGCTTGGGGAAGACAAAGTCCCGCAAAGTCCCTCAGAGCCCTAGTCCTCCTTCTAGATTCCTCCATGGAAGATTTCGGAGAAAGGTAGACTTATGGGGGAGACCGCAAAAATTAGGGAATGGATGGAGCACGGCGTGGCCGTTGACGGCAAGCTTCCCCTACACACCCTAGTTTCCCAAGTTGCAATGTAAACTCTTTTTGTCATTTAAGTTGTCTCCTTCTTCTTCTTCTTCTTCTTTTCTTCTTTCTTTCTTTCTTTTTTTTTTTTTTTTTTTTTTTTTTTTTTTTTTTTTTCCCTGTTGTTGTTGTTGTTAATATAACTAATCCTTCTCATTTCTCAGGAACACTTACCATTCCATTCCATGATTGAGGGATTGATTCATAGGAGCAAATACCTAGCCTCTGAGGTGTCTAGTCTGACTAGAAGCCTGCCAAGCGTTTAGATTACGACGCAACTTTGATAGCAGAATGCGATCAGGTCATGGCCGAAAGGGACACTCTTCAAAGGAGGGTTGAGTCTTTAAAAGAAGAGCTTGGACGGCTTGTTAAGAGAAATGCTCAGTACAAAAATCTTAGGGACGAGGCGGTTGAGGAAAAGAAAACTGAAACAATTTTTGCAAGGATCTTCTTGAAGGAAAACTGGGAGTGGAATCTGAGAGATTCAGGTTGCACATCCGAGCACAAGAATTGGAAAGCTCCCTAGCTTGCCTTCAAAGAGAGAAAGGGGCCCAGACAGTCAATTGTGCAAGGATGGACTATGACGAACGATCTCTTCAGGTTGAACTGGACCATATGCAAATCGATGTGAAGAAGTTGACTGAGAGGGCGAGTAGGTACTGGGAGGAGGCCGTAAATGCCTTTAGGGGATCCGAGGAATATAAAAGGAGATGCTTGGGTGTTGCTACTCCTGGTTTTGAGCTTGGGCTGGATCAGGCCTTCAAGTTGATGACCGAGAGGCTCCCAAAAGACGCACTAGAGAGAATTTGCAACGATTCTCCTTTTGATGCCAATGTGTGTAGACGGCTGAACATCCTTGTATTCAACTGGATGCAGTCCTCGCAAGGAGCATCCTCTTCCTCCTCCAAGGGTGTAACTTGGCCCTCCTCTCCTCCAAGCACTACTATTGCCGAAGATGCAGAGCCTATCCCTTTTCAACAAGTGAACCCAGATGGCACTATCATAGTGACCATTTAGGATGATATCAACCTTTAACTTTGCTAGCTCTATCAGAAAAAGTATTTCCTCTTCTTCTTTTTTAACTTTACCCTTTTTGGAATCTTTTTGAGGGCTCCTATCTTTTTTGGGGGTATTTGATAAGCATGCATTTACCATTTTTTATTTGATTTAATTCCCCATACTTATTTAATTGAAGAGAGCTAATTGAGTATTTTTGTGTATTTTCAAGGAATAAGATGATTTTAGATATTAGAGATAATATGGAGTAAAGTTGGAAAATATATTAGATATTAGTGGATTTTAAATCATGGCATTCAATCTTGCTGCCCAAGAAATCATGTAAAGTGAGATCTTAGCCAAATTGGAAACAGGTGGAGGTCTAAGGAACAAAATTGGTAATAAATATGAAAATCGGGTAAACAGACCTACCTTCAGTATTTTGGGCATATCTCTCACTTATGAGCTTGGATTATGGTTATTCAAGATGCTATGAAACGATATTGAAAATATCTACAACTTTTCAGTTTTGAGTTTTTCCAAAATTCGAATGAATAAAGGTCAAATAGACGGGTAAAGAGAGGGGATTCATTGTGTGCGGGAGACATAAAAGAGAAGCCAGCCACAGAGAAAAGGAAGATGGCGAATGCGGCTCTCATCTCTCTCATTGCTGCAGAAGAAGACCACATCTATCTCTCTCTCTCTCTCCCTATGTTTCATCTTTATTTTTCTTATGAACTTTGTGATAATGAGTAGCTAGTTCCTTTTCTTTGGGATGTAGATGAACCATGCTTATTTCATTAATTTGATTGTTCTGTATCTTCTAGTTGATTGTGTTTGAGTTTGGCCAAAGATGTTCTATAGCTCAGAAAACTAAGCGTGCCAAGCTTCCGTGAAGGACGATAGTCTTGCAAAGATAGGGCATATCTAGGAAGACCATCCCTAATTTGCTTTGAATTGTAGAGTTATATCGTTAGGGAAAAGCATTGGGGATTCGAAATCCCAAAGATCTTCACATATTCATAGTTAACGTTTTTGCATTAATTAGTAGATTTAGTTTAAATTTAGTTTTGTTGAATTCAATCTTAGTGACTTAGCCTTTTAGTTCCCCATAGTTCGACCCCGTACTTTTTGCTTGCTAGATTAGTATAGGATTTTATTTTTGATTGCTTAGCGACACGATCAAATTTTGGCGCCGTTGCCGGGGAATCAAAGCACGGTTGCTAGGATTGATTTTTGTCAATTAGGCATAATTTTTTTTAAGTAATTTTAGTGTTTTTAATTTTTCTTTACTTATTTAACTAATCTTTTTTTCTTTTCTTTTGTAGGTAACTGCAAGAGTAGCGATTCGATAATTACTTTAGGTTGTTATCTTTTCTTTATTAGATATTGTATTTAGGACTTTTCAATTGTAATATTTGCAATAGATTGGGTTGTTTAGGTGAATTTTTAAAAATCCCCATCCCTCAGATCCCACATGTGTAACTTTTGTTCGAAAGACCACGTGGATTGCGCTTCAGGTACGTCCTAAACTCTCCCTTTTTCTTATTTAGCTTATTCTTTTTTTCCTCTTCTACGTGTATGCATGGTCGTCGGTCCCTAAACCCTGAGTTGACTCCACTTGACTTAGAGTTAGAAGAGACTTTGGCCAACCTTAGAAGGCAAAGAACCATGGCAAACTATGAGCCTCCAATGAGGCCCTTGAGTGAGCATTTCATTCCTACGATATATACTCCGGTTTCTTGTATTAAGTTGCCTGACATAGAAGTGGCTCAATATGAGATCAAATCTAGTGTGATTCAAATGCTACCATCTTTTTATGGACTTGCCAATGAAGAGCCTTATAAGCACTTAGATGAGTCTTTAGAGGTGTCCTCCACGGTTAAAATTCAAAACCTCTCAGTTGATGCTTTAAGGTTACTTCTTTTCCCATTCTCCCTTAAAGATTTTGCTAAGCATTGGCTTTATTTTTTGGACAATGTTAAAATTTCTACTTGGGCAGAAATGGAACAGGAGTTCCTTAAAAAGTTCTTCCCCATTGGCCGTACTATAGCATTAGAAGAGCGATAACGAGTTTCTCCCAACAAGAAGGAGAACAATTTCATGAGGCTTGGGAAAGACTAAAAGAATTACTTAGAAAGTGCCCCCACCATGCTATTCCTAAGTGGTAATTGGTTCAATGCTTTTATGATGGCCTTAGAGACCGACATAGGCAAATGGTTGATTCTTCTTGTGGTGGGACTTTCATGCACAAGAATGAGAATGAAGCATGGGAACTTTTTAAGACCCTTAGTGAAAACTCCCAACACCATGCTTCAGCAGCTAGGACTGAGATTCCATCTATTGGACAACCAAAGAGGAGCGGTCTTTATGAGATCAATCCTACCATTGAGATGAGCACTAAGGTTGACTTGCTATCAAAGAAATTGGACCATCTCTTGTCATTAGGACAACAAACCCCATCTCCACTTCCTACAAGTTTCTCTCCACCTAATCAGATTGAAGCATGTGCTTTATGTTCTAGCCTATCCCATCATGTCACTGATTTTTGTTTGGCTACACAATACCTTGAGTTTGTTAAGGAGCATGCTCATTTGGCCCAAGGAGTCTCTAAATTGGGCAATGATCCATATTCCAATACCTACAACCCAGGATGGCGAAACCACCCCAATTTTTCATGGCGAAGCTCAATGCCCAATCCCTCTAATCAAATACCTTATAGGCCACCTCCATTTAATATGCACCAAAATGCCTATAGGAATGAGCAAGCATCATCTCCACAACCCTCACATAATTCATCATTTGAGGATAAGGTACTAAAAGCACTTGGTGGATTAAAGCAAAACACTCAATTGTTGCATTCCCATTCTCAGTCCATTAACAAATTGGAAACCCAACTTGGTCAACTAGCTGATGCCATCAGTAGGAGGGAGGTTGGTCAGTTACCTAGTCAACCAATAGGTAACCCTAATCATCAAATTGGGTCTAGGAAAAAACAAGTCCAAGCAGTCTCTGTTGTGACACGTAGTGGGAAGGAATATTATGCACCTTTGCATACTCCTAAGCCATTGCCCATTGATCTTGAGAGTCGAGAAGATGTTGATTTGACTCATGAAACCGGCAATGATGCACACAAGCCTAGTAAAGAAACACCACATGTGAGTATTTCCCATCAATTTCCTTGTAAGGGGTTGCACATTCCGATTGTAGAGGGTCCTACTCCTAAATCTTACATTCCCAAAGCCCCCTTCCCTGAAGCTCTTGAGTCCTCAATTCCATATTCTAGAAAGAATGCTAAGATGCAAGAGATGATTGATTTATTCCAACAAGTTCGTATCAATCTCCCACTATTAGATGCTATCAAGCAAGTCCCAGCTTATGCTAAGTTTCTAAAAGATTTGTGCACCCAAAAGCGTAATTGAAGACTCAAACACCTAAAACTGTGCACCTAACTGAACAAGTTAGCTCGGTAATTTCCAACCAACTGCCCCCTAAACTTAAAGATCCAAGTACACCTTTAATTTCATGTGTCATTGGAGATTTATCCATAAGTAAAGAATTTCTAGATTTGGGAGCCAGTGTGAATATTTTACCAGGTTCAGTTTACGATAGGTTTGGTCTAGGAGATTTGAAAATCAATGATGTGATTCTACAATTGGCAAACCGTTCAATCAAACGACCTCGTGGGCTACTTGAAAACGTTTTGGTAAAGGTTGAGGATCTATATTTTCTTGTTGATTTTTTTATCCTAGATATGGACAATACAACTACCAATAAGTTACCACCAGTCATTCTTGGACTGCTAAAGAGTATACCCAATGTTTGAAATCATGATAGAGCACACAACAGGAAAACCTAACAACAAACAAAGAAAAGAGAAGAAAAAGAACAAGAAATAACATTTAAACAAATGGGTTGCCTCCCATAAAGCGCTAAGTTTAAAGTCTTAAGCCAGACTCAGTGAGATGCAACCAATGGAGGTGGAAGCTCAAATCTAAATGTGAATGGTGACTGCTCCAAAGAAGTTGAAGAGTCCAACAATGTGTTGACTTCCTCAACAAGTTAGATTCCCCAAATGGCAAGTAATGATGTAGGGGATCATCAATAAGCATGTTTGGAATATAATCAACCACTACCTCATCAATAAAGTTAATTGCAAAGCACTCTTCACCCCTATTTGGGCTTAATGATGCATTGAAGATGTTGACTCTAAGTTTCTTATTGCCAAATGATATGTCCATGACACCTGATCTACAATTGATGCAAGCATTCGTAGTACCTAAAAAGGGCCGTCCAAGAATGACTGGTGGTAACTTATTTATAGAATCAAACAGTCTGCCAATTGTAGAATCACATTAGTGGATTTCAAATCTCCTAGATCAAACCTATTGTAAACTGAACCAGGTAAAATATCCACATTGGCTCCCAAATCAAGTAATGCTTTACTTATGGATAAATCTCCAATGACACATGAAATTAAAGGTGTACCTGGATCTTTAAGTTTAGGGGGCAGTTGGTTGGAAATTACCGAGCTGACTTGTTCAGTTAGGTGCACAGTTTTAGGTGTTTGAGTCTTCAACTTACGCTTTTGGGTGCACAAATCTTTTAGAAACTTAGCATAAGCTGGGACTTGCTTGATAGCATCTAATAGTGGGAGATTGATACGAACTTGTTGGAATAAATCAATCATCTATTGCATCTTAGCATTCTTTCTAGAATTTGGAATTGAGAACTCAAGAGCTTCAAGGAAGGGGGCTTTGGGAGTGTAAGATTTAGGAGTAGAACCCTCTACAATTGGAATGTGCAACCCCTTACGAGAAAATTGATGGGGAATACTCACAAGTGGTGTTTCTTTACTAGGCTTGTGTGCATCATTGCCAGTCTCATGGGTCAAATCAACCTCTTCTCGACTCTCAAGATCAATGGGCAATGGCTTGGGAGTAGGCAAAGGTGCATAATATTCTTTCCCACTACGTCTCACAATAGAGACTACTTGGACTTGTTCTTTCCTAGACCCAATTGGATGATTAGGGTTACCTATTGGTTGACTCGGTAACTGGCCAACCTCCCTCCTATTGATAGCATCAGCTAGTTGACCAAGTTGGGTTTCCAATTTGTTAATGGACTGAGAATGGGAATGCAACAATTGAGTGTTTTGCTCTAATCCACTAAGTGCTTTTAGTACCTTATCCTCAAATGATGAATTATGTGAGGGTTGTGGAGATGATGTTTGCTCATTCCTATAGGCATTTTGGTGCATATTAAATGGAGGTGGCCTATAAGGTATTTGATTAGAGGGATTGGGCATTGAGTTTCGCCATGAGAAATTGGGGTGGTTTCGCCATCCTAGGTTGTAGGTATTGGAATATGGATCATTGCCCAATTTAGAGACTCCTTGGGCCAAATGTGCATGCTCCTTAACAAACTCGAGGGTTGTGTAGCCAAACAGCAATCAGTGACATGATGGGATAGGCTAGAACATAAAACACATGCTTCAATTCGATTAGGTGGAGAGAAACTTGTAGGAAGTGGAGATGGGGTTTGTTGTCCTAATGACAAGAGATGGTCCAATTTCTTTGATAGCAAGTCAACCTTAGTGCTCATCTCAATGGTAGGATTGATCTCATAGAGACCGCTCCTCTTTGGTTGCCCAATGGATGGAATCTCAGTCCTAGCTGCTGAAGCATGGTGTTGGGAGTTTTCACTAAGGGTCTCAAAAATTTCCCATGCTTCATTCTCATTCTTGTGCATGAAAGTCCCACCACAAGAAGAATCAACCATTTGCCTATGTTGGTCTCTAAGGCCATCATAAAAGCATTGAACCAATTGCCATTTAGGAATAGCATGATGGGGGCACTTTCAAAGTAATTCTTTTAGTCTTTCCCAAGCCTTATGAAATTGTTCTCCTTCTTGTTGGGAGAAACTCATTGTCGCTCTCCTAATGCTATTGGTACGGCCAATGGGGAAGAATTTTCTAAGGAACTCTTGTTGCATTTCTACCCAAGTGGAAATTTTAACATTGTCCAAAAAATGAAGCCAATGCTTAGCTTTATCTTTAAGGGAGAATGGGAAAAGAAGTAACCTTAAAGCATCAACTGAGAGGTTTTGAATTTTAACCGTGGATGACACCTCTAAAAACTCATCTAAGTGCTTATAAGGTTCTTCATTGGCAAGTCCATAAAAAGATGGTAGCATTTGAATCACACTAGATTTGATCTCATATTGAGCCACATCTATGTCAGGCAACTTAATACAAGAAAACGGAGTATATATCGTAGGAATGAAATGCTCACTCAAGGGCCTCATTGAAGGCTCATAGTTTGCCATGGTTCTTTGCCTTCTAAGGTTGGCCAAAGTCTCTTCTAACTCTAAGTCAAGTGGAGTCAACTCAGGGTTTAGGGATCGATGACCATGCATACACACAAAAGAATAAAAAAAGAATAAGCTAAATAAGTAAAATTAAAAGAAAATAACTATAGCAAAAGGGAGAGTTTAGGACGTACCTGAAGCGCAATCCACGTGATCTTTCGAACAAAAGTTACACATGTGGGATCTGAGGGATGGGGATTTTTAAAAAATAACCTAAACAACCCAATCTGATGCAAATATTACAATTGAAAAGTCCTAAATACAATTATATCTAAGAAATAAAAGATAACAACCTAAACTAATTATCGAGTCGCTACTCTTGCAATTACCTACAAAACAAAAGAAAAAGAGATTAGTTAAATAAGAAAAAAAAATTAAAAATTAAAAACACTAAAATTACTCTAAAATTATGCCTAATTGACAAAAATCAATCCTAGCAACCTGCTTTGGTTCCCCCGGCGCCAAATTTAATCGTGTCACTACCAATCAAAAATAAAATCCTATACTAATCTAGCGCGGTACGGGTCACTGGGGACAGGCTAGTCCCAGTTGAATTCAACAAAACTAAATTTAACTAAATCTACTAATTAATGCAAAATATTAACTTGATATGTGAGATCTTTGGGTTTCGCCCATGCTTTCCCTACCGTATCTCTCACTTCAAAGCAAATTAGGGTGGTTTTCCTAGTATGCCCTTCTTCGCAGACTTCGTCCTCGGCTTGCATGCTTGTTTGTTGAACTATAGACATCTTTGGCCAAACTCAAACACAATCAACTAGAGATATGCAATCAAATTATGAAATAGCTGGTTCATCTACATCCCAAAGAAGGCTGCTATTCATTATCCAAGTTCATAAGAAAATAAAGATAAAACATAGGGAGAGAGAGGGGGGAGTGTGGTCTTCTTCTTCATAAATGAAAGAGATGAGAGCCGCATTCGCCGTCTTCTTCCTTTCTTTGTGGCTGGATTCTCTTTTATGTCTCCCGCACATAATGAATCCCTCTCTTTACCCGTCAATTTGACCTTTATTCCTTCGTTTTGGACTCAAACTGGTGTGTTTTTCAATATCGTTCCATAAACTCTTGAATCACGTCAATCCAAGCTCATACGAGAGAGATATGCCCAAAATACTGAAGGTAGGTCTGTTTACCCGATTTTCATATTTATTACCAATTTTGTTCCTTAGACCTCCATCTATTTCCAATTTGGCTAAGATCTCACTTTTCTTGATTTCTTGGGAAGCAAGATTGAATGCCATGATTTAAAATCCACCAATATCTAAAATATTTGCCAACTTTACTCCATATTATTTCTAATAACCAAAATCACCTTATTCTTGAAAAATACACAAAAATACTCAATTAGCTCTCTTTAATTAAATAAATATGGGGAATTAATCAAATAAATAATGGTAAATGCATGCTTATCAAAGCCCCTCCCCCTTTTGCAAATTTTCTTTTACTCATGAATGGAAAGTCCCTTCTTTTTCTTTTTATCATCTCTTTGTCCAAGTTTGTGAATTCTGTACTTTCTCAAAGAGTGGATTCATAACATACACTAGGTATGGAACTTCCATAGCATCACACTAATAGGCATGCATGGGCATATCCCCTTATGAAGAAAAAAACAAATACAAGCCTTGCTAGAAATTAACAAATGTGAATGCCTTCTCGTAGAAGCCCATATGAGTATTTTGAGGAGTCATGAAGAAAATGACTAAGTATGGATACTCAGAGGGAGAAACCAAAAGGTGTACCTTTATCCGAGAAGTCACTTTTGGGAAAATGCTTGTAGTTGGCTTGTTTTGTGATGCGCCTTATTAATGAATAGACTTTCCTTGAATGTCCATCCTTTCTTCGTGAAGGTTATGGATATCTTCCAGAACGAAATCATAAACGCTTTTTAGCAACGAAGTTGCAAGCGCTGTTCAGCACCAAAGTTGCAAACGCTTTTCAGAAGTGAAGTTGCAAATGTTGTTTAGCAGCGAAGTTGCAAACGCTTTTCAACAACAAAGTTGCAAATGCTCTTTAGCAGTGCAAGTTGCAAACGCTTTTTGTTGAGGGGAAGGGCTTTGGCAGCCTCCATCTGTCTATTTCAGGGAAGTCACTTATTGAGACAACCCTTGGATGGGACTTATGAGGAAGTTACCTCGTTGGTACATGGGTTAGGTTCGGTAACCATGGCCCCTCTTTGCTTGGTTCTCCTCGTTGCCCCAAGTTCTCACACTTGTCGACTTGTATTTAGTTGGCGAGAGTGGCTTCTACAAGCTTGGATGACTTTCCTCCATCAATCATTTCAATAAGTCCTAGACTGTCTTTGATCAGTCTTACGGAACTCCAATGCCCTTAGTAGTTGGTGATTTTAGTATTGCATACCTGGGGGAGACAATTACTCAAACAACCTTGAAAGCGGGGTAACCCCAAGATGTCACACGCCGACAAGTTGCGCCTGACCACAAACATAATAGGTCAACTTACATGTAGGTGGAAATTCCTACAGTCCTATCAGACCACATTCCCTCTAATGGGAATGGAACTTCTCAGAAGCGATACCAAGGCTGGTCCATGGTGATATTTCCAAGGGTGTCAATCGGTATGATTCGGTATGCGCGGTCAGCAAGACGGTGACTATTGAAAACCGATAGTATTGCATACTTGGGGGAGACAATTACTCAAACAACCTTGAAAGCGGGGTAACCCCAAGATGTCACACGCCGACAAGTTGCGCCTGACCACAAACATAATAGGTCAACTTACATGTAGGTGGAAATTTCTACAGTCCTATCAGACCACATTCCCTCTAATGGGAATGGAACTTCTCAGGAAGCTGTATACCAAGGATGCAGTTCATGGTGATATTTCCTAAGGGTGTCAATCGGTATGATTTCGGTAATTCGGTACGGTTTTAGTACAGTACGGTACCAACTTTGACTATTGAAAACCAGAATAGTACCGTAAATTCGGTACAGTACGGTTTCGGTATTTGTAAAAACGGTTCGGTACGGTTTTGGTATTAAATCGGTACAGAAAAAGGTTTAAACACGGTATCTAATGCGGTAAACTTTTGGTACGAATAAACCCATGCCACTTTTGTTATTAATTCATTAAGATCCTAATGAAATTGCTACCAAACACTCGGTAGAATTTGATATTAACAAAGACAAACCAAGTAAATCTAATTAATAGAGACAAAAACAAGTAAATCTTTGAAGAGGAGTGAAGGATGAAACGAAAAACTGAAATAGGGAATTTTGGATAGGGTAAAGGTAAAATGTTTTCATTGTAAAATTATATTTATATCTCTTTATTTGGTACGGTACCAATTCGGTATGGTTTTTGTCACATCCACCCAGCCGGTACCCTATTTGGCATACCCGAGTGTGTGATCCACAGCCCCGAAAATCAATATCGAGGAAATCAACCTCCTACATTCACAATAATATACTCAAGAACAAGACTAAATCAATGTTATCAATATTATTTAGAAGATCAATCAATGTAACGAAATAACATCAGAGTGTGGAAATGATACCAATATATATATAAATCAAAAGGTAGAGTGAGGCAGAATATCACTCCACAGTTATAGCGGAAATGTAGCTCGAAAGTCAAAAAGAAGATTACAACTAATTCCAAAGAAAGGAAAGAAAGAAGTAATCAAACTATATTAGAGTTTCTTCTACTTTATAAAGAACATCTTCATAAACATAAACTTCAGAAATTAAGCACGGCCGCTTCCACTCCACGGTAGGGCTAATCCTAGTACTTAGCATGATCACACGAGGGATCATCATCAAGATCTTCGTAACTGCCAACACTTTGCATGAAGTATGCTTCATCAACTTGCGCTTCCTCGTATTGGCCATCATAGTCATCAACACCTGTAGAATAATCTAACAAAAGATATTTGCACGAAAGGAGTGAGTTCAAGAGAACTCAACAAGGCAAGTTATCCCATAAAAATATACATAACATGATAGCAAAAACATAGCATGATACAAAATGATATGAGACAGATAATGCATGTATGAGTCTAACTCTATGTATGCTAGCCTCTATAGGTGGACATGCTTTAAGTCATACCACCATACTTCTTTGGGTAGGTCTCAAATCACTCTCCCTCAACCATCTCGGTATCTTGGGTTCTCCGGTGGTAATTGGGTCCTGCATCCCTCTTGGACATTCCATGGCTGGGGTTTAGGTCACCACTCTCTCACATCACCATTGGTCTAAGTATTGGCACATGTCAAGGTAAAGCCTAGCCAAATGCAAGTCATCTACTTGGTTATATCAACTTAGATCCAGATTCGTCCATTCCTCGCCTCGGGCGATCCTTTTTGGTATCCTTCACACTAAAGTCAGCGTATCCTATGGCTACAACCAACTCGGACTACGGACTCATTAACTCTATTGGTCATCTACAAATAATAGACGAGAAGCTCTCATGTCCTCTCACGGGATGGCTACCGGTCTTGAGCGCCCATGAGCCCAAGTCTACTAGATGCGACCCTACCAATGAATGGCCTCTCACGAGTATCCACAATATGATTTATGTCCTCTCATGAATATGACTCACCGGTCTTGAGCGCCCATAAATCCCCATTGCTACCACGGGTTACTTGGTCTCAATACACTTCCGAATTGGGTCTAACATAACAGGGAATCCTAGCCAAACACTGCTAGACAAGTCCTAGGTATGACAATCAATGATCCGGGAAAGCCTCAAAGGGCACCATTGAAAATATCTCATACTATTTCCACTGATGTCCAAGGACAGAAATGTCAAAAGGACATTCCCCAATCCCAAATCATACCTAATCAATCACATTCCCAATTCAGTCATAACATACACAACTGATATCTCATCATATGAAAGAATACATGAAGACAAGATCAATTGAATATACAATATATATGAGTAAGAGTTCATACATGATCAAGTACATAAAGGAAATATAAAAGTAAGATCCTACTGTAATTACAGCAGTCATATCATAATTAGAAACTACAATATCAATAACAAATCTAGGTGTTTCCCAATTTAGAAACTAGGATTCACGCAATCTATGTTAATATGGAAACAAATGTCCTTACCTTAAATAGATTCGAAGATATTCTTGACGAACAAGAGAATGAATCCAAAATTAGCAAACAAACCCTATACAAGCATTAAAGAATCATTAGGAAGCAATCCTAAAAGAATTGACATCAAACAGATCGAAACGGACGAAGAAATCCCTTGCTGTCATGCTAGGGAAGACTGGCTGGGTCGATTGGTCCAGTAGACCCAACCCAATGAACAGTACACATCCAAAAACTGATTTTTTATCCGAAACCTATTCTACAAGATTCGAAATGCTACGAAACTTGAAGGGAATCTCTAACACAGTAATCTAAGACTAACTAGCATAGATTAGACATCAAACAACAATCAAAACCAATACTTACTAATTTAGAATCATACTTTCTAATTTGATAAAATCATAATTTTTCAATGAAAACATGCTATGAACTCAAGAGAAGAACTAGAGATGATGAGATCTCATTCTAGTAGATTAACACAGTTAATCAAGGATATGAAAAATCATGAAGATGCATCTATAATGCTAGAGAAATCAAATCAAGAGTATGATCATAGTTTCATGAAGAAATCATAAGAATCATGGGTAAGATTGAATATGAAGATCATAGCATGAAAGAATGAAAGGAGATTGTAGAAGAGATGATTGCAAGGATGCAACATCTTCTTCATAATCTCAATATAGAAAATAGATCATAGTAAGAGTAGATCAATACCATACAAGAGCGATTACTAACCTTTGATTGAAGGGACAAGAGAGGAACTTGAGAGTTTGCAAGAGTTCTTCACCAACACCAAGGAGAGGCTTTGAGAGGAGTTCTCCACATTCTCTAGGGGTTTTAGAAACAAAGGAGGCTAAGAAACATGAAGTTCTATTATATAGAGCATCATAAACCTAAACAGAGGATCTTGCACAGATTCTGTCTCTGTGGGTCGATTGGCCCAGTCGACCAAGGCAATTAGCAAAGCCTGAAATAGGGAATTGAGGGCCTAACTCTTATCGAAATCAAATGGGCTTCTAATAACATAAACTATAACTCACCTAGCATGGAGGAATGCCTTAAAATCATGTCCAACCAAGCTCTAAGGTCATCAACCAAACTTCTCTTCATCAAGGTGTAGTCTCTTTTCCAAATCCATCAAGGTCTCCAAGTATGGGGCATCATCGTCAATCTCCATGGGTTTAGAGTCGAACACCATGTCTTCCACTGATATGGCCCATAGTTGACTTTCACTTCTACTTCGGGTCTTCGAACCTACAAACAATAGAGTTTCTGGGTTAAGGTTAGGGCCGGGTGTCATAGTTTCGGTACATACCGATGGTATGAGTACCTAAAACCGGAACCGTACCGAAGAAATTCAATTTGGGTATGTGTCGTACCAAATTTTGAACCGTGCAGTACGGTGCGGTTTTAGATGGTGTGGTTTAGTATAGTTAAATGGTTTCAGTACGCAATTGACACCCTTACATTTCCTAGTTGATCCATAGTGATGGGATCCACTCTAAGTGTGTAAAATGCATGCTTTATGCCCTAAGATTTCACACATAAATGTGCTCATCAAGAGCCAATGTCTCTCATGGAGATTCCCAAACCTCTGGTTGTTCTCCCTATGAGACTTGGAAGTTTCATCCATCTAGTTATCTCTTGCCATTGGTGATCTGAAATGATCTGCAACTGAACTGATCTGAGCGAGGGGAAAGCAACTGAACCTTTGGTTAGTGGTATCCCACAAACAGCGCCAAATGTTGAGGTGAAAAATTTGCTCTTAGCTCTTCCGGTTTGCTCTTGGCTCGGTTTTGGTTCTTGAAGCAAAAGCAAAGGTGAGAGTCGGCCGCCTCTGAGGATGGGAAGCCACCTCCGATGATTGAGTCAGTTCAGGTAAGGAAAACAAAGACTTCCCCTCAAGAATAGGCACAAGGAGGAGGAGAAGATGAGTTCACCAATGATTGTCGGAGAGTCCAAGTCTTACCTTTGTTCAGGCTCTCAGATGGAATATATAGTTGATTCATACCTATAGCGATCGTGGACATGTTATGGCCCTTAGATGCGTATCTCATTCAGTGGAGGGCGGAGATGACTTCGTAGAGGCGATTGAGAGACAAGCTTGGTGACCAAATGATCTTGCCATCAAAAGGTCTTATCAATAAATCAATGGTCAGCGTCATTCTGATGATGACGTGATAGTGGCCCACGATTGAGGGGACAAATGAATCGCTGGCTCTGGGCTCAAGAAAGGCTTTGAGTGGGTCAAAAGCTTCCATATCTGCAGCGGGATATTGAGAATCCCTTATGCATTTAATGCTGGAATAGACATCACATGGAATTCCTTCTCCTTCTTACTGAGAAGTCCCATGGGGGTAGGAGTGCCTTATCATCACGTCATTCGTCATTCAGCTTCTCTGTGGGTGAATTCCGAGAAGCGCCTTCACTGAACCTCCCGGTCCAACCATGGACCTCAGGTACCAGTTCAAATGATTAATTTCTGGTTCAGAGATTCTGGTTGTTGATATCGATGACACTTGCCACGCCAAAATAAAGTTACATTAGCTGCATTTTTCTTGATCTGATTATCTTCTAACGAAGTCAAGAGTACTGGTTGAAGGTACACGCCATATGAGGACCTTTAATGCTTGAGACTGCAAATCCAATGTTTGAATTTCTAGTCAAAAACCTTCTCCGATTGATACTGTGGAGATCTGGTCAGCTTTCCTTCAATGAGAACTCCACATTCCAAATCCACGGACTGCAATGGGTGACCTTGGAAGTAGCAGCACACTCAAGAAGGAAATTGGAACAGATTTGGCATTCCCAATTCAACTCACTCGCCTTCTCCTTGTTTATGGCGACATCACTTAGCTATCAAAAGTTGAAGACGACTGAACGAAGGTACTAGTTGCTCACCGGAGTGCTTTGGTTTCTCGGAAGCCTGGTCCTAAGTTGTGAGGGTCTGAGCAGGGGATTTGGGAGTTGGGCAAAAGAGGGGTCTAATTTTGTAAATTTCTAAACTTTAACCCCTCACAAATGTAAAAATAAAAATATATATATTTACAAGTAAACCCTGCCATTTGATTCTCAACTATTCGATCATATTTTGATTATGTGGCACAATCAACATCATTTGCAGCAGCCAGCAGTGGCTGCTATGACTAAAAATCCGTAGTTGACTGCCACCGATCCTACGTTTACTTCAACAGTTTCTTCATCTGCAACCGTAACACTGTATGAAGAGATGACTAAAAGAGACAGGAAAAAAGCAAAGGGGTAATGAAATCCTGATACATCTACATCATCATCACCTTAGTCACAATTTTGAAGCCTTAGTCAGATACATTATTATTTAGATGGGTTTTAATACCAACCATGGTAAGATCATACAGGGGAAGAAATAACATAGTTTGCACAACTATAGATGAAAAAAAAAAATTTACAAGGAAGATCCGAAAGTTAAATATGAAAACCGATCACTTGTGAATTGTGATGCATGTCTGTTAAGGTTACAAATTTAGATCCGCCAAGATATATTGATACATTTGATTGACACCATTATGTTTGGTATCAAACCTGCAATCAGATAGAGAAATGCTCCCAATACCCTTTTAAGTGACTAGTAAAACTTTGAACTGATTTACATACACTACTCTATTAAAGCACTAACGAGGGAATCCCGGTGAAATCATGAACCAGTATTTAACATCATTGATTCACGAGTTCCAAGGTTCACAATTTTCTGTTCATGGATCCCTTCAGTTAGGTCCACCTGAGGTTGATGAGGGCTCCAGCGCCTGAGCTCTCCCCTCTTCCATTGCAGATTCTTTTTCTGTCACCTTTCCCAACTGAATTCCTGCAGTAGAACCATCTTTGGAATTCCCTTCGCTGGAGCCATTAGCAGCAGGTCTCAATCCACCCTTGTTCTTCATTTTGGCCTTCTGAGCCCAGCCAACAAGGCCAACTTGTATGTGATCTTCAAATATAGCTTTGTTAAACGAACTTCCCATCTAAAATAGCCCAATACTAGTGTCAGTCTTGGAACTCTATGGGTCAAATAATAAGGTAGAATATGGGTAACATTTCAATGCACCTGGGTAACAATGGCATAAAGTGGCAGGGTACTGTAACTGCAGAGCACTTGAATGATAGCACTACATAAAAAGAAAAGAATACTTGGGATTCAAACACAACACCAAATAAGAAAGATAAGATGTCCAAGTCTTAAGATTTCAGGAGTTACCCAATGATGAGCCTTGGGATAATGTAACGAACTTGCCCCATGATGCAGGAATCAAAGCCATATTGAACCTGGAATTAGTTGAAATATCAGACTAAAGCCCTGGTCAACTAAAAAGATTACTTGGACAATGTCATACATTGAGGATCAAATGATGAATAAATAAAATGTTTTGAGTTATCTGCTTACCCATATCCAGAAGAAGAAAGCCATTTCAAAGGAGTTTTGGAAAAGGATAATGTGGATTAGGAACAGGACAACTCGAGGACTACTGAACCAGAAGTGAGAATCCTTAGGTTGAACTACCAAATCCCCTTCAACAGCTGCATGTTTCTCAGCAACTTCATGGGCCAACTGAGTAATTACATGCTCCAGCTTGGTGCCAACAGCAAGCAGGAGCTGCAAACATAGCTCATACAAAAGTCATCAGCATTTGTTCCAACCTTGTCAAGTCTAATCCCAGAACACAAATACATGTTTATGATCAGATATTAAATTCAATAAACCAACAAAACTTATTGCGTGAAGAATTAACATTTAACACGTATGATCACATGATCCAAGAAATAAAACCATACACAACCACAAGAAGAGAGAATAATTGGAGAACATGGTTGGCGATAGAATCTATATTTTCTACCGTAACAGCAAGCACACTTGTAAAATAAACTGAAATAGGATTACAAAAGGAAAATCAGATATGAGTCAACACTTACCTAACTAAACCTAAATCTTAGTAGGAAACTCTCTTAGACTAGGACACCAATGACCATAGACCAAATAAGGAAACCACTTGCACCAAAGAAAGACCCAAACCAATAAGGAAACAACAATTGGGAGACTCCTATCGTGTTACATCATATTATCTCACAATATCTCTAACATTCTCAATATCAAACAAGCGCAGGGAAGGAGGCAAAGATGGCAGGAAAGGGAAGTCAATAGCCGCTTCATTTCCACTATTCTCCACCTAAAGAGAATATTCAGCAAACGAGGTCAACTTTTTGAAAGGACACACCATGAGAAGAAGATGATAGCGCTTAAAGCCCTTGGAAAATGGGGAAATACAAAAGAAAGACACATTTAAGGGCTTGGGTGTCAAGCTTAGTCCTAGAAGATTTATGAACATGGAAGTTAAAGACACACCCAAACACCTTACAGAGAAGGGAGAAAGCAAGAGTGAGGGGAAAAAGCCTCCAAAGAGTATTTGGAACCAGTAAGCCTAGGCATGTGATTGACTAAAAAGGCAACACAAGAAGACCATCAGCCCAAAAAACTATAAGAACATGCATGGAACAAGAGACCTCAAGTGACTTAGTTGTGAAAACCTGAGAAGGGCCTGGTATGGTGGGCTTCACTGAGATAAGTAATAAAAATGAGAAGGGAAAGGGGAAAAAACACATTCACACAATCATGCTGAAGTTTCTCTACTAATTCTTAGATAATTAAATTGTAAAAGATTGAGTACTCCGTGGTTAAAACAATATAAATAGGCAACAAGCCCTTGCACAAAATAGAAGCCTCCTGAAAATAGATAGCAACTGGAATAAGAAAGTAATCATAACACCCTATATTCAAAATAGGAAACTAAACAAGAAGCTCCATGTGACCTACCCATAATAAAGTAAATAAATAGTACTAAGATTACTAATTCCAGACCCTAATATTACTAACATTACTAATTCCAGTCCCTAATATTACTACTTCCAGCCCTTCCACCAGAAAACCAGTTAAGGCCCAGCCTTGGTCTGGGTCCCAAAAGTGGGTTATTTCGGTCCAGCCAGGCTAAGCTAATGCATTAGGATTTCAAGACAAGATAGGAACGATTTAATATCTTCGTATCACAGTGAGATCTTGATATTTTGCCATAATTGTATTCTTCCAAGCAATACCTGGCTTTTATTCAACTGGGAAAAAAAGAAACGGAAAAATGTACAAACTCCACGAGGTCTCAATCAAACTTAGTTTTTGGGCTGACTAACTTGGCCTTCGAAGCCAAGTTCTTAAACCACAGTTCTGGGATAGAAGATGCCAGTGATGGTGATTGTGATGGTGATGGTAACGTTAGTGGTTCCCTAGAGTAGTTTGGAGAGTCGCAAGAATGGGCTGTAAGGCACAGTAATGGGGAGCTACAGAGCAGTTGCACAGATTGGCACAATGGTCATAGCATGGGGGAAGAACATGATGCCTGAGGATCATAGGGCCAAGATCATATAAGGTGATTTTGTTGTAGATTTCAAAACTGTTTGCAAGTGCTGAGATTCCCCAAGATAACTGGTCAATCAGAAGTTTAGACACATTAAGACTAGAACCAAAATAGGAGAACTTACAAACTTAACTAAGAAGGTATCTTAAATTGACTAGAAACTGAAATTACAAAGAAATAGACTGAAAATAGTATCCTAACTAAACTAAATGTATAAATCTTGTATTCCTGCTTCCTACCATATTTACAGATTCATAAAAGACAAGCTAAATAGAGACATTTAAGATCAGGTCCCTTGGTGTGTGTCATTATTGCTGGTAAAGTTTTGGTGGATAAAATAAAAGAAAATAAATTTTTATTTGGAATTATGGAGATCAACCTTGGGAAAAAAGGTTACAAAATAAGTAGAACAAAAACAAAAATATGCCATGCAACTATTAATTAACAATAAGATTGAGGAGATGAAATTTGATGACACTACAAAATAAAAATCTTTAGGTAATCTAAGTTTATAAAAAATAAAATGGAGAAATAAAGGATGATGTTGCTTAAGGAATTAAATAGAGCGGATTGTTAGAGATAATGAGAGATAATATGATGTAACACAATAGGGGGAGTCCCCTTATCAACGTTCCCATATTGGTTTGGGTCTCTGGTGTTAATGGTTTCCTTATTAAGTCTATGGTCATTAGTGTCCTAATCATGGTGGCAGATCTCGTGAGATATCTTGCTTTTTCAAAGAAGTGAGACGAGATGGAGATCAAGAGCAAAGAAATGGGATACCTCGCTCAAGATCTCGCCATATATCGCTATATCTCGCCCTGGATCTCGCCATATCTCGCTGCAACTCTCAATTTTCGCCAATTGTTTTTGCAGATTTCAGCTGGATTTTTACTTGCAACTACTCTTAGCACATCTACAACAACGAAGGAAGATCATTCTCTGCTTGTCTTATGAACTTATTATTTAATGATTTATATAGAACTTCTAATGGTTGTATAATTTTATTATTCTATTTATTGTGATACTCATATGGATGGAATTTTGATGATATCTAGGTTATTTGATGCATTTGATACAACTTGCTTTTCATTTATATGCCTTAAAGGTTTTATATTACATATTGTATAACCTTGCATTCCCTAATCCTACACATTTTGGTTTCACACAATGCGTAGACTTAGAAATCATACTTAGGGTTGTTTTCTAACTAATCTAAAGCCACCAATGTGTTCAAAAGGCCTTAAATAAGCTAAATATCAAGTTTTAGCCCAATTGAGACCTTAAAACCCACCAAGATGGACCACCGAGTTGATGCAAAAAAATAGCATATCTCAACCAAGATCTCGCTGAGATGGTCGAGATCTCGATTTTTCAAGGTAGCGAGATCTTCTACCATGGTCCTAATCTAAGTGAGTTTCCTACTAGGATTTTGGCTTAATTAGATAAGAGTTAAGAATTATCTTTGAGTTTCCTTTTGTAATTCTATTTTCATGTTATTACAAATATTTGCTTGCTGGTACGGTAAAATACATAGATTCTATCACTCAGCCCGGAAATTTATCAGGTCCATTTCCTTGTTAGAAATGGACCATCCATTCCTTGTCATGGACCATCCATTTCCTTGCAGATGTGTTACAAGTGTCCCAACATCACATCAAATGGAAATCCATTTGTAGGTCACATCAGTCAATTGATTGATGTGACCTGTAAATGAATTTCTACCATTTGATGTGATGCTGGGACACTTGTCACACATCTACAAGGAAATGGACCATCCATTTCCTTGTAAGAAATGGACCTGATATTGGTCCCACCCAGCCCTGTTCTCCAATTATTTTCTCTTCTTCTTGCTCAATTTCTCTTTCTTCTTCTCTCTACCTAGTACTGGTTATAGATCTTGGGATTGTTTACATGGTAGTATCAAAGCCAAAATCTATTGCCAGTATGAGAGTCGTTTAGCTTTCTAGCTTGAAGAAGAGGACCTTAGTTTGACGAAGAAGACGAACTAGAGTTCCCATAAAGATTTGTTTTCTATTTCTATGAAGTATCTTTGGTTAATTTAGACTTGAAAAAAAAGGGTCATGGGTAATAGATCTTTTCTAGCTCAGAGGAAGAAATCATCTTTGAAGGCGTTAATTCAGTTCCATGATTTTCGTTCCAAGTTATATATGGTTTATCTACCTTTAACTTGCTGTTCAAAATCATTGGAATAACTTACTCTTCAAAATTGATTGTGAATTAAGGACATGGTTTTGAGTGAATATTTGTTGCAGAGAATAAGTTTACTTTCTTTATGATTGATAGCGAATTGATTGTTTTTACGTGGGTTTTCCACCATTCTTCAGGTTTGGGGAGAAAACATTCTGTTTCAAGCTTTTGGTGGTTTCCAGTTGCTGCCACTGCAATTCTCTGCTACTAACATTAGACCAGTGAAGATCAACGGATTAATGGGTTGAACGTTTCCCTGTTGTATTCTTCAAAGGTATTAGGCTTCCTTGAGAGTATGCCATCAAGAAGAAGGGTACTTTGGTGCTCTGTTTTCTGGGTTCACAGCAATTGTTTGGAAGTGGTAGAAGAAGACATCCCTTCCCTGATTGTGGTTTGTTGAAGATCGAAATACTTTACTGCAACCTTGTTGAGGTTTGTGGAGGAGAGGTGTGCGATGACATCTTCCCAAGTTTCAAACTTTGTTGATGCCAGAATTGTGCCAGATTTTTGTCACTGAGTTTTTTCCCTTCTTGGTGAGTTTTTTTCAAAATTTTCTCCAGTTTTAGGGTTTGAAGTTTGTTTTAAAACTGCTGGTTCGATTGGTATTGGTACAATTTAATCAGGATTTGGATCCCCTGGTTCGTTTTCTGATTCTATTTTCCAGTTCTATTCCTGATTCTACTTTCTGGTTTTGTTCTTGATTCGGTTTTCTGGTTCTGTTCCTGATTCAGTTTCCTGATTCCTAGACTTATTTATTTTGTGTTTCCATTATTGTTTGGTTTGATAATTAATTAGGATTAGTTCCCACTTTGCTTCCTTAAATTGAGGCTTATTCTCCTTCCAAGTTTACTCTATAGCTTTTGTTTGTTTTTCCTTTGAAGGGATTTCTCTATAACATCTATGCCATTCCTGTTTCAATTTTGTGATATTTACAGATTTGCCACTCCTTCCCTTTATTAACAAATGACCTCTTGAAAAATTCTGGTTTATTAATAATGTCATTCCTTCTTTAAGTTGGGCCTATTTTTTGATTTTGTAAGCCCATGAATTGTGAAAAGGGTTTGGAACCATTTTGTCGGAATTGGTGGATTAATTACTATTGGTGGGTCATGGATCACATCAGTTTGGGATTTTATTTGTCATTGTGTGAGGATGATTGAAGACATTGGGATTTTATTTATGGAGGGGGAAAATCAAATGTACTCAACCCATTTAGTTAGTCTAAGGCTGAGTTGAGTTTAGTAGCGTCAAGTATAATTCCATGCTTGCAGATACATGCATCAGATACTGGCCATAGAAATCAACATTGCATCATTTGAATTGTGAAACACCAATGTTGAATAAAGCTTAATAATCACATGAGGGATGACATGTCAGTACACAAGTAGACACATTGCTACACCTTCACGCGTACCAGGCAGTCCAAATTAAAGGAT
Source organism: Hakea prostrata (assembly GCF_041222555.1). Taxonomy (NCBI): domain Eukaryota; kingdom Viridiplantae; phylum Streptophyta; class Magnoliopsida; order Proteales; family Proteaceae; genus Hakea; species Hakea prostrata. The sequence continues at coordinate 31,261,839 of NC_142602.1, read as the reverse complement.
CGATCATCTTACTTACAATAAAAGGAATAAATGCTATCCAAAAATATGTATGCCAACCTGCAGAAATGATAATGAGTACAGTAGCCATTAGTATATACAATCTAGACAACTAATTAAAAAAATGAGCGCTGAGTAAAACTTAAAGAAGTTGCATCGCAAATCAGAATATAACTTATGGTACTCGACACTTTGTTGACATATAACAGGTTCACCAAAGAAATGGTTGAGCCTTTAACTTCTGTTAGAATTTTTTTTCTACTACAGAAGTCATAGATGTCACATAGGTTGTCAGAATGTTTATTGCCATAATTTGTGAAAGCTAGAAGCAGTATCTTCTTGTCATCTCCTCTCCTTTGATTTAACCCACAAAATCAATTCTAGAGTCCTTAAAGAAAAAAAATCTTAAAGTAATTTAATTAAACCACACTATTGCAGTTTAAAATAGCAAAATTCAGAACAATTGTAAAGGCAAGAGAGAACATGATTAATAGCACTAGGCAACATCTAAAACCAGAATCCATCAAACCTTAGAATGGATTTACGAACCATTAACGTCGAGAAGCAGGAAAACAACCACAAAAACCCAAAGGTACCAACTGCAACACAAGGAATAGGATATCAGTGATGCATATAAAGAATCTTGATGAATCAAGGGGGGGAAATAATTTAGATATGTTTGTTCCCCCCCCCCCCTCTTAGTGGGGTTCAAAGATATGGCTTTCAAATCATAACAGAAATATAAGGTTAACAAATAACGAAGTCAAAGCTTTTGAATCAACCACGCACACTGAGAACAGTTACCTTATACCAACAACTTTCTTAAAATCAGCTTCAAGGCAACGTATCATGTACTTGTGAAAATTAAACTTCGGGTTTCCTTTGCAATGAGTCTGCAAAAAAATAATTTCAATGAAAAAAAAGTGGCAATTTAAAGGTCATAGATAAAGACAAAAAAATGACTGAAAATATTATTTCATATAGATTTGCTTACACTAACGAATCCCATCCTTAGTGTGTAATAATCCATTTTGGTCACAGATCCATAAAATTGTTTGACGAAAGCATGCTGAATGAACAAGAGCATTGTGTTAGAATTACATATAAAGTGAACACCATGCTGACCATCCCATCAGATATATAAGGACAAATTTATAAATTACAGTGGTGATAAGAAACCAATTACTCTAAATTTATATAAAATAAGTAGGTTCATAGGTGCCACCTCCAAAGAAGGTACCAATTATCCATTGGAAGGCTGAGACCTTTGGGATCCGTTGATCATTTGGGCCCAATGAGCCAAACTAAGGAGAATTTTATACAGCATTTTGTCACCTTCATTGGACCTAATTCTTGTAGTCTTCTTTTTTTATTTCACATACTAGTGGGCATGCTTTATTATTAAGATATTGCTAAAACCTGTATTTAGCATATCCTTTAAATGACAATGTAATAAGTCATATAACTCACTGAGATACTGGTCATTTGGGTGGTCTAACAAGTCCTGATTCTTAAGTATAATTGGTTTCTTTTATTCCAATTTCATCTGGCTAGATCCATGCCAACAATTTTATCTTTTCTTAATTTTTTTTATTACTATTAGATATTCAGAAAGTATACATAGAGTTAGTCATGGGGTATTAAATAAGATGAAGGTTATGTACGAGAGATGAATGAGAATATGTTTTCTGTTGGCTTTAATCTTCCATCTGACTTGCCATAGAATATTCACCAGAAAGTGATGTGATAACTTACCAGCCAGCCCAGCACTGCTGATCTTTTCCCAACGCCCTTGAAATGTTCTCTGATAAAAGCATGTTGATGGACGTGAGTGACCATTGGTTTCGAATCTGCATAAATAATGCTTGAGATAAATGAAGTGCATGAAAAGGAATTATGATTGCTAATTAATTGCATAGAATCAAATCACTCTGTGTCAGGTTATCACAGTTTTTCAGTGTTAATGTTTATGTGAAATGAGATGTAGGTACAACCGTTTAACAAGCATTACCCTTCTCAGCAGTACTCTTCTCTGAATTATATTTATCTTTCTTAATAGAATCCTCCCAGTGCTTCCACTGACGTATCTGTATATCATGCCAGGGAGAGAAGCGATGGGAGGAATTAACAAAGGGAAGGTGAAAGACAATTATTTTATGGATGAAGTTTTAAATCACAAGACAGAAAAACGAGAACCAGTTACCTTGGCTCCCCCAAAAAGTATGGTAAGACAACAGAAAGTCACATGGACAATTGCTAGCACAAAGATAAATATATGCAGATGATGTAATGCTTCAGTTGATAACAGTGGAACCTTCCCCTGGAAAGACAGGAAAAGAAGAACACAGTCAGGCCTCACATATCTGAAATATGCAATATCATTAGACAAAAATTAATGGCAGTTCAAGCATATACTAGATAATGCAGATTAAGACAAGAACCAATATTGACTCTTCAAAACAATCTTCATCAGAGCTGGTCATGGGCCCTACAATATATTCTACTAAGATTCTCACCAGGACACTTTGTAGTCATGTAACACGGACCACCAGAAGAGTAACATGAACAATGTTTTGGCTTATTTTTCTTATTGTTTTTGTCATACATCACTTGAGATTTTCAAAATGATGGGACTCTTCAATAACCATCAATCGTCCCATGAGAGTTATTGGAACTGATGCCACACAAATGAGGGGTTCCCTGAAAAATCAACTGCAAATCATCCCATGAATGTTAACGGGAGATGGCCACAGAGTTTTTACTACTCAACCCACTTTGGAAGGTACTTTATGTACTTGGGTAGAGAATGGTTAACCACATTGTGAAACTGATGACACCAAAAAATGAAGTTAGATCTTAAAGAATATAATGAGAGGAAATGATCCCCAGGCAACCGATGACTTTCTCTCTTGCATGAATGATCACTTTGATTGTTAACCTTTTCAGAAGACAAGAGGTCAAGTTTGCTAGAGCTAAGCTGATAGAACCAGCAAAACGAAGTGGAAAAACTATGGAAATAAGTTACAGGCTCAAGGTACAGCTCTTATCACTAGCAAGATGATGAAGGAACTACTGAGAAATATTTGTCTTTCACTTTCAAAGCTCATTTACACGGCAAGCTCAACACTTACGCAAGGTACCATGTCTATGGAAGAGTAAATGGATGAGTTTTATGCACTAGTTTCTGGGCCAGTGACAAAGAAGATGCCCAGTTAATCCCTTGTTTTAAAGGTAGGGTTGAAACCAGGGATTAGGAAGGAACTAAACATGCATGACATCGTTAGGTCCTACAATACTGTTTTTGAAGGCACTGCACACTCAGAAAAATTGAGGAGTCCCTCCTACAAGGTTTTATTCTTAATTCAGGAAAAGTCAGATGAACCTTCCAATCTCTAGAACTACAGGTGCCCGTTCAACAAATACTCCCCTAGCTGCAAATCATAAGGATAAGGCATCAATGGCTGGAATTAGTAATAGAAAGTGCTTCAGTTAAAGAATATGGGACTGTTGCCAAATTCATCCATATACAACAGAAAGTTAAGTGCAGTTGCTATGTCAATTGATGAAACAATGGAACTATATGAGGACCATCCACCATATGATAATCACAATGAAGAAGATATTGCTGAAGATCCAGAGAGTTCATCTTATTTGCTTAACTTCATTGGTCTAATACCAATGAGGAAGATAAAGAAACTGAGGAATTGGTATGCCAAGGATGATGAGGTTATGGAGATGGATGAGAAGGTTGAAGATAGTTTTGGAGTCCACGATCACACCATTCACGGCTGATAATGATAAGGAAAGTTAAGCACATAGAGTTATGATTCCTCCCGAAGTCATTTGAAGTGAGAGCTCTACGCTTTGAAGACTACATTCTTAACATCCACTTACTGCCAGATTTCTGTTCTGGTACGAGGATGAATGTTTGCACAAACAGTTGATTCCTCAACTTTGAAAAGCTTGTTGGCAAGTTTCTTCAAGCCAATAACTGACACAGATCCAGATAAGACCCAATCAAGCCAAACAAGACCATGCAGTTCCTTATGAACCAGCTTTCTGGTTCAAACCAACACCAGCCTTAGTTACTTCTAGAGACCAGATGGCCAGAAAGTATACCAGCTTTTAACTACTATCAGAAAACTATATCAGTCTATCATGGGCCCCATCCAGATTCCTCCACGCATCTACAGTTCTGAAAACTCTCAACTTTCTAATCACTCCAGGAATCTTATCTCTAGCAAATCATTGGGCCAATTTCGAGATTGATATAGCTTGCTGTTCCAGAAAATCAGGAACCTTATCACCAAATTCCTGGGTGGGGTCACTGTTACTTGGTTGCTAGTGATTTAGTGTTCAAGGGTTAGGACATCTCCAGTCAAGGCCAAAGTCAATTTCTTTTATTTTATTAAGCTTCTTCATCAGTGTTGCCCTCCTTTATATCCTTCAATTGGGAGGTCTAGATAGATATAATCTCTGTTCTTAGCTGAGTTTGTTTAGGACCTTTTTTAGGGTGATCGAGTGGATTAGTGTTTCCAGTCATACCAAAACTGATCCATTTGACCTGAAGTTTATTCAGTTGGTTTTCTAATTAGATCAAGATCACGCAATTCCCAGTCGCTTTAGGAAAATTGTGACAAAAACCGCTAACTGGGCATCAGGCTTTAGAAATCCAAGTCAGTGAAGGTTACATCTTTGCATTGCATATTTTTACTTGTGCATTGGATTTTTATATTGCCCCCCAGCCATCCGAATTTTAAAAAAATATGGAAAAAGCTCTTTCTGTTCCCAATCTCATTGTGTTTCTTTAGCCAACACAAATTATACCTAAAACAACATTGATTCCCTAAGAGATAGATGGGAATTGCCAGTTGTATCTCATGAAAAAGATTTGTTTTGTGGAACTAACCATCCCATTTCTTTTAGAAAGAAATTATGTTCAAATAAGCAAAAATGGCATGAATTACAAGAGTCTATCGTCACACATACCTTTTGTAGGCATCACAACATAACTATCGAGGCAAACTAGGGACACAACAGATCAAACTGGGATGATTATATAGACAAGTAACTTTTCAGTGGATATAGCATTGCAGAAAAAGAGAGGTATTAACCTGTTAACAGATCACAAATGGTAGATCAACTCAAGGGAACATCAGGGACGAAAGTAAATTAATCCACTGGTAATGAGAATATTACTTATTTGGTAGCTAGTGGCAACAAAAGATCATTGGTGGGCGTGAACTAGATTACATAGGCTTAATATAGTGGGGGTGGCAGCTGACTCAGACAGCTTCCAAGTGAACATGATGTTGGGTTACTACAACAGTGAGTCCCACTGGAGCAATGGGATTTTCAGGATATCCAAACTGCAGAATTAAGGTACTGACAAATGGAGTTACTCTTACAAAGATGCATTCTTTTGAGCACTCAAGCTTCTCGCAAAACTAATCTGCTATTGAAAGCATTTGCTTTTCATTTCTTTCATAAGCAGAAGAATCCTTGTTTCCACAAATAAGTAAATGGAATACCTTATACAATATAGCAGGATTCAAGAAATTCTCATCACTTTCATCAAACCAGATTCAAGAAATTCCCATCCTCACATCTATTCTAAGCAAACAGTGGGGGTCTGCGGCACACAAGCAATCTGTGAGAACCTTTGAAGGAGGAAAGCTATTTATGTTCATCCACACGAATTAGTAGATCCGGATGATGATGATAGAAGTTCCTAATGCAGACAAGTAGTTTAATATCCATGCTCAAATGCAGTTCCATGTCATGTCAGTTCATGGAAAATGGCTTCTGCAAGGTATCTCCTACCTCAAAAAAGAGGACAATCACAATGAACAAACATCACTAGAAAGCAGCAGTACCTAAAACGATAAGAGGAGAATACAAAAAACTGGACTCGTATAAGATCAAGCACCAGAGAATTGCACAGGAAACCCAATTAGGTTTGGCACGAACCTCAAACAGTAAACTAAATCAAGCAAATCAAATGAGACAAATTGTTGCATAAAACCAGCAAGTCAATTTTCGATAGACAAGACAGTTAGCAATTTGTGCCTCAAAATCTCATCCATTTTCACTCAAACGGGCACAGGGAGTGATGCAACAGAAAGAGACCATCATACATAATTGCAAACTGAACAGAAAGATGATCGTGATGCGAGTCCAAATATTATACCTTCTTCTGGCAATAGTCCGATTCAGTTGACGAGGAAAGCAGCCGTCTCCCACTCCCGAAAACGAAAGAAGAGACTGAGCTTTGGTAATGGGTTGTGGTTTCTTCAGAGGTACTTTTTTCCTTTACGCAAGGGAGCATGTGATCAGCCCAACTCGGTGGCATACAGATTTTAGCTATCCGAACTTGGAACACGGTCAGAAGAAGGGAAATGAACCCCAAAAGCATTAATTCTGCATATTCAGACACAAAAGGCCATTGACGATGATCAGTCCAGTCTAAAGTCTACAGTTAACCAGAAAGAGAAGAGAAAAAGCAAACCTTCTTTAATTTTTAGCAAAGCTTCATACAGAGGCTTCTGATTCTTCTTCTTCAAATACTGAACACAATCGGGGAAGGAATAGAAGAAGAAGAAAAACAATAGCCCAATTCAGCCTTAAAAAAGCAAAATTCGAAAACCTTGAAAGATGAGAGAATTCGGTGAAGGAAACATCATTACCTTTCCAGTATAGTGAAGGATCCTTTCAACAGCGAGAGAAATGGCGACGATAACGCTGCAAACGAGTGCCACAATCCATGATGGTGTGTGCTCCAACGTTAGTTCTTCTACCGTTGCCGTTTCTGTCATTGCTCAATACCTCAAAGACTGCATCTCTCTTGCTCTTTCTCTTCTTGTGTGTATAAAGCTAGAGCCAGAAAAGAAGCTCAGATGGGTGTGGCTGTCACTAACTTAGAGGGAAGAGACTTAAATCTTAAGATAGAACAAGAAAGAATGAATTTTGAAAAGAGGACTCGATGATTGGTGGGTGGATAGGTAGGTCTGAAAAGATAGAAAACGAGAAATCGATTAAAGCTTGACAACTAAGAACTTCTGGGCCGATGAAGCTACTAGGCAGGAGACTAGGAGAGAGAGTGAAAACTGACAAAACTGAGAAGACCCAGAGAGTCTTGGGAGAAAAGAGATCTGTACCCAAAACGAAAAATAAAAAAATAATTTCAAATATCCGGTTGAAATATTATAAATATATAACCTGATCGTTGTGAGAACTGAGAAAACGAGAAATCAAAACAGACGGCGTAAATTGAGGAAGGATTAAACCTGAAGAAAACACACTACAGGAGAACGCGGTTTTCACATGCTCCACTGCTGTTTGCATTATTGCATCAAAATTACTTCTACACTTCCTAGTTTGTAAGTAATTACATTTGTCTTTTCTACCAAAAACAAAACTACATTTGTCTTTTCTGTACACTTGGTATGAAATTTTCAACACCAGTCATGTGTATCCCTTAAAATTAATACTACCCGGAAGATATAATTTATCAGTCAGACCATTCATTAGCATTAAGGGTGTTAATTACGTAGTGAAATCATTTAAATGTACCGAATCGTGCCGTCTAAAATCGTACTATACTGTACCGTTCAAAATTCAGTACGGTACGTATCGAAACCGAATTTCTTCAGTACTGTTTCTGTTTTAGGTACTCATACCGTCGGCACGTACCGAAACCATACCGAATTGGTACCGTACCAATTAAGAGATATAAATTGTAATTTTACAATTAAAACACTTAACCTTTTCCCTATCCTTAATTCTCTATTTCAATTTTTCGTTTCATCATTCACTTCTCTTCTTAGATTTACTTGTTTTTGTCTCTATTAATTAGATTTATTTGTTTTATCTATGTTAATTTCAAATTATATCGATTGGTTAATCACAATTTCATTAGGATCTTAATAAACTAATAATAAAAGTGGCATAAATTCATTCGTACCAAAATTGTACAGCACTAGATACCGTGTTTAAACCATTTTCCCATACCGATTAAATACCGAAACCATACCGAACCGTTTTTGTAAATACCAAAACCGTACCGTATCGTTTAAATTGGTGACGATGCGATTCTCGTTTTCGATATTCAAAGTTGATACCGCACCGAATTACCAAAACCGTACCGATTGACACCCTTAAATTTAGCAGCACAATGAGTCTTCAGTTAGTGTTTAAATTCGGTAAGGTATGGTTCTGGTTTTCAGTATTCAAAGTTGATACCGCATCAATTACCGAAACCGTACCGATTGACACCCTTAAATTTAGCAACACAGTGAATCTTCAGATAGTGTTTAAATTCGGTACGGTACAGTTCTGGTTTTCAGTATTCAAAGTTGATACCGCACCGAATTACCGAAACCGTACTGATTGACACCCTTAAATTTAGCAGCACAGTGAATCTTCAATTAGTGTTTAAATTCAGTCAGTTACGGTTCTAGTTTTCAGTATTCAAAGTTGGTACCGCACCGAATTACCGAAACCGTACCGATTGACACCCTTAATTAGCAGCACAATGAGTCTTCAATTAGTTTTTATCTATAGATTTATAATATTACTTCTACATTGAACTATGTAATTGTTATCGGATATTTTACTGCATGATATGTTGAAAAGTCATGCAATCTGATGGAAGGTTTAGAGACTCGAGTTGACCTTCGAACTTGTATAGATGATGTCTGCTCATTCTCAGGTGGAACCAATATTTGTGGTTATTCTTGAGTATCAAGATTTTGTTGTTCAATGTCGATTGATGAGCTATCTGGCATACTTGGTAATAGGGTAGGAGCAAATTCCTGCACAACAAGTTCATTATAATTATCCATATTCTCCCCCTGAATTTGACTCCTACCAGGATAAAACATGTGAGTTTTCATTAAAGGAAACATCACGAGAAATAAAAACTTTCTTGGTGGAAGGATTATAACATTTATAGCCCTTTTGTGATGTCGAGTACCCCAAAAATACACACTTCTGAGAGCGAGGATCAAGTTTGCTACCATGTTGCGAGTGAACATAAGCAACACAACCAAAGACTCTAAGATGAGTCATTGTAATTGGACGATTATAGAGAACTTCCAGTGGAATCTTGAATTGTAACACACTACTTGGAAGACGATTAATCAAATAACAACTTGTAAGAACCACATCAGACCAATAAATTTTTGGAAGATTTCCATGAAAAAGTAAAGAACGGGTCACCTCCAACAAATGCCTATTCTTACGTTCAGCAACTCCATTTTGTTGAGGTGTGCCAACACAGGATGTTTGATGCAAGATTCCCATATTTCTAAGATAGGACTGGAAAGGAGTATTTGTATACTCTGTGCCATTATCTGTTCGCAAGATTTTAATACTCGTCTGAAATTGAGTGTGAACCATTTTGCAAAAATCTTGAAATATCTGCAAAACTTCATTCTTGGATCGCAATAAATATAACCACGTGGCTCGTGATTTATCATCAATAAAACTAATGAAATATTTTAAACCATCTCTAGAATCCATAGGAGAGTGCCAAACATCAGAATGCACAATCTCAAAAAAAGTATTGGAAACATGAGTACTGTTCGGAAAAGGCAACCTATGTTGTTTAGCAAAATGACAAGCATCACAACAACTGGAATCAAAAAAGAAAGATGAATTCAAAAAATTTAGAATCCTATCAGAAGGATGGCCCATACGCCAATGCCAAAGTTGGGATTTCTCAGGTTTTCTCAAAGAAACCAAAGCATTGTTTGGAGAGTCCAACACATAGAGACCATCTTGCAGGCGACCTTCACCAATCGTCATTCCGATTCTGCTGTCCTGAAATATTACTTTGTCCTTGGAAAATATCACATGGCAATTCAAACTTTTAGTGATCTTGCTAATTGATAGTAAATTCACAGACAAAGATGACACAAACAATGCATCTGCTTCAGTTGAAAATAAATTCAATTTCCCATGTCCTTGAATAGGAACATTGGTGTCATTAGCAACCGTAATAGGAGGGAAGGAGTCCACTTTATTAGTACTCAAATCAGATAAATAATATGAAGAACGACACATATTGTCAGTTGCATCAGAATCCACTATAAAATAATTCTGAGATAAAGTGGAAAGGGCAAGGGGAGTACCAGTGGTGTGAGCAACATTGCTTGATTCAGCTACTGAGCAAACAGAACTATTTGACTGAAGGAACTGTTGTAGTTGAGATGCAATCTGTTCAAGAGAACCCTGAAAATCTGAAGAGCCTGCTTGCGCAACAATTTTTGGATCTGATGTTTTAGTGGTGGTCTGATCTTTAGAAGGACGCTAGTGAGGATGCAACTGCCAGCATCGTTCTTTAGAATGACCATCACGATTACAATGATCACAATGATAAGTAGGTCGAGTTCCACGACCTTTCCCACGATGACGACCGTAAGAGACTTGATTTCCGAGCCCAGAATTAGGAAAAATATTTGTTTTTGCAACATGGGCAATAGTCTCGCTTTGACCAATCCTTGTTTTAGATTCAGATTGCATAACTCGTCTTCTAGTTTCTTCTCTCTGAATAATTGCACAAACAGTAGTGAATATGGGAATATCTGAATTCATAAGTATCTGTCTTTTTAAGTCTTCATATTCAGGACGAATCTTGGGCTAACAGTTGAAAGACACGATCATGCTCATCTCTCTTTATATATTCATCTATAGTTTGGGCTGGAGGACGATACTGTCGAAGTTCGTCCCATTTTTTTTTAAGGTTTCCAAGATGATCAGAAAAAGACTGAGAAGAGCCTTGCTCAACATGGGCAATCTCTTGTTGCAGGTCATAGATTCTAGAGGAATTATCAGCTTGTCCATACATGAGTCCCAATGCATCCCACAAAGATTTTGCCGTTTCAGAGTAAGCAAAAATCTCATATATCTGAGGTTCCATGGAATTAAAAAGCCAAGTCATAACTTGGTTATCAGTAGCAAGCCATTCACCATATTTGGGATCAGCAATCTCAGGAGTTTTGGTCTGTCCATTAACATGCCCAATCTTAGAACGTCCTCCTAAGGCAACAGTTATTGCACGAGACCAGGTCAAAAAATTTCTTTCATTAAGTAAGGTGGAGGTAAGTCGACCAGTGGGTTCGTATGACACCTTTGAATCAGTCATGATGAACACTCTCACCCTTTCTTTCTTCTTCCCCTCTCTCTTTTTTTTTTTTTTTTTTGTAATCAACAACTAAAGCAAAAGAAAACAAAAGAGCTTAAAAGCACGTGAAACCCAACACGTGAAACTCAAAGTCCTCTGTTTGGTTTCCCACTTTTCAAGCTTTTGTTTTTTTTGGTAAACAAAACTCCAACAAAGGACAAAACTCCAATAGAACCCCACATGAAACCCAAAGTTCTTTTTGGATTTTTTTTTTTCAAAAAACTGAAAAAAAAAAAATTAAAAACAAAACAAAAAAGGGTAGTACTTATCTTGCCGTAGAAGAAGCCGTGAATCGCCCTAATGGCGGTGCGATGAAACTCAAATTCGTCTCGTGAAGCAGCGATGGATATGGAAGACCACGGCAAAAAATCTTTGAAAATTTGCAGGTTTCTTCAGGTAAGTGGGAGAGGTGGATTTGCAGTAGGGATCCAACGAACAAATGTGAAAACGAACTGAAGTTTTCGCTTCAAGAACGAGCGCGCACCAAACAAATCCAGGTGAGCTCGATACCATGTTCCAGAATGAATACACGATTTTAACGTGGTTCGATCTTCAGTGAGAAGGTCTACGTCCACGGTGAAATCCCCAATCAACTGTGTTTTGGGGAGAGTTTTCATTATCTTTAAATAGAGATGGCAGTGTACATGATGTGGTATTTTACAATGAGTAGAGTTCTACAAGTAAAGGAACTTTACAATGAGTGGGACTATTAGTCTTTGTGTTACACTGAAAGTCTAATATCCGATAACAGTAATAATTAAAATAACCCTTAGCCACACCAACCTCTCACACCCCCTCTCCCCCGCCCATCCATCTTAGCAGAAATCACCCACCACCGCCCCTACCTTTTCGTTCATATTGGTTTTCTTGAGCTTGATCCTTGAATATCTTCTGCTACATTGTTCATTAATTCAATGGAAACCAATAGTGGAGTTGATCAACGTAAGCTGACACATCAGGCCTCAGCCATCAATCCATCGAATCTCATAATTCTTATAAGATCATTTAGTAATGATGAAGATAGTTACAGAGACTCCATGGATGGTTTAATCCTATGCGCAATTCTTAGTGGTGAAGAGAAGGGACCAGTTAGGGTTCCACCAGTGGGTCGTACACTCTTCGAATGTATCAATGAAGAATCAAGCACCAATGGACATCATCAAAAGAGTTGGAAATCATTGCGTGATCGTCTATGGCTCAACCATGCCAGTGCTGGATGGGTGGGAGTGTGAGGGGTTTTTGTGCGTTGGGGTTATTTTAGTCATTACATGGTTTAATGTGAGGTAATATTGAAAATTCATAAATAAAAACTAATTGAAAACTAAAAATGTTAGTCATAGGGGTCAGATTGATAATTGGATACCTCAGATAGTAGCATTAATTTTAGGGGATATCTCGGGGGTGGTGTTGAAAATTTTCCTTTCTTTTTTTTATGTGACATGCATTCGAAATAGCTAATGCGCACTTCGACCAATGCTCAAGGTAACTTTTGCCGAGTGCGGCAATTTGGTTGTAACAGAGTTTGGTGCAGTCCAAATCTCAAGACCTATAGTCCACACTGGGGGGGGGGGGAGCACTTGGTGGAAGAGATTCTTGATTTGGAAGTTGTATCTTTTATCATGGGGTTAGGGAAACTAATTGTTGTGTGGAATACCATGCAGGGTTGGCAATGGCAGATGAAGAGATAGAGTTGGACCTTCTCGGCTTGCTTGAACAGCTCTCTAGAAATGTTGTTGAAGAGCATCAGGGTCACTACTTCTTTATAATATAATCCTATATCGTAGCAATATGTACTATAATAATCTATAAAAAGTCTCATTATTTTTTCCTATTATCTTAACCTCTTTGCTAAGAGATGTTGGTCCCTGAAAAAGTTTTCTTGTGCTTAACACAATTAGTTGTCACTAGAAAAAGACACTTACCCATGCTGAATCTTTTTATAAGTCAAAATAATATATATATATATATATATATATATATATATATATATATATATATATATATATATATATATATATATATATATATATATATATATAATAATAATAATAATAATAATAATAAATAAAAGAAGAAGAAATATAATACTTGACTGCAGTCATGATTACTTTTCACCATTTTTATTTGTCTCTTACTTTTCCTTGCTCCGTGAGAGTTTTTTTTTTTTTTTTTTTTTTTTTGTAAGCTTGCTCCGTGAGAGTTGAAACGGGTTTGAAGGTCAAGATTTGCAATTTGGGAATTTGCAATAGATATTGAATTATCTCTTGACAACGATATTATAATTATAAAGGAGTGTTTGACATATAATTTGAAACATGAGGGGTGTTTCTCAATATATATATCATGGAGATTATAAACATAATAGAATAAATTCTAGGTGGTACGTAATAGTTTGCAAATTCAGGAGATGTATATATAACTTGATTATTAATTAATTTACGTTTAATATTTTTTAAGAAATGGATTATGAATTTTATTTCTTGTCAATGCTGTGCAATCAATATAGTAATATAGTGTCGAAGTCGTATCCATATCAATGAGGTCCAATACTTATGTATATCCTCTAATATGAGGCCCACACTTAAAACCAAGAGTGGGACATTTTTCTTTTCAGAGAAAATTTCCTTGAAGTGCAATATTTATTAGATCTATAGTTGATAATTTTTTTTAAATAGTTTGTAATAAGTATTTGTAACTTCAAAATATATTAATGCATTCTCAACAAAAGTTTTCACATTTAACTACCTAGAAGAATAACATTTCGTTCCTTCATAAGTTTTGGCATAGCATTTGCTGTCTTCTTTCCATTCCATCCCTATTTGTATGGGCAACCCATCATTTACATTCTCATCCACACTTGTTATTTAATTGGAAGGATTTGTTATGTTCATTAGAAAAAAAATATGTATATGCTCACTACTCTTGAGTGTAAGTTAAAATTTAATTTGAGAGGGGACAGCTAAAATGTCAAACAGACATAGGAAAAATAAGTTTTTATTTTAAGAGGGGTGGCTAGAAAATTTCCTTGAAGTGCAGTATTTATTAGAACTATAGTTGATAATTTCTTTTAAATAGTTTGCAATAAGTATTTGTAACTTCAAAATATATTAATGTATTCTCAACAAAAGTTTTCACATTAACTACCTAAAAGGATAACATTTCGTTCCTTCATGAGTTTTGGCATAGCATTTGTTGTCTTCTTCCCACTCTGTCCCTATTTGTATGGGCAACCCACCATTTACATTCTCATCCACACTCGTTATTTAACTGGTAGAATTTGTTATGCTCATTAGAAAAATAATATATATGTGCTCACTACTCTTGAGTGTAGCTAAAATTTTAATTGGAGAGGGAACAACTAAATTAAATGTCAAACAGACATAGGAAACATAAGTTTTTATTTTAAGAGGGGTGGCTAAAAAACGTGAGATAATAAATGTAATTTTTTTGTATTAAGAAGAGGGACCAGTGTGATTGAGATAGAAACGTTGGACAAAGGGTATAATGAATGACAAAGACTAATATATTAATGAATGAAAACCCCATTCTTGTATTCTATCCAAAAAAAAATCAATGGTAATCAATTTAATTTCCTTTAAAATTATAGTTCACTTTGACCATATTGAGCCAGACTAACCCAAATCTTTTTTAATAAGTTAAAGTATTTTATGAGAGCCAAAAGCTAAATAGGGATTTCTTGGACCAGTAACCAGATTTGGGAATGTTGGAGGATCAAAAAATAAAATGAATAAAATTGATTTTTTATTTTTGGAAGACATCCAGATTTTGGAAAATTTTAAGTAAAATGGCCAAACATGGTTGGGTTTTAAAATTTTTTTTTTTTATGCTGAATATAATTTCTATAGGCAGCAAATACATAGTTTTGTAGTGTCTATTACAGCAAATGTATTCTGATATTCTAAGGAGGATACATATACTATGTGATTAAACCATTGTTGGAGCGTTGGTTGACTAAAGCCCTTGAGGTTAAGGTCTTTAATATTACATGGTTGGTTGAAGTGTGGAATAAGCAACTAAGAATGGGGTCAAGAGTAAAAAGAATTTCCCTCAGTTAAAGCTTTTTTCGTAAGTAATTTTTGGAGAAATACTGCAGAGGGACAAAAAGTTAGTTCAATAAATGCATCATCCATGATAGCCTTAGAATCTTAGCATTGCAAAATACATGCTCTTCATTTATTTGGCTAAGTGATGGAAGGCGAAGCTTTAGTGGTTAGGGATGACCTAGCCGATTGTCATGACCATGTCTATGTGGAGTCGGATAACCAACGGCTAGTGAGACTTATCGAAGGTCATTCATGTTTTTGCCTTTTTGAAGTGAAACCTATTGCATGTACATGATATCCTTGAAAGCATAGCCATATTCATGGGTATTATGATATCATTTATTCCTAGGACTATAAATGTAATTGCAAATGTCCTAGCAAAGAAGGCACTTTCAGTTTTAGACCCCAAAGTTTGGCCATGTTCTGATAGGTGGCTATCAAAGCTTTGCTCAGCTACTTCTTATGTCTGGTCTCAATAAATTGCTGGATTACCAAAAAAAATGATAGCTTCAGAATCCAATCTATGGTTGAAAAAGATCATCTTTTAAGTGTCAATGTATCAAGGAGTGAGTTAGGCTTAGAGGATAAAATTCTAGGTTAGAAAACTATTCTTGAAAAATAACTTAGGAGGTAATTAATTAATTATTATATCTACATGGAAATGTTTCATTGCTAAGTTTTTTTTTTTACAAAAAATTTGGATGTCTCGACCGTTAAATACTACTTGCTACAAGTATTAGTCTTCCCATACGCAAGAGCGTCCGCACCACCAAAAACCCAACCTACTTACCTAACCTAAAAAACAACACAACCAATCCTCATTTCCATTTATTATTTTCATATCTCTTACACCCCTCCCCCTTTTGTGTGTGTGTGGGCGGGGCCCCCCAAAAAAACCAACCCCAACCCACTAATAAAAAACACCCACCCCCCCCCTGAAAAAAAAAAAAAAAAATAAAAAAAAAAAAAAAAAATGAGTTTCAAAAAATTAAAAATTTAAACCCCTCTCACAATAGGGGGTAATTCTTTCTTTCTTCTCACTCCCCCCCCTGTTTCCCCCCCCCCCCCCCCCCCGGTAAAGGAGGAGGGTTGGTGCGTCAAGTCGGCAGCCGGCACCGGAAAAATCTAGCCAAACCTTTTTTCATGGATTCGACCCTATATGATAAAAGCTATGCTAGGGCGTTCCCCGACAAAAGAAGCGACGCGCTACACTATGGCCCGGGTGTAGTGATAAGTGGGCAAGGGTTAGCTAGGGCGTACCCTGTAAGTGACGCGTCGCATCGGCGCCCGGATGCGGTGATAAGTAGGCAAGGGTTCCCGCACCGTGGACGAGTGCGGGTAAAGAAGCTAGTCCATAAGCGTAGGATTAGATTGGCATCTTGGAACATAGGATCTTTAACTGGTAAGAGCTTAGAATTGATTGATGTTATGAGGAGAAGAAGGATTAATGTAGCTTGCATCCAAGAGACTAGATGGAGGGGTAAAAAAGCCAAAGAGTTGGATGACTTTAAACTTTGGTATACTGGGGATAAAACAAATAAAAATGGAGTGGGTATAATAGTGGATAAAGATTTAAAAAATGATGTGGTGGATGTTAAAAGAGTGGGTGATAGGATTATTGCTATCAAGCTGGTAATGGAGAAAGAGTGCATAAATATAATTTGTGCATATGCACCTCAAGTAGGATTAGATGAAAGTCTAAAGCTAGAATTTTGGGAAAGTATGGATGGATTAATGCAAGGAATTCGTCAAGGAGAAAAGATTATCATAGGAGGTGATTTAAATGGACATATTGGAAAAGATCAAAGAGGATATGAGAGTGTTCATGGAGGATATGGTTTTGGAGAAAGGAATGAGGAGGGGATTTCAATTTTGGATTTTGCTACTGCTTTTGATCTATCTATATTAAATACTTACTTCAAAAGAGAGAGTGAACATTTAATTACTTTCAAAAGTGGACAGCATAGAAGCCAAATAGATTTCTTCCTAACTAGAAGGACTGATAGATTGTTGTGCAAGGATTGCAAGGTGATACCGGGGGAAAGCTTAACTGCACAACATAGACTTGTGGTCTTGGATATGTGCTTAGTCCCAAGAACATATAAAAGGTCCAAGGTAAACTATCCCAGAATAAGATGGTGGAATTTGAAAGGAGAGTACTCTAAATCCTTCATTAATGAAGTAGTCAAACAAGGAAAATGGGATTTTAAAGGGGATACCAATGCAATGTGGAATGAGATGGCTATGTGTATTAAGAAGGTGGCTAAAGATGTTCTAGGTGAATCAAAAGGAAAGACTCATTCTTATAGAGAGACGTGGTGGTGGGATAGTGAGGTTCAAGTTGCCATTAGGAATAAAAAAGCTAGTTTTAAGGCATGGCAAAGAACTAAAGATGTTGAGGATCTTCATAGGTATAGGTTGGATAGAAATGAAGCTAAGAAAATTGCAGGAAAAGCAAGGGAAAGGAAATATGAAGAGTTGTATAATAAATTGGGCACAAAGGAAGGGGAAAAATCTATTTATAAGATAGCTAAGATGAGGGATAGGAAGAGTAGAGATCTTGACCATGTTAGATGTATTAAAAATGGAGATGGTAAAGTATTAGTTTGTGAGGAGGATATTAAGAAAAGATGGGAAACCTATTTCTCTAGTTTACTAAATGAGCATTCTTCAAGCACCTATGTTTCGGACGATTACACTTTTCACCAAGGCACCAAGGTCCGAACTTATATACGTAGAATTTCGATGTCCGAAGTAAAAGAAGCTTTAAGGAGGATGAAACTCGGCAAGACACAAGGTCCTAATGAAATCCCAATTGAAGTATGGAAGAGCTTAGGAACCCATGGACTAGTTTGGTTGACTAAGTTGTTTAATAAGATTATGAGCACAGGGAAAATGCCAGATGATTGGAGGAGAAGTGTTGTGGTTCCAATTTACAAAAATAAAGGAGATATTCAAAGTTGTAATAACTATAGGGGCATTAAATTGATGAGCCATACGATGAAATTATGGGAGAGAATAATTGAAACCCGTTTGAGACACTTAACTACGATTACGGAGAACCAATTTGGGTTTATGCCGGGAAGATCTACAACGGAGGCTATTTACTTAATTAGGAGACTTATGGAAAGGTATAGAGAATGTAGGAAAGATCTTCATATGGTATTTATTGACCTAGAAAAAGCTTATGATAGAGTCCCTAGAGCGTTAATTTGGCAAGTACTAGAGAAAAGAAGTGTTGCAAGTAAATATATAGATATAGTTAAGGATATGTATGATGGTTCGGTGACTAGTGTTAGAACAGTGGGGGGACAAAGTAATGAATTCCCGATAACAGTTGGGCTACATCAAGGGTCAACTTTAAGCCCATATCTATTTGCATTGGTAATGGATGAATTAACCAAAGACATTCAAGATGAGGTCCCCTGGTGTATGCTTTTTGCGGATGATATTGTGTTGATTGATGAGACCCAAGTGGGGATTAATACCAAATTAGAATCATGGAGATTAGCTTTGGAATCAAAAGGCTTTAAACTTAGTAGATCGAAGACAGAATATTTAGTTTGTAACTTTAGTCATGATCGGCCAGATGATGAGGTGGTGATACTTGACGATAAAGAGATTTCTCAGAGTGATTGTCTTAGGTACCTTGGTTCAATCATAAGTAAAAGAGGTGATTTGGAAGATGAGGTTTCCCAAAGAATTAAAATAGGGTGGATGAAGTGGAGAGGTGCATCCGGGGTCTTATGTGATCGGCGTATTCCATTAAAGCTTAAAGGAAAATTTTATAGGACCGTTGTTCGACCAGCTATGATGTACGGTGCAGAGTGTTGGGCTGTTAAAAAGAATCATATAGATAAACTCAGTGTAGCAGAAATGAGGATGCTAAGATGGATGAGTGGCAAAACTAGGATGGATAAGATAAGAAACGATCATATTAGAGTTGGGCTGGGAGTTGCTCCCATAAGTGATAAGCTTAGAGAAAGTCGTTTGAGGTGGCACGGCCACGTTCAACGGAGACCTATAAATGCTCCTTTACGGAGAAGTGATATAATCCATATTGAAGGAACTAGAAGAGCTAGGGGTAGAACTAAGATAACCTTAAGAGAAGTGGTGAGAAAGGATATGTATAGCTTAGGCCTTGTATCTAGCATGGCCTCGAAAAAAGATTGTTGGGGGGCACTCACCCTCCACCCCCCCCCCTTTTTGTTGGGCCGGGGTTTTTTTTTTTTGTTGTTGTATTCCTTGTTTTTTTTTTTTTTTCTTCCCCGACCTCAGAGGGGGGGGGGGGGGGGGGTTTTATTTCCCCGTCTTGACATGAATAAGGACAATAAATCTTCATTTGTAATGTTATTGGTTAGCAATTCCATTAATGCTATATCTATCATAGCATAGTAGGAATACCAATATGTATATATTTTTTTACTCAAATTTAATTTTCAAACAAATTTAGTGGCCCAGGTGAGTCAAAGTAAGCCACATCTTTTTAATTTGTTTATATCAAATAGAAAGAAAGCTAAAATTTGTTTATATCAACTTTCCTTATGCACTAATTTTCTGGTTTTGATGAGAGAGAGGGTACCGTGTGGACTGGGAAGAGTCCAGATGCTTCTTGAGTTGCTTTTCTAGTAGCAATTTGTTTGGGTGAATGAATGCCTTTTCTTCATGCTTTCAAAGCTAAAAGAGTAGAAAAGAGAGGAAGAATACCAAAAACAGAAAAGATGAGGTGAACTCTTGCTGGTGTATTTTCTTCTTGATCTTCAACAAAGCAGGGAAGTTTTCTTATGTTTTGCTCTGTTTGAAGCTTTTTTAGAATAACTGGGAGTTTCAACTTAACTCACTAACAATGTCCTACCCCCATCCTAACCCCCTACCTCGTTTTTCATTGTCATTAGCTTCTGTCTCTTTTGTGTTCACTCTTCTACAGGTTATGTAGCAGGCTAATTAACTTACTTGGGGGAGATGGTGCGGGAGGTAAGAATTAACGCTTGGTAGTGGAGGAGTGTCAATGGACTATTTGTAGTGAAGATTTGATGTGCTTGGCAATCCCTCTTACCTGATTTGGTTTCCAAATACTTTAAAGCCCAACCATTTTTCTTGTCAAGGTTTAAAATCATTAATGACAAAACAATTTCAGACCACCCATTCTAACCAACACCACAAAAACCTATCACCCCTGTCAGATTAAACCTGTCAGTTACTAAAGCTTTGTAATTGCTTTTGTCCGATAACTACTCCTGTCTCTTTCTCCTCCTACTTTCTTCTTTTGGAAACCGGAATGCACCCTTCCTGTAAAGACTTACTATTTATTTGGAAAGATGAATCGACAACGTGGATGTGTTTCATTCAACAACCCTCCACATCGCCCATCCTCATCTTTTAGACCCACTGCTGCTAGTACATCTCGTTTTCCAACTAGAACTTTTGAATCTCGATAAGGCGTTGAAGCTAACTCCTAGAAAGCAGTGGAACCTTCAAGAGGTTATGCATGCTTTGCTGGTTTGCAACCCCTTGATGTTTCGACCCCCAACTACGTTCTACATGGGTATGCCCTGGGCTTCCCCAGGGAGCTAATCACCATCACTCAAAAGAGGATTACGGACCTCTAGTCTCTGCTTGGAGCCACCTCCATTTCAAGTACAGGAAGGGAGAATTTTAAGGCATGCTTTGTCTCTGAAGAACATAGGAATCATGTGATGTCCCTATCCCCCTTGGTGGATAGGGAACTATATTCTGCATTTGGCATTGGAACCAATTCCAGAGTGTAGGAAAAACATCTCCCTTCCACCGATTGTTATTTGGGTTCAACTGAGAGGAATTCGACTGACTGTCTTACCTATGAAGGTATTTTAATGGCAGCTTCAAAGTTGGGTAGAGTAATTGAGGTACAACTTAAATCAAGCGAAATGGGCTTACCAAGTAATATGACCAGAGTTAAATTAGCTTTGGATATCAACAAACAGGTGCAACCAAGAACTTCTATCATGACCTTTAAAAATGAATGGGTCTCTGTAGAAGTGAAGTATGAAGTGAAGGTCCTCTGTCTACATTGTGGGAAAATCTCTCACCAAACAGGATATTGTAGGAAATATGAAGCTGATGAAGCACCTCCTGTAGTAGATGCCATTCAACTAAGAGTGTTCGAAGGTGTTTTTACAGAACCGTTGGCAGGTGGCTTCTAAAGGATCTTGTCTACTAACTGTATTCATAGCATGCTGGTGCTGCCAATGGAGACTGCAACAAACATAAGTCTTGAGGATGAAGATGATATATTGGGTGTGCAGCTTGTACTTGAGCTACACATTGCTAATGAAGGAGTGTCTATCTTTGCAGGTGAAGAGTCGTCTAACAGTGAAACAAAAGATGAGAACTTAAAATTTATGAAAGGCAGTATCCCAAATAATCATTACCAATAGCAAGAGAAAAGAAAGGAAGAAGTATCACAAGCTGAACAAATGGTCAAAGGGACCAAAGGCAAATTAACATGCAAGACAACATAAAGTATTGATGAAGGTAAGAAGTGCCAGGATAAAGGAAAAGGAAAACAAATTGTGCTTGAAGATGATGAAAGAAAACAACTTGATTTGCAGAGCATTATGGAGAAGCATAATGAATTGGAGGCAATTCTAAACAATCAGCTGGTGATCCAAAAGAAAATCAGCAATGAAAAGAAGATGAGTGAACAAGAGTCTTGCAACATGATTTTTCTGAAATTGATGGAGCGAATAGAATGCCTTGAAAAGAGAATTCCAAAAATAGCCAATGTGAGTGATGATAAAACAAACGATTTTGTTGTCAACTCTACATCAACAAAATTCAAGGAAGCGGCCAAGGTACAGGAAGGTATTTCTCCCCTTGGTTCTGGTAATTCAGAAGGAAGTAGAATGGGGATGTATCCCCCAGGTTCAGATCTGGGCACTAGCTCATGTAAAAGGAGAAGAGTAGTCAAGTTAACTCCAACTTAGAGTGCAGTGGCCTCCCTTTGCCTTAACCTTGACAACACACTCCATAACTGCATTGAACCATTAACCGTTTTCTACAAATTTAAGAGTGAGATGGATGCCTGACATCAAATCTTTGAACACGTCAATAATCTGAACAATGTGAACATTCCAAAACCTGTGGGAGGTGATCAAGGCTACGTGAGCCACACCGACACTCAACCACACTCAAACCAAGCAGAGATTATGAATCTAATCACCATTGCCCCCAGGTATTTCCATATCACCTCTACACTAATTTCTTTGACTAGTGCATTGTTTACTTCATCTTATTGTTTGCCATTCTTTTTAGATGGTTTAAAAATTGTTGTTTCTTGTCCAAAGGCCTAAACCGTAAATCTACCTAAATTTACCCAACCACTGCTGTAAAGTGATGGCTTTTCAGTACCCAGTTGAATTAGGATGTTTACTACTTCTTACAGTTTGATTTTGTTGTATACCTATCATTTTCAAATAGATTTAGGTTCTCTAATTAGTGTTGTTGGGCCTGTTGTTAAATAATCTAATCCTTTTTACATGTTAATTTTAACTCTTGGTTAATTTCTATGTATTCTTTATCTGTGGAGGGTTATGGTTGAAACTGTTGCTTGTTCTAATCTTGATATCATTGGAAGCAAAATTTTTTTACCTTTCTCTCCTATCAAGAAGAATGCAAATCACGTTCTAGAATGTGAGAGGCCTCAATGGTTTTTTTACCACACAATGTTTATCAAAGCTACTAAACAAAAATAGTGAAACCAAATGCTGGGATCATGGAGCCCTATTTCAAAAAAGGGCTAAATTTCTTAGGAATTACTCATCCATTGGATTCATAGACATCCAGGGAGTGAAAGGTTTGAAAGGGGGTATTTGGACTTTGCAGAAGGTGGGAGCAAGATGCACTCTCTTACTAAAAGAAAGTTCTTTTATGGCCATCAATTGTTCATTTGAGGGGAAAGAATGCATTACAATTTTCATCTATGCTCCTCCTACCTATGCCAATAGAAAAACGTTTTGGACACATCTTCATTCGTTTACCCAATCTGTGACCAAACCGATAGTCTTATTAGGGGATTTCAATGCAATCATGATTCAGGAGGATAAATTGGGAAGCCTGTTCAAACCATCCCCTGCCCTTCCTTTACTTCAAAATCTTCTGTGCAATCTAGATTTACAAGAAATTGCCCCCATGCTCGTATTTCACCTGGTCAAATAAACAAAAACCACCCCATCTAATCAAAGAGAAATTAGATAGATGCTGGGCTTCCCCACCATGGATTGCTCTTTTCCCCAATGCCAGCCTAAAGAAACTTCTGGCAATTGGGTCCGACCATAATCCTATATCTCTTTGTCTGGCTTATCCCAAACCTCAGGGGAGGAAACTATTTCATTTCCAAAATGCATGGTTGTGTCATCCCCAGTTTGAAACAGCAGTTGAACAAGCATGGGTAAGTGGAGATAATATCTCTCTTGACTATAAACTTGCTAATCTGTCTCGATTCCTATATCATTGTAATAAATCTATCTTTGGGAACATTGATAACATTTTTCACAATATTGCTTAGGAAATCGAGGTTATAGAAAATCTACCCAGTCCGGATTGGGATAGAATCACAGCCAAAAAGCAGGCTCTATTGAGGGCACTTGTAGCTAAGGAACATTTTTTGTTTTAGAAATCACGAGGTAAGTACATCATAGATGGAGACAGAAATACGATGTACTATCACCTCTCCTCTAAAATCCATATTCATAGGGGAAAATTGAGTATATTGAATACAATGGTAGACTAGTAAGCATCCCCTTCGAAATTGCACATGCATTTTCTAGTTACATGCAAACCTTGTTCACATCCTCAAAACCCTTGGACCCATCATTCATGGAATGCCTCTTTCCGAATATGACCAATAGGGTCATCTTGGATGGGATCTCGGTGACCCCATCTCTAGAGGAAATCAAAAAGACTATTTTTTCTTTAGATCCCTATAAAGCACCAGGAATGGATGGTTTTAATGCTTCTTTTATCAAAAGCACTGAGACCTAATCAGTAATGATCTCTTTGATTTTGTCAAAATGTTTTTTTAACAATTCCTCCCTCCCCTTTGGAGTGAACTACACATTTCTGTGCTTCATTCCTAAAAAGAAGCAAGCAAGATCAGTTGTTGACTTTAGACCAATCAGTCTTTGCGATGTGAACTACAAAATTGTGGCAAAAGTACTGGCTCAAAGACTGAAACCTCTTTTGAATAATTTCATTTCCCCGTGCCAAGGAGGGTTTGTGGATAATAGGCAAATTTCGGATAACATTATGTTAGCCCAAGAAATTTTCCACTTGATGAGAAAAACTAGAGGGAAGACTAGGTATGTGGTTCTCAAGCTTGATATGTCAAAAGCTTATGATAGGGTGGAATGGAATGTGCTGACAATTTTTATTTTTATTTTTTGGGTTTTGATCAGAAATTGTGTACACTCACTCAATCACTAATTTCTAGTGCTTCTTTTTCGATCAAACATAATGGCAACCTATACTTCTGGTTCTTAGGAACTCGAGGGTTGCGACAAGGATGCCCCCTGAGTCCATACCTCTTTTTGTTCATTATGGAGATTTTGTCTCGACTACTGAGTGAATATAGATCCCTCAATCTCTTTAAGGGTATCAGGGTTGTTAGAAGAGCCCCTGAGATTTCTCACTTCTTTTTTGCTGATGACACTTTCCTGGTTTGTTGGGTGGAAAGGAAGATGCTTTGGCCCTTAAGAAATGGATTATGAATTGTATTTCTTGTCAATGTCGTGCAATCAATATATATAGTAATATAGTGTTAGATTCATATCAATATCAATGAGATCCAATACTGATGTATATCGTCTGATATGAGGCCCACACTTAAAATGAAGAGTGGGACATTTTTCTTTTCAAAGAAAATTTCCTTGAAGTGCAGTATTTATTAGAACTATAGTTGATAAATTCTTTAAAGGCCTGTTTGGTTACTTGAGTCTATAGATTTCAAAATTTTAGAGATTTCAAATCTATAGACTTCAAATCTCTAGAGTCATGGTTCTAAAATTAACTGTTTGGTTAGCTTAAATTTTTGGAATGAAATTTGTAGATTTATCCTAAAAAAATATTTATTGAATTATGGTTCAAATGTTTAACACTTTGATAGTTGGGGTGAAATCTCTGGATTTCACCTCATCCCCATAAATCTACAGATTCACGTTTTTAGTGTAAAAATGTGAATCTTTAGATTTCATGAATCTAGGGATTCACACAACCAAACGGTAAATTTCCCTTTGTGAATCCGGGATTTGAATCTCGGTCCGCCCGGCCTAAAATAGTTTGGCAATAAGTTTTGTAACTTCAAAATATATTAATGCATTCTCAACAAAAGTTTTTGCATTAACTACCTAGAAGGAAAACATTTCGTTCCTTCATGAGTTTTGGCATAGCATTTGCTGTCTTTTTCCCACTCCGTCCCTATTTGTATGGGCAACCCACCATTTACATTCTCATCCACACTCGTTATTTAACTGGTGGGATTTGTTATGCTCATTAGAAGGAAAAAAAAATATGCACGTGCTCACTACTCTTGAGTGTAAGTTAAATTTTTAATTTGAGAGGGGACAGTTAAAATGTCAAACGGACATAGGAAACATAAGTTTTTATTTTAAGAAGGGTATAAAAAAAAAAGGGATAATTACTGTTGCCCCATTGTACTTTGATTTTATTACTAATAAGACCTTATTCTTTACGAAATTACTATTGCCCCCCTTCCTTATAACGGTGTTAAGTTGCCGTTAAGTTTGAATATGCAATGTCTAATTTGCCCTTCATTAAAATTAAGAAATCAAAAGACGATGCTACCCCATTTATAAAACCGGATTAAATGTCAATTTTATCCTAAACTTCATTTATTTTGAATTAATGAAATGGGCAAAATCCAAATCCGATTTGGTTTCCCACCTTCACAAAACTTCATCTATTTTGAATTAAAGAAATGAGCAAAATCCAAATCCGACTTGTTTTTCCACCTTCACTAAACTTCATTTGTTTGGAATTAAAGAAATGAAACAAAATCCAAATTCAATTTGGTTTCCCACCCTCACTAAACTTCATTTATTTTGAAAAAATTTTAGATGATATTCAGTTTCCAATTTGAGTTGAATTCGATTTTCCTTCCTCTTCGGTTTCTATTTGAGTTTTATTCAACCATTCTTTTTTTTTTTTCCACAGTTAATTAAGGATATTACTGTAACTTGACAAAAGGGGAAATAAGTAAAGAGATAAGTATAAGGGTATTTTGGGGTTTTTGAGAAAATATAAAGATGCCACATCATCAGTTAACTAACGGAACTTAACGGTAGGGGGCAATAGTAATTATAGACAGAGTTGAAGGTTGGATTAGTAATTTTGAAAAGTACAGGGGATACAATAGTGATAAAATCAAAGTACAGGGGGCCAATAGTAATTATCCCAAAAAAAATTAAAAAAAAAAAATTAAGAGGGGGTGGCTAAAACATGAGACAATAAATGTAATTTTTTTGTATTAAGAAGGGGACCAGTGTGATTGAGATAGAAACGTTGGACAAAGGGTATAATGAATGACAAAGACTAATATATTAATTAATGAAAACCCCATTCTTGTATTCTATCCAAAAAAATCAATGGTAATCAATTTAATTTCCTTTAAAGTTATAGTTCACTTTGACCATATTGAGCCAGACTAACCCAAATCTTTTCTAATAAGTTAAAGTATTTTATGAGAGACAAAAGCCAAATAGGGAGTTCTTGGACCCGCAACCAGATTTGGGAATGTTGGAGGAACAAAATTAAAATAAATGAAATTGATTTTTTATTTTTTAATAAGTTAATAATTTTATTGGAAAACATTCAGATTTTGGAAAATTGTAAGTAAAAGGATCAAACATGGTTGGTTGAAGTGTGGAATAAGCAACTACCAATGGGTCAGGAGTAAAAAGAATTTCCCTCAGTTAAAGCTTTTTTCATAAGTAGTTTTTGGAGAAATATTGCAGAGAGACAAAATATTAATTCAATAAATGCATCATCCATGATAGCCTTAGAATCTTAGCATTGCAAAATACGCTCCTCATTTGTTTGGGTAAGTGATGGAAGGCGAAGCTTTAGTGGTTATGATATCCTTGAAAGCATAGCCATATTCATGGGTATTAAGATATCATTTATTTCTAGGACTATAAATGTAGTTGTAAATGTTCTAGCAAAGAAGATAGTTTTAATTTGAGGCCAGAAAGTTTGGCCATGTTCTGATAGGTGGTTGTCAAAGCTTTGCTCGGCCACTTCTTATGTCCGGTCTCAATAAATTGTTGGGTTACCAAAAAAATTGATAGCTTCAGAATCCAATCTATGGTTGAAAAAGATCGTCTTTAAGTGTCAAAACTGGTTAGGCTTAGAGGATAAAATTCTAGGTCAGAAAACTATTTTTGAAAAATAACTTAGGAGGTAATTAATTAATTATTATATCTACATGGAAATGTTTCATTGCTAAGTTTTTTGTCTAACAAAAAATTTGGATGTTTCCACCGTTAAATACTACTTGTTACAAGTATTAGTCTTCCCATACGCAATGACATCCGAAGATGCCTATCACGTTAGCTTGTTTAAGCATACAAGACCATAAGATCATTTCCAAGAATTGTATTTAAAATTCTTTTTTTTTTTTGTGTCGGAGGGGGGGGGGGGGGGGGACCTCTTATATAGTCATGTCCAATCACGTTGAATGCAATCATGATTGGCTCGCTTGATTACGAAAGAACTTAATATCATATTATAAACTAAATAACTTGACATTATCTAACATTTAAACCCTTTAAGTAGTACTAATTATTTTCTATTGCCATTTCCGAATACACATCTTTATATGAATAAGGACAATAAATCTTCATTTGTAATGTTAGCAATTCCATTAATACCATATCTATCATGGGATAGTAGGAATACAAAATTTTTTTTTTACTCAATATAATTTTCAAAAAGATTTAGTGACCCAGGTGAGTCAAAGTAAGCACATCTTTTAATTTTTTTATATTAAATAGAAAGAAAACTAAAATATGTATGTATTTCAGAATCACGTATCAATATATTTTGAGATTACACCGATTTTTATGGGTAAAAATTGTTTTTTATTGGGAGGAAAAGAGAGAAGCTAAGCCTTATAAGTACAAATTTCAAGTAGAACCTCCCTACCCTAGGATGCAAATCTCCAACAAGGCTTGTGGGCATGACTTGTCATGAAGTCTAGGTTATATCCAAACCACACACACCGAGTAAATGGACATTCAAATAATATTTGATTTGTTGTTCTAATCTCGTATCTACATCATCGCTCGCATACTGGATCTACCTCTATATGTTCCTTTGTTAATGCCTCGTCGGTGGCCACCCCTTCCACACACACTCTCCACATAAAGTTTTTTGTATCTTAGAAAGTGTATTACATGTTTATATTCTATTCCAAATTCTCTTGGGAATGTCCTGAGTTCACACTTCTTCGGTTTGGTGACCTGGGTTTAGGGTTTAGCAGCCGAGTTGGGTGTCAAAGGGATGGGAGGGAATGAGCCTATTTTGATTAGGACTAGAAGTAAGTAGCAAAGAGGGTAAAGATGAGACTTCTCTCCAGCTACTCATGGTGAAGAGATGGGGAGGGAAGACACTATTGTTCAAAGAAGAAAGGGAGAATCATGCCTTAGGGAAGCCATGCACCACAATAGAGAGCTTTCTAAGTTTATACCATTGAACAAGAGAAGGGAGTCATGGACTAAAAGGTTTCATAGTGTTTTCGAATATGGATTTGTTGTTCTACTCAACTCAACTCCTAAGTAATTTGGCTAAATGATGTTTCCAAAAATGACTAAACTCATAGCTTATACATGATTCGTGTAAAATTATTGAGGCTTTTTTTATTCGGAAGACTAGTGACCCAGTCGCATCATTTTTCTACTAAGACCTACTACAGAGCTATAGAGCAAGCTCAAAATTTTGACTACACATGAGCGACTTAGCACAATCAAAACCTGGTTTTTATGAGTGGAACCACATTCCTATATACTACACGACAAGCTTTAAAATTTCCTTTTTAAGTTATAGTTGACCTTGACTACTATACCAGGAGATGACTCACCCAATTTTATTTTATTTTTTCTAAGCTAACGTTTTATAAGAAGAAAATCATACATGGAGAATTTTGGACAAGCCATGTAAAACCATTAAAAATAGTCTTTTATTAACAAGCTCAAATTATTATTTTTTTTGGGGGGGGGGGGGTGTTTGTGAAATTTAAAAGTAACCGCAAGTGCACGGTATCGTGTAGCTAACAGGTCGATCTCAAAGAGATATGCCACTTAGAATTCAACTTCTTAATAGTAATACGAGAGTTGAATGATTCAATTTTTGTTAACCAATTAACTAAACTAAATGATCATAATCTATACATCTAATGCATCGAATCGAATTGAAACGAAAAATAAATTAAACACAATCAATGCATAAATAAAAGACAGGAAAAAAATGCGAACAATAAGAATATAAGGAAAAGGGAAGTGATCCGAGTGTCAGCTCTGAATCGAGGGAAGGGAAGTATAATAATAATGACTTTGACCGTGGACCCTTTGCCGTAGCTTACAGTCCACCGATCGGGGGAATGGATATTAAAGAAAAAAACAGTGCAGAAAGTAAATAACAAAGCAATAAACAAAGCAATAAAAGGAAAAGGAAGCCTTAACCAAAGAGAGGCACGACTGTAGGCATATCTGATCAAGGATTTAGGGAAAGGGAGAACAATAAATAAATGCTGAAAGTAAATTGTAGAAAGTAAATTGCAGAAAGTAAAATGGAAACCTTAACCAAAGAGAGGCACGATTGTAGGCATCTCTGATTAAGAATCCAGGGAATGGGAGAACAATAAATAAATGTTGAAAGTAAATCCTAAATTAAGAATATGGAGGGGTAGATAGAAGCGGGAATGGAGGGAGGAGAGAAGATTAATAAAGAAGGTTACTTACTTGCAAATTGAACAAACGACTCGAATCTCAACCAACTCTAACAACCAGATCTAGATCTAGAATGATCTAAATCTCCAATTTCTAGACCCAGAGAAAAACGAATCTAAAAACTTGAAACTTGAACTTGAATTGCATTACATAAAAAAAGTTAAACCTAAACATTCAATCTAAAAATTAAAATTTTACAAATGCAAGCAAAGACAACTAGAGAAAGCCTAAATAAATTGAAGAGAGAAGAAAGAGTGCTTCTACTAAGCTCTAAAACCTCTTCTCCTTTGATGGAGTATGCTCTCCTTTAATAGAGTTTACATGAGAAAGATCATGAGTTAATCCGACGGTCAAGGAAGGGAGGTAAATCTTATATAAACTAAAGCCTTATGCCCAATAGAGGTAACTCAATCATTCCTCTTCCATTCTATTTCTCAATTAAGCTCTACAACTCGTCAGAGCTCTGTGGTGTTCCAATTAATCAGATCAAGAATATTAAACCTACCTTATGGTATTTTTATTTTTGACAAATTCGTATGCGATTCAGAGGATGGGTAAAAGGGTTGCTACCTCATGAAATGTCATGATTTTTGGTTATTCTCATAGGAAATTATCTCAGAGCTACTGAATGCTTTGACAAAATGCATTACGAAACTGTCCCTAGTCTTCAAACTTTGACTTTGGTTACCTTGGCCTTAGCCAGGTTATGCATTGAAATCTGACTTAACTGATGTTTTACATATTTCTCTGTTAAATTTGTTTGCCAAGTGTGGTGAGTTGGGTTATCAGCTCAGTTGTTCAAAGAAACCTGTAAGAAGAACAACATTACTTGGAGTGCTAGAGTATAAAATGCCCCAATTGCAGTAGAGAAGAGAAGATCTGATAAGTTGCTCTAAGCTCTTCTGGCTTTAATGCTTTTCTCTTTCAAAAGTGTAGGGATAATTAAGAAAAATATCTCAAAGGCCATCATAAATTTCTGACTTCTTCTGCCTGAAACATGGAGAGAGAAATCCAAGAGGAGCTTTATAGCATGTTCTCATGCCCATGGATCACTGCAACAGAGAAGCAGGAACAAGGCTGGAACAACATTGAATTAATCAATAGCTGCTCGATTCTCAGATCTGTTCTTAGCAAGAAGTCAGAGAAAACACTGTTGTTGCTGCTGCTGTTGCTGCATCTGCATCATCTTCTCAATGGTGTAGGTGGGCGTGCACAACATAGACGAGTAAGTCTAGCTAATTTCAAAGTTTGATATTCTGATTATCTTTAATACAGAACTGAACTAGGGGGAAGCTGTGCATAATCTTATAATTGCAATTTCGAGAAAATCGATTTGCTCTGGCCCACAAGTAGATGGAAAGGCGAGACAGATTAAATCAAGTTTGCTCATCCTAAGCTTTGAGGCATACTTATTTTTCCATGTTGAAATGGTTAGATATTTCTAATTCATCTTCAAGATCCAATTGTCTGGTTGAACACCCTACAGTTATTGTTGTGACTAAAAGCCACTTGGTAGTAGTACTCCAAACATGCATGTTGGAATGGGCAGCACTGTATAAGATGTGCTAATAATCAACGGTTTGTCTGTTGGAAAGGCACTTACTGATCAAAGAACTTTCAACTAAAACACACGTTGAAGCAGAGTGACAACTGGCAAGCTGTTATCTATCTTGTTATGGGTTACCCCGTCTCGATCGCCCAAGCTCGGTTCATCCATTCTTCTTTTTTTTTTTTTTTTTTTTTTTTTTTTTTTTTTTTTTTTTTTTTTTTTTTTTTTTTTTTTTTTTTTTTTTTTTTTTTTTTTTTTTTTTTTTTTTTTTTTTTTTTTCCCCGGTTCCCCCCCTCTCAACAGCAGCATTGAGAATTGATGTGTGATGGCGTGGATTGAACATGAGATTGAACAGAGATCCAGGGTCAAGATGGCATCTAAACACTTGGCCTTAAACCAGTGTTTGGTCCATGTTTATCTTGACCAACTAATTACATTCAAGGTGGGTAGCAGCATCATAGGTAAGATCGAAATTGATTAATGCATCTTCCACCACTGCTGGGAGCCATGCTAATACTAAAGATCTTAGCTTCAAAATATATTCTGATATTATTCTATTTCATGAATCATGATTAGTTTCTATTTTTAAAAAAAATCCCTGGTAAGGGGATGGTATGTCTTTTCGACAATGGCAATCATCAGTGGACATGGGCATTGATGATGCTTCAAATAAGAGCAAAGAGAAAACTGTTGCAGCTCGTTCTGAGGAGCGTAAAACCAATAAATCAGAGAAAACGCCGCTGCTGTTACTACATCATCTTCTCTATAGTGCAAGTGGGCGTGCATAGCACAAATGACAAAAGCTTGCCCAGATTGAGGAGATAATTCTGGAGGATGTTCAACACCTCACAACAAGAAGTTTCTGTTGTAAGAGCTTCTTTACAATTACAATGCATTCAATATTTCTACAACTAATTTGTTGGAATTGAATCTAATGGCCTCTGATGAGCCCATCTATATCATGTTCTCTCAAACATAAGAAGAGGACAAGAAAAATCAGAGCAATCAAAGCCAAGTTTGAAAGTTCAAACGCAAGCAAACTAGTGTCAAGTGAGGTTAAGAGACCTCAAAGCTTCAAAAGATATTCTACAATGATGGTGATGCACATCCCCCGTGGCGAATTTATACAACTTAAGAGATTAAGAAAGAACACAACAGAGATCGCGATGTTCGTGATCAAGATCATCATTGGGAGCGGAAAAAAGACTAAGATCGTGATAATGATCATGATAATGATCGAGATGATCGAGATGATCGAGAATTTACAATAAGTAAAGGCATCGGTTTAAAACCCGTGTGGGTCCTTCTACAAGGCATCGGCTTAAAACCCGTGAATCTTCCATCAGTGATGATATCATGGATCACACAATTGTCATCAATGCATCTTATGTGGTTAGTCTCAATGGTGATGAGAGTCAACCGTTCATGGCAAATCACGATCTGCGACAAGGTTGTGCTTTGTCACTGTTCCTCTTCAACCTTGTTTTACAAGTTTTCACTGATCACTTGGCTATCAAGGCAGAGCAGGGACTTTTTGAATATCACCCTGGCTGTGCGGTTCCAAGGATAACAACTGTGTGCTTGGCAGACGATGTTTTTGTTTTTGAAAAGGCCTCGGTGATAAATGGGGAGACCCTCTCTACGCTTCTCAATTGGTTTAAGGATGTTTCGGGATTATTGGTGAGTCCTCGTCAATTATCGACCCTCTTTGACATGATAGAGTGGTGCTTGCCAATCCGATATTTAGGGGTTCCCTTATCTTCTAAGCAGTTGGTAAAGGCAGATTTTGCAGGTTTAATTAAGAAAATTGATGGCAGTCTCAATTCCTGGCATGCTAGAAACCTCTCTTATGCTGGCCGTTTATGTTTGTTACAATCTGTCACTCAAGGACAATTGGTCTATTGGCTGAATGTCTTCAAGCTTCCTGCAACAATGATCTATCAATTGGAATCCCACATGTGCAACTTCCTTTGGTGAGGTGGTCGAAATTCTGGCGGACATCGTCTCGCTTGGGATCATGTTTGTTGCCCTAAACAAGAGGGAGACTTGGGTTTGTGATGCATATCTGATTGGAATGTGGTGGCATTAATGGGACACCTCTAGACTCTATGTGGCAATTCACCTTCTATTTGGGTTTGATATGTCAATTCTCGATGGCTGGATCATGAGTCAGTCTGGGTTACACAACCCAACCAATGTTCCTCAACACTCCAAAAGCATCCTGCAATTACGTCTGATATGGGAAAAATATCGTTGAACCGGGTCCGCCTGTGGTTCAACCCTTGACCCCGGTCGGGGACGAACTGACCAATTCAAACTCAAATCAACTGGGTTCAGAGATGGCATGTTCAGGAAGAAACATCGGCTAGCAGCAGGTATGCACGAGTCTAAGATTCTTGGGACGTATAACTGGTCAAAGTGATGGTTATCAACTCTCGCTGAACGGAAGATCGTGCTAGCTTGGATAACGGCCACAACCATAGCATCAAGATCGTGAGGTTAGAGGAAGTTATCCACTACCCCACTAACAGGTCTAATCGTCTGGATCTGACGGTCATCAGAAGAAGGCACGTATGAATTCAACGAGTGGGATTCAGAGGTAAACTCTATATAAGACATCACCAACGAACGAAGAAGGTATTTGAATCGTATTCCCAATTATCATATTCTTACTTTTGCTTTGCATCTAGTCAGAACTTTTGTGATTAGTTCATCAACTGACTTAGCCATCGGAGGTGGACTCTCCACCCCCACGGTTGGATCACATCTGACGATTGTTTTGCAGGTCATTCTTACGTGATTTAAGGGTTGAGCATATTTTGGACGCATCAACGTCCTATGGCTAAGCGATTAATTCGCCATTTTCTTTATAATGGGCAACAAACCTTTCTATGGAGTGATCCTTGGCTGCCACATGGCAGCCTTGATCATCTTGGAGCATTGGTAGTTACTGCATTAGGACGTTCACGTATTGACAAAGTTTCTCCACTTTGTCATCAACCAGGGGAGTGGCATGCTACTTTTAAGGATTTAGTTATTGATAACCATTGAGAGGAGATTCACTCTACTCGTTTTTACTCCTTTGACTGAGGACATTTCAATTTGGTTGCCTAAAGTGTTGGGCAAGTTTACGATGCAATCGCTTGGGAGGTAGTACGAGAACGACAAGAACTAGTTCCTTGGGCGCAACTCATTTGGTTTCCGTCTTGTCAACCACGATATTCCTTCCTTACATGGATTGCCATCAATGACATTGCCAACTCGATGTCGTCTAATCCAGTGAGGTATTCATTTGCCGACAAAATGTATTTTATGTGGTGTGGCAGAGAGTGAAGATCATCTCTTTTGGGCATGTAATTTTTCTACTACAATTTGGACTCGTCTCCTTCAACTCAATGGCTTCAGTCGTGGCATCCTACCTACTTGGCGTGAGGAACTCAATTGGTTGCAGGAACACTTGAGAGGCCCCTCTTTGATGCAAGAGGTAAGAAAATTCTGCTTTACTGCCGCTGTATATCACACATGGAAGACTATAAATCGTTATATTTTCCATTGTGAGAGACCGTGATTGTTTCTCCCCATCATGCTATCGCGTGGAGGACACATCATTTCATCATCGTTTTTTTGATTTATGGAATAATGAGGTCGTCTTCTACCATCCTGTGGAGTGGCCTTTAATTTGGATCAGACCTTTTGAAGGTTTGGTTGCAATTAATTGTGATAGCTCCTTGGTAGGACAGCATGGAAGTTACGGAATCTTAGAACAAAATTGTCATAGCAAAGTCCTTTTTGCCATAGCCGGAGGGCTTACCACCAATAGTGTACTTCAAACGGAATTAAAGGTGGTCGTTGTTGGCCTCAAAGCTGTGTAGCAATGACAATATGATGATGTGGAGGTACGCAGTGACTCCTTGCAAGCAATTAACCACATTAATGTTCCAATTTATACAACATGGTTAGTTCGTGATTTGTTGGAAGAGATATGGGGGCTTCGTGATGAATTCCGCCAATGTGTTTTCGTTCATCACTTGTGCGAAGTTAATGTTGCTGCTGATTATCTTGCAAGTCATGTTATGACTGAAACAAAGACCTCTTTTTTGGTTTCTTACCCATCGGATGAGCTTAGTGCAATCATTGATGTGGACCGGAATGGTCATATATATTTCTTATTATAATCTAAAGCGCATTTCATCGAAAAAAGAGTAGGGAATCATGAAGTTAGAAGGTTTTATATTGTTTTCGAATACGGGTTTGTTGTTTTACACAACCCCCAAGTAATTTGGCTTAATGGTGTTTTCAAAAACGACAAAATTCATTGTTTTATCATAATTTATATAAAATTATTCAGCTTTTTTTTTAATTTCTAATTATATTCGGATGACTAATAAGCTGGTCTTATTATTTTTCTATTAGGACCTACTAAGAACCATAGATTAGGTTCAAAATTTTGACTACACATGACTTGGTGCAATCAAAATCTGTTTTTCAAACTATACTTGTAATGCTATTGGTTGTATATCACACTTTTTTTTTTTCTTTCTTTCTCTGGAAACATGAATGATAATGTTTGATTATTTTTATTATTATTTATTTTATCAAACAATGTTTGATCGATTAGTGGAACCCATTTTATATACTATACGAACAATTTTCAAAACTTTCTTTTCAAGTTACAGTTGATCTTGGAGCAACATTTGTTGTGGGTAAGAGAGGTTGGTTCGTCATAAGGTATTCATTGATGTATTTTTTAATTATATTTTTTCTTTGCTTAATATAATGATTCTTTTAGCGAAAACCAAGCAAGAAAATTTTGAATAAAC
Source organism: Hakea prostrata (assembly GCF_041222555.1). Lineage (NCBI taxonomy): Eukaryota > Viridiplantae > Streptophyta > Magnoliopsida > Proteales > Proteaceae > Hakea > Hakea prostrata. The sequence continues at coordinate 31,225,225 of NC_142602.1, read as the reverse complement.
CATGTAAAATGATTAAGAACAATCCTTCTAATAATAACCTTAAATTTTAGGTAAAAAAGAAATTTGAAAAATTTTAGACCTGAAAATTACAAAGGGTTTTTTGCAAGTTAAAACTTTTATTGGAAAACAACTAGACTTAGAAAATCTTGGAAAAGTAAAATGATTAAAAAAGCTTGGTTTTAGTGTTAACATCTTCAAGAAAGTAATTAGACTCTATTATTATTTAATCCAAATATACACATCAAATCCAAAAGATGGTTTTCGAGGAGGTTTTGTCCCTAAAAGACAAATCACTGATAAAATTGTTCTTGTTCATGAAATCTTCAGCTCTATGTCACTAGGGCAATGAAGGGTTTATTGCTTTAAAGTTAAATATATCCAAGGCATATAACAGGGTTGAATGGAATATTATTTTGAGAATTTTGGCATTTGAATGATTCAATTCTATGTTTTATGATCTTGTAAGATGTCTAATCTCAATATCTTCTTTCTCTGTAAAGCTCAATGGACTGCCCTACTCATTGTTTGCTAGATCTAGAGGGTTTCAACAAAAATGCCCTCTTAGTCCCTATCTATTTCTATTGGTCATGGATACCTTAGTCAGACTCCTAGGGAGTCCTATTAGTTATCCAGGCTCTTAGGGAGTTGTCCCTATCCATTCCTATTAGTCATGGATATCTTATCAGACTTTTAGGGAGTCCTAGAGACCTTCATGCTTTCCATGGCATTAAAATAATTAGGGAATTTGCCCCTTAAATATCTCATTTATTTTTTACTAATGATGTTTTTCTATTTTGTCAAGCTGATTATGTTAATGTGGTTGTGATTAAAACTGCTTTTCATATTTTTGGTAAAATGACATAACAAATTATTAATTTAGATTAGAGTGAAGTTTTTTTTTTTTTTCCTAAAGCAAGAATGTATCTCAACAGGAAAAAACTAAGTTCCTGAATTTTCTAGAGCTAAAAGAGATGAGTGAAAAAGCTTGCTCTCTAGAAACCAATCTATTCCATAGTAGGGCAGGAGCCTTTGATTTGAATTGTTTGCTGAATAAAATGTGGACATGTGTAGTGGGGTGAGGGAAAAGAAAATGAAATGAAATGATTTTTTGGAAAAGTGATAGTGGTGGGTCTCACTTTTTTACTTTTCTAAACTTTTCCACAAAGTCTCACCAATTGTAGGGTTTTAAAAAGGCTCGGGGTGAGAAAATTGGATTACCACATCATCAGACAAGTTTCTTTGATTCAAGGAAACTTATCTCTCACTTTCCCACCCTTATCAATCAAACAATTTATACTCTTGGAATTTAAAGGAAAAGTAAGAAAAATTTGCCTTTTTCAAGAATTTTCTCACCTCATCTTCATTCCAACAAACAAACGCAGCGGAGTTTAAATTTTTATCCGAAGGTGCAAGAAAAGTCTTCTATCATAAGGCAAAATCTTATTTCAAGATGTTCCAACATTGCTAGGATGAGTATCTGGTGAAGTCTTTTTTTTTTTTTTTTTGGTAAATGGTGAATGTAGTCTTAAGAACCATTGTTTGACAGGTGTGGTATAAAATGACATAGCTCAATGGTATTAATGTAAGGACACTTATTGATAGTTTACTTAAAACAGAAGGAATCATCAAACATGTCGATATGTCCGAGTGGTTAAGGAGATAGACTTGAAATCTATTGGGCTTCGCCCGCGCAGGTTCGAACCCTGCTGTCGACGATTGTCCAATTATTTTCTCTGTTTTGCCCAAAAAAATCAGAATTTAATTTCCATATCGGTTTTCCTCATTGGTGGTTCAACGCTGAAAGTTTTTCTCAACTCAAAAAAGCAAGAAATCGAATCTGGATCATCTCAGCCCGACCACAAAAACCAGTGGGGCCCACTAGTGAAAAAGTTTTTTTTTTCCAAAAAGTGTTTTTCACCGTGGGCCCCACTGGATTTTGTGGTTAGGAAGCGTTGGGGAGCACAAAGTGCTCATGTCGGGGTCGCAGATCCGGACTCCAAGAAATCAAACTGGATTGCTCCATTCTTAAACAAAAAGGGTGCTGCCCAGCTTTCTCCCCGGTGAAGTTTCAAATTATAGATGATCGAAATGGGTCATACCCAGATTATTTCCAATGGATATATGAAGATTTACGGCCAAGGGGATCGCTTTCTTTGAAAACTATAATAGTCCAACTGTTACACCAAGAAATTCCCTACATATCTGAATCGAAACCGAAGCTGGTTGAACTGGAGGAAGACCAAAGTGGACGGTTCAACAGGAATTTTTGGACCAAGGAGAGGCCCACCAAAGTAGGCTCATCAGTTGACAGGGACAAACCCTAATCGAATCTCCGGAGCACTTGTTGGCATCCAATTCACGGATGGGATGTGGCAAGCCCCCATCAATCTCCAAGGAAGATGCGGGTATTAAATGCGGCATTTATTAGTGTAGCATTTATAAGAAGATATGCGCATTATATGGGATCTCCGGAAACGGTTCTTGACAAAGGAAGTTCATTAACTTTTACACCTAACACCTTAGGATCATTCAAAAGTTCATTAATTTTGCCTTCTCTAGAAGAGTTTATGTCGTTTGGAATTTGACTTACTTGTCAAAAGTTACTTCCTGTCCTCTGAAGCAACTCACTCTCACCTGTTTGCTTATCTACATGCTATTGGTCCAGCGACTAAGGTGGTTCAACCAACAAGTAAATATTTTGAGACAACAACAACTTGGTTTTTTCAAATAGTTTTCCTTCCCATGCCACATAATAGTTCATCCAAGTCTAGACGATATTTTTATACAAGGACATCATGCCCGTTTATTTCCAATGGATAGATGAAGACTTATGGCCATGGAAGGCCACAAGAATCACAAAGGAGATGATAGAGAGAGCTAAGGGTGTCGCTTTCTTGAAAACTATAATAGTCCAACTCGGTTTTTTCAAATAGTTATCTCCCATGCCACATGCTAGTACGGGTGTAAAATGATCGGATTTAGATTTGATAGTGGTAATACCATATCCGTATCCTATTACATTCGGACGGATTCGGATAATATCCAATCGATTTTCGGATGGATTTAGTCTGATAGTTATTTTCTTAAGTAGATTCTTTTAAATGGACATGAACACAAATGGAATACAAATTTTTGACTACCTATTGACATATTTTCCATTTTATTTGTAAGATTAGGTTTGAAATTTTAGAACTTAATAACTTTGGAACTAATTTTAGTAGAAAATCTAGTCACATATCTCAAGTAAAAAATTATAAAAATAAGAAAAATAATTCAAATAAGTAACTTAATCGGGTAATTTTTCGGACGGATAATAATTGGTAGGAAATGGTATATCATATCCACATCCTATTAGTAATCAAAAGGATTCGGATACTGCTAAACAGATACATATGCGAATTTTGGAGCAGATTCCGGTTATCTATTTGCATCCCTACATGTTAATTCATCCAAGTCTAGATGATGTTTTTACAGAAGGACGTCATGCCCAAATTATTTCCTATGAATAGATGAAGATTTACAGCCATGGAAGGCCACAAGAATCACAAAGGAGATGATAGAGAGAGCCAAGGGTATCGCTTTCTTTGAAAACTATAATAGTCCAACTTGGGTTTTTCAAATAGTTATCTGAAAAATCAAAGAAAATATTTTTTTTCTCTTATTGAAGCAATGAAGGAGGTTTTGTCAAATCTATAGGTCTTTCGTGGATTAATTTGCATGAAAATTTTGTATGATCAAAAGTTAAACTTAAAAAATAACAAGATTTTATTTGGATAATGAAAGTGAAAATCATAAACATCATGGGTTCCCTTGGCAAAAATTGTATAAATAAAAATAGACAGGAGATATAGGTGTAAGAGAATTTTTTTTGGTGGTTCAAAAGTCAAAAAATATATCAGGAGAAAACATCCTCAACACCAATTATATCAAGATGAGAAATAAAGAAAGGTGGTTGTACCCACCTCGTTCTAGACATCTTAAGCTTCCGAAAGCTCATTGTCAAAAAATCTACCAAAAGATTATCTCTTCTCTTGATGAAATGGAAGCGAACAATGGTAAAGGACTTGGTCAAGGACCACCTGTTGTAAATATGTTTAAAATTTATTTAATATAAATATCTATTTTAAGTGTGTCTTTTATCCATGGTTTTATTTAGTCCAACATCAGGTTGAGAGGATCTGAGTATTTGGTTTATATATAATAAGGGCCCATATATTATTAATTTGTGCGACATGAACTGAGCCGGAATCCTGTTGTGACCCTGCCATGATTATATAGATATATAAATATTAATGTTAATATATCTATATGACTTAGGACTTGGTGAATACGTGGAGATGCCATGAGAGGCACTCTCCTGCAAGGAGTGTCAGCTGGACAGGTACCTTCTTGAAGGGAGTTGAGATGAAAGGTACCCTCACAAAGAGAGGTACCTTACCCTTTCACCCACAGCCTTTGGGGCTCTATATAAACTCAATTTCGTGTTCATTCTGTACACTGAATTTCCTCCTCTTCTTTCTGTCTCTCTCTCCCTCCTCCTCTTTTGCAAGGAGGTCAGCTGGACAGGTATCTTCTTGAAGGGAGTTGAGCTGAAAGGTACCCTCACAAAGAGAGGTACCTTACCCTTTCACCCACAGCCTTTGGGGCTCTATATAAACTCAATTTCGTGTTCATTCTGTACACTGAATTTCCTCCTCCTCTTTCTGTCTCTCTCTCTCCCTGTAGTTGTTCTGTCAAGCAGTGAACATTACCTGATACACCTTAAAGCAACCTTTCTGGGGTGCAACCTTAAAGGTTGAGCTGACTGATCTTGGGGTGAAGACACTGTAAAACCCGTATTGCATAAATCGGGGTGTCTAAATACCATAAAGAAAGTAAGGTCAAGTGAATTTGTAGATTCCTCAACAACGTTTCAACACCACCCAGTGTCATAGAATTAAGCATTTTCGGCCAAGAATGCATTGCAAGTAAGGACAAATCAAGCTTCAAATTGGGCTAGCATTATGAAAAATATTTAATAAAATTACATTTGAGTCATTTATTCTGAACTAAAACTCGTGTTCCTCTCTAATATTGCCCAAATTATGTTTGAGTCATAAGCATTAGCTTGAATCGAAAGACTGTTTGTACAATTCAGAATTTGAATTTAATAGTACAAAATAACCGTTGATCATGTAATGACCAAAATAACCCCCAGAACCAAATTACCCCTAGAGTGTTCAATAAATACAATTTGACTACAATATCTTTACCTGTTCCAACCCTTCATGTAAGTGAATGAAGGCATTCTCCCTTCACTCTACCAGGAATTACCCACCACCTTTTGCCGGAATTCACCCATAAAATAAAATTCCGATAGATCTAGGGTTCTTCTTCGAAAAGTATGTTCGATACTGAATAAAATGGTAATTTACGACAATGGGAAGCGAAACAGCGAATGTGATGGATCCCTACAGATTGCAGCAAGCTTCCCAAGTCTGGAATCAACCTTCAATGGTTTTATTCCTTTTTCTATTGGAACTGAAACTTGTTGGGTTCATTAACAGAAACATTGGCCAATGAACTTAATAAGCAAAATATTATCTCCTCATCTGAAGGAACAGAAAGAGAAGGATGCCATCATCAACCCAATACAGGTAACACAATCTCTAAATCTCCTGCTTCAAAAACCTAGCAGATTCATGGTCTTCATTCATGGTTTGTTTTAATGATTTAACAACTTTTACTTATTGGAAACGGAGGAGAAAGGTGCTATATTCTTGACTTTGGTATTCATATGGGACAACTTAAGTCTGGAATGAGTTGTGGATGTGCTCCTAACACAGCAGTAGCAACCTCAAGGTAGAGAGACGAGTAAGTCCAAGAAGGCCTTGACAACTCATAAGTGAGGAACTTTATTATTTCTTGTCCATGCCATGCAATCAATATACTAATATGATGTTGGATTTGTATCAATATCAGTGAGATCCAATAGTGATGTACATCGTTTGATACGATACGAGACCATACTTAAAACCAAGACCAAAACATTTTTCTTTTTAGGGAAAAATTCCTTTAATGGGTAGTTTTTATTTAAAATGTATTAGATAAAGTTATTTAAGGGCCTGTTTGGTTATTTAAATTTAGAGATTTCAAATCCCTGGATTCATCAACAACCCCCCCCCCCGCGGCCCCCCCCCCCGCCGCCCCCCCGCCCCCCCCCCCCCCCCCCCCCCCCCCCCCCCCCCCCCCCCCACCCTCCCCCCCCCCACCCTTTTATACCACCCCCCCACCCCCCCCCCACCACCGGGGGGGGGCAGGAAAATTTTAGATCCGCGAACACCCCACCCCCCCACCCCCCCCCCCCCCCCCCCCCCCCCCCCCCCCCCTTTTTTACCCCCCCCCCTCCTCCTCATTATTTATAAAACACCCAAACAACCACAAACAAACCCCCCGAGCCCCCCCCCCCCCACCACCCCCCCCCCCCCCCCACCACCACGAAAACAACAAAAAAAATATGCTTCAATATAAAACTGTTGCTTCCAAACCCCCCCCCCTATTATTTTTTGTTAACCCCCCCCCGGGGCCCCCCCCCACACCACACCCCCCCCCCAACAAAACCCCCCGGGGGACCCACAAACCCCCGATTCATGAATTGAAAATTTATACCTTTTGGTTGTAAAACATCCATGGAGGGATTTCACCTTTTTTTTTCTTAAAGACCTAAATTAAGGCATTCTTGGGTATTGTATGAAATCCATGGATTCCATCATAAGTATAAATTTTATGAAATTAGCTGATTCACATGGAATTACCCAACGGAACTCTATGATCTTCGATCGATTTGAGGCTAACCAAACGATTAATTTTTGAAACCATGAATCCGTGGATTTGAAATAATATTTAATTTCAGATCCCTGGATTCATGTAACCAAATAGACCCTAAAAAAGTTTTGCAGTAATTGTTTTTAACATTCAAAACATATTAATTAATGCATTCTCAATAAAAGTTTTCGCATTAACTACCCTGAACGATAACATTTCAGCCCTTCATTTTTAAGTTTTGGCATAGCAATTGCCATCATCTTCCCGCTCCATTCTATTTGAATGGGCAACCCATCCATTTACAATCTCCACCTCCTTTTATTTTGAGAGGGGATAACTAACATCTCAACAAAGATAGGAAACGTAAGTTTTTACTTTGAGAGGGTTGGCTAAAACATCAGTGGAGACTAGAATTATAAATTTTTTATTTTAAGAAAAAAGACTAATAATGACACAGATAGAAAACATTGACATAGGATGTAATGAACGATTAGGGGTGTCAATCTATAGCCCGAACCATTAAAACCGAACCGCACCGGCCCATTATAGCCCGAACCGGCCCGAACCGAACCTTAATGGGCTGTAATTGGGTTGAGGGTTGTGGTGCCCGCACCAACTTGAAACCGAACCGCAACCCGTTTTAACCCGTTTTGTAATTTTACATTAAATAGTATTTGAATCATTATTACCATTATGTAGTTGATATAGACAATTAAAAAAAATTAAGCATGAATTCAAAGATCGAATAGTCATTTTACTACTTAATATCTAGGTTCTTGATTTCTATAGAATGGGTGGGTTTTTCTTTAACGGAAATTGACTAATAGCAACTTTGCTTTCCATATAATTTTCACTTTATTGTAGGATGCTCAATTGTTTCTTCTTGTTCATTTTCTTATACACCATAAACCGTTAGTCAATTCGAATCTAAACCGTTAGTTAGCCCGAACCCAAACCTCACCAAATCGAAACCGGCCTGAAACCATTATTTTGCTAATGGGCCGTGTTTGGGCTAAGTGCTTTTCAGTCCGAAACCGCTCTAAACTGCACCGTTGACATCCCTAGAATGATAAACACTAATATGTTAGATGAATGGAACCCGGCCCATTCCTCTTTCTGCCCAAATAAATTAATGTTAATAAAATTTCTTTAAAATTATAGGTCACTTTGACCGTTAAGAGCCAAACGCACCAATTTCTTTTTAATAAGCCAGAATATTTTATGAGAGACAAAAGGCCAAATAGGAAATTTCTTGAACAAGCAATAAAAGAAATGATTAAAATGGTATTATTATAAAATAAAACCTCACTGGGAAAAATCAGATTTGAAAATGTTGGAGGAATAAAAAATGAAATGAATAAAACAGGTTATTTTTTAGAAAAATTATTATTGCCCCCTACTTTGATTTTATTATTACTGTATCTCCTGTACTTTTCAAAATTACTAACCCAACCTTTAACTTTATGTACAATTAATAATGCCCCCTACCTTTAAGTTCCGTTAGTTTACTAATAATATGGCAACTTTATATTTTTTAAAAATCCCAAAATACCCTTATACTTATCTCTTTACTTATTTACCATTTTGTCAAGTTACAGTAGTACCCTTAATTAAATGTGGAGAAAAAAGTAATCATAATTTATTTTATTCTAAAAAAACACCAAATAAAAAAAAAATATGAATGAATAAAACTCAAATAGACACCAAAGAGGAAGGAAAGTCGATTCAACTCAAATTGGAAACTGAATATCACCTAAAATATTTTCAAAATAAATGAAGTTTAGTGAAGGTGGGAAACCAAATCGGATTTGGATTTTGTCAATTTCTTTAATTCAAAATAAATGAAGCTTAATGAAAGTGGGAAACCAGATGGGATTTGGATTTTGCCATTTTCTTTAATTCAAAATATATAAAATTTAGTGAAGGTGGGAAACTAAATCGGATTTGGATTTTGCCCATTTTTTTAATTCAAAATGAATGAAATTTAGGGAAAATTGACATTTAATCTGGTTTTTATAAATGGGGTAGTATCGTCTTTTAATTTCTTAATTTTAATAAAGGACAAAATAGACATTACATATTCAAACTTAACGGCTACTTAACTAGTTATAAGGAAGGGGGAAACAGTAATTTCGTAAAGAATGGGATTTTATTAGTAATAAAATCAAACTACAAGGGGGCAACGGTAATTATCTTTTTTTTATATTTTTTAATAAATTAATAATTTTATGGAAAAACAACCAGATTTGAAAAATTTTAAGCAAAATGATCATACACGGTTCATGTGTGGAACAAACAACTAAAAATTGGCCAGGAATAAAAAGAAGTTCCCTCAGTTAAAGCTTTGTTTTACCCCCAAAAAAAAATGTTAAAACTTTGTGATAATTTCTGATAGTAATTTTTGGAAAAATATTGAAAAGAGCAGAAAAGAAAAGAAAAGAAAAAGTTAGTTCTCTTTTGCTATTCTAACGTGATTCTCTTTGGCTCAACCTCCTCTACCTCTTTCTTCCTTCCTTTTCCTTTTTATTATTTTCTCCAACTTTTTGATATTTAATCAAATTCTTTTATGATTAGAAAACAAACTTTTCATCCCCCAACCATGCTGTGTATTCATTCTTCTTTCTTCATTTTCTTCTTTTCCTTTGCCTTTTTATTTTCTCTTTATTGCTTCACATTGTAATTAATTATAGTCCCAACCAAGGAACATTATTTCGCCGAAAATCAGCAAGATTTTCGGTAGTTTCGCTCACCAACGAAACAAAAACCTAATTGAAACAAAAATATGTAAGTATCGGATGATTTTCCGGCGAATCAAACAAAAATGGTTGAAGGAAAAAAAGAAGAAAGAAAAGAGAAAAAGAAAGAGAAAGAAAAGGGAAGCAGCAGCAGCGGTTGTGAGCTGGAAGGAGGTAGTAGTAGTGGCAAAAAGAGTCAGGACAGATAAAGAAACAAAGTAGCAGCAGCGACATCGCCGGATCGTTGAAGGAGAAGAAGAAAAAGAAAGAAAGAGAGAAAGAGAAAGAAACCCAAGTAGTTACCTGCAAGGCTGCAAGTGCTGACTGTGCCACAGTGCTTGGAGATTTCGCCGTTCTCGCCTACCCCTGCATGTCCCAACTATGAGGATACCTATTTGCTTATATATAAAATTAATAAAATAAATGCTTAATCAAGCTAACAATCTAACTTGTGACAATGCGTCAAAATTTCATATCTTTAATTGGTTGTCAATTTTGAAATTAATGTAAAATTAAGAATTATTTTCTCCCATTGATCTATCATAAATGGATCGGCAAGGGTAGGGGGTGTCTTGCTCACGCTTTCCGTTGCAGTATTTTTGGTACCACAACCACAACAATTCGGAATAGAAAATCTATATGAAAAAAAGACCTAACTATTGGAATAAAGTTATCCATTGTTATTTGATACATTGCGGTTCGTAACGTAAAGTGAATTGGGTGAAAGAGAGGGATTCGGACCCTCGGTAAACAAAAGCCTTCATAGCAGTTCCAATGCTACGCCTTGAACCTCTCGGCCATCTCTCTCCATAATAATTATAACCCATAAAGCCAATGAATAGTGAGCCATTCCTATTGTTATAGGTATAGGTACAACCAATCAATTCTAAATAACAAAAAAATAGAAAAGAAAACTTTTGATCAAATCCGATTCCAACATTGCTTATCGATCCTTGTCAAAAACGAACAATTTCATTGGAAGGTCCACATCTTTTTTTTTTAATGAGTCTGGTTTTATGTTATTTGGTACTGTAACTATACAATTCATTTGCTTGTGGAATCCTTTTACCACGAGAGGTAATGAGAAAAATTATAGAATGGATTGCAATTATGCCTAGATCACGGATAAATGGAAATTTTATTGATAAGACCTCTTCAATTGTAGCCAATATCTTATTATGAATAATTCCGACAACTCCAGGAGAAAAAGAGGCATTTACTTATTACAGAGATGGTGTGATTTGATTTTTTTAGTTGTTTAATGCTTTGAGTTTTATGAGAAAGACATGATTCAAGATAGAAAGAAAAAAATTATTAAAATAAACTTACGCTTGTTGAAGGTGAAGTTTCAAAATAGAACAATTCCTTCTGTTATTGTATCCCCGATTGATGCAGCTTTAGGTGCTTCAATTGTTGATTCTAGTATTCAGCAAAAGTTTATACCTATAGGTTCTGTATTACAGGTCAATCCTATTTCAATAGTACCAATAGGCGGCAGCGGGGAAGAAGCACTACATCTAGGAATCAACAACACAAAAACTTTGTTAGAAATTACTCCTTTCCTTATCGGATCGGGACACAAGAATGGTTGGGACAACAAACATCCATCTTGTTCGTACTTTGGATACTCGTATAACCATCAAAGACTGTTGAAGTGACTAATTCCTCGAAATAAGAGGCGTTGAGGACAAAGAAATTGTTGGAGTTACCCTTTTTATCTAGCACCTACACGCTTGGTGTTAAGAAAAGATCTCTTGTAGGAAGGTTGGCTAGAGATTTCTTGAAAAAACACTAGTCCCTATCAGTTCATAGTGAACATATTTCAATCTTTCTGTCTTTCTTTTTCTTCTTCTTCTTCTTTCTTCTTTTTTTTTCTTTTCTTTCTTTTTCTTTTTCTTTTCTTTCTTTCTTTTTTTTTTTTTTTTTTTGGATTATTATCATTATGCATAGAAGGGAGGAGCCATATGAGATGAAAATTTCATGTACGGTTCTGTGGCGGGCATTCTTTGAATATAATGAACGACTGTAACGGATGTCAGCTCAATCCAAAGGAAATTATGTGGAAGCTTTACATAATTATTATGAAGCTATGCGACTAGAAATTGATCCCTATGATCGAAGTTATATACTCTATAACATAGGCCTTATCCACACAAACAACGGAGAACATACAAAAGCTTTAGAATATTATTTTCGGGCACTAGAACGAAACCCATTCTTACCGCAAGCTTTTAATAATATGATAGTGATCTGTCATTACGTGCGACTATCTCCACTATAGAAAGAAGATAAGAAAAAGAAAATCTACTAGTAAATACTAGAAAAAGAAAAAAAAATATAGGCTTTCTACATGCGTATCGTCCAAAGCAACAATTTTTATCAGCTATAGCAAAGAAAGAGACTTCATAGAAATCAAAGAGGGAAAAAAAATATGCCTAGATATTAGATTCTATGGATAAATGATCTAATTAATAGAAGAAGCACCGTAAAGATCCATTAGCGAGGTTTTGGGCCGATACAACTGCTTCCTTATGTCATGCTATGAGATAAAAAGCTAGGAATCCACTTATGTAATAGAGTTGATCCACTAAGGTATTGAGCAGTGTAGCATCAGATCCCAAAGAAAGTAAGTCCTTTCTTTCTTAGGGAGAAAAGTCTTTTTCAAAGATTCTATGTTATATGAATATTAATATATATTAATATGAGACCGAGATAGTTACTCTTATGGATATTTTATAATAGACCTGTCCAGGTCGACCAAAGAGAACCGGACCGATCAAACCTTGGTCGGACAATGAATAAAACGAAGGCACTAAGCAAGGTATACAATTTGAATCATATCCAACCTCCTTAAAGATAGGATAAGGATTCCGATCAAGTCGGGTTACTTTTAGAGTCTAGATCGGATTCCACAATTACAATCCAAGTCATACTATCTTGGCGGATAAGATTCCTCTTCATATGAAGTTAGCAACAATTACAGAGTTCGAACTCCATTACTGCACAGTTAAGGTAACCTCTCTTAAGATTTATAAATACCCACATATTCATCATTATCAGGTATGCATTCTTGAGTTATTGAATTAAATGAGATATTGAGGTTGATCCTTTTGTTCATTCTGAACAAACTTGTTCGTTGGAGACGATATTCGACCACACCAGTCGAGCATGTTTTTGCAGGTTCCAGCAATCGTACAGGAATGACTGAATTCTGCAACAACATTGGCGCCGTCTGTGAGAATTCCCTCTACTCTTTAAAATAATAATTATTTTTTATCGAGTTTGAAGAGTATTCCCAAATCAAGGTTGCAAAACCAATTTTAACTTGCTTAATTTACTAATTACTAAGATCCCATCATTCATTAAGTGCCTCGGTTTGGTAAAATTATATATTGTTAGCATAATTTGCTTTTGATCAAATACGGTTACATAAAGATATCTGATTTAGATTTATGAATAAACTATTTTTTTATGTTAAAACACCTTCTTTAGCTTTTGTGGAACCCTGGTCTCCGAATTTGAACAGTACCTATTTTACTCTTTTCCTTCTCATTTGACCTCATGAAAGATGCAGGGATTTGCTCATGCAGGCAAAACATCTGAGATGGTTGAATTAATTAAAGAGCTGGAAATAACGGGACTAAAACCTAATATTTGTTGTTTCATCGCTCTAATTATAGGACTTAGGGACGATGGGGGTTTGGATCAGAAATCCCAAGTCTTTTGATCGTTACTTATAAGGGCATTTCGATCTCGTGAAAGTCACCGTCCGTTTTTTTAAAAATAAAAAAAATAATAAAAAAAAGGAAGAGAAGAAATATCTTTCGAAAATTCCTCGTTGGAAGTGTTCCAGAGGTTGTAGAGAAGCTCTCTTAGGGCGCGTTTGATAATGTTCTTAAAAAACGTTTCTGGCGTTCTTCTGTTCTTTGGGAACGGAAGAACGGGTTAGAGGCGTTTGAAAAAACGGTTCGTTCTTCTGTTCTTTAAGAACGGACCAGTCAAAAAAGTGTCCTAAAGAACGCTTTTTGCAGAACATAAAAAAGATGTTTTTACCAAAAAACAGAAACGAAAGTGATAAAATTGGTTCAAATTGAAGCCTTAAAACAAGTTTATCAAACACCAACTTATTTTTCAACAAAAAAAAAAAAAAAAACACTAACATATTCTATTTAGTGTTTTAAAAATATTTTCATAACGGATTTATCAAAATATTTTCATAACGGATTTATCAAACGCCCATTTTCAAGTAAAGAATGATCTTTTGGTAAAGAAACATTAAAAAACGGTTTTGCATACGAACTGGTTTCTCATAACGGAAACGTTACCAAAAGCATACTTAGTTTCTGGTTCACGATCTTGGTTCTCTGACTAACATGCTGTAGAATCGAAACCAAAAAAGGATGATTGGCTGATTGGCATCTCTGTGTTTCTCCGAAGCCAGGGAACGAAAAGCAAGAATCTCTTTAATAAGAACAGCCGAACAGAGGAGATAGCTGGATTTCGAACAGCATGCTCGGACCATTTTTACACCATTATCATTAACTGGGTGAAGCTTCGAATGCAAGAGACTGTAACGCGTCAACTGCTTCGTTATCAAAATGGAACTTCTTCTTCTTCTTCATAACCGTTTCCGTCGTCATCCATTCTTCTCCTTCAGTTTGTCGACATGATTTTTACAGGTTAAAGATCATGTCCTGGCAATTGTATTATCTGCTCAGTATCTCACTGGTTGGGTTGGAATTGAATTTTCAAAGACTGGACTCATGGTTTTTTCTATTGCTATGGTCGGTTGGATAGATAGAGAAGGTCGAGCAACAATAAAGCAGTACTATCTATGCGGCTCTACACCATCACTAATCATACCAGATGAAGACAAATGGATGATTGGCTTTTGCATGCTTTCTTGCTTATTTACCTTTTAATGGAGTATGACTAGACTAATCAATTAGCCAATGTCTCTGAAAATCTCTGAGAACATGTGTTCTTCAATTTGATTACAGCACAAGTCTCTTCTTCACTGGAAATTTCATAAGTAGAAAATCAATCACATTTTCATCCGAACTTGTGCTTCGTAGATGGCAATCAAGCTAAGGTCATTACCATCACCACCGCGCTCTTTGTTGCCCAGTAAATAGAAGCAGAGCAGTGGGACAGAGTTTATTTTGCAACAAGTAAATAAGCAACATGGAAGGTTAAGAGGTAAAGTCAACTTTTCACACTTAAATTCCAACCAATTATTTTGTTCATTACGCAATTTACTTATTGTGTCCAATAAAAAAAAATTGCTGCTGCTGCATCTTCTCAATGAAAATTATTTTGATTATAATTTATGCTTTGGTTATTTATTTTATATTGGGTAAGATCAAGGTCAAAATTTGAAATCCAAGATCCGAGAAGAATCATTATGATTTTGATAGCACAATAAAATCTTTTAGGGATATGGGTAGTATCATACTCATTACTCCTCTAGTTATTCATATTCAGTCTCAGTGAAGCAGTGTGTCCGACCTCAAAGGTGAGCAAACAAGGTAAATGCATGATGCTTTGTGTCTATTATTCTCAAGCTACTACATGTGATTTGTCATATTCTTTCCCTCGGTCGGGTAGAGCTCTAGAGCATTAATACTTTTCTTCTTGGCATTTGATTTGCTGTTGGCATTATTTTGCAACTGAATATTTGATTTTGATTCCAAGCTTGATAAAAATCTCAGCTTCAGAATATATTCTGACATTATTATGTTTCATGAATCATGATTAGTTTCTATTTGAATTTTTTTTTTTTTTTTAAAATCCTTGGTAAGGGGATGGTATGTCTTTTCGACAATGGGTCAATCAACCACATTCATATGTTTCCACCACTTTAGCAATGGTGGTAATGCATCTTTTGTGGCGAATCTATACAACTTAATTAAAAGATTAAGGAACGAGGAAAAAGAATACAACAAAGATTGTGATCGTCGTAATCATGATCGTGATCGTGATCAGGATCATCCTCAGGAGCGAAAAATAGACTAAGATCGTGGGTTGCATGGTCGTGCTAAACGTAAATGTTTTTATGACCGAGAACATCAATGATCGAGTCGACCGAGAACATCAACGATCAAGTGGATCGAGAATTTACAACAATCGAGTAGATCGAGAATTTACCTAGAAGAAACAAACGTGACTGTGATTGAGCGTAGGAGAGTCGATCCGGAGCCCTCACAAAATTAAAGTGAGGGGTTCACACTCATGAACCAACCTAGTAGCGTTCGGGTCGAGACAATGTTCGGAGATTGCACATTGATCGGGAAAGAAGAGCAGCTGCTGAAAAGAGAAGGGATCGTCAAGCCGAAGATCCTTAGTATCAAAAAAAAAAAAAAAAAAAGGAAAGAAGGTTGCTCGATCTCCAATTCTCACCATATTAGGAGGCTCAGAGCCCGAATCCCTTTGAAGACTGAAAGCCGAATCTAGGTTCATAGGATCTGTAGAGGCACAAAAAAGAAAAAAGAAGATCAAATGTGGACGAAAGCATCACATTCAATCAGAAGATTTCGAAGGATTCTTCATGAGAAGGGCCATATGTGATAGTCAAACCGGATGGTTCAGGAGTGCACAAATTGAAGAACTTCACTATCGATCGTGAATTGGACCAATCATGGAAGGCAAGAAATCTAAAAAAGTTTCAATGAAGAATTGGAGTGCACCAAAGATGCTGCTTGGATAACAACATCAGGGACACTCTGTCATACTTCATTCACGCTTCTGGTAGCAGCCACCGCATAAAAGCTCTTCTTATTGCATCAATTACATGAGAAAAGCCTTGATCGTGATAAGCAAATACTGCAAGTTTACTGTTTGAAATCCATGACAGCACCAGCACCATCACCTTCATTGCTATTAATTTCATCAGTTAAGATGACTCTATATCAGAGACTTCTTATCATTATTTCTTTTTCTGATAATTTTTGAAATCTTCAATTTGCAGAAATTCTTTTTACATTTGATGCATGATCAGGATTATTCACCATATACAACTCAAAGTTGGATGTGGAATATCAAACAATATTACTTTTTAAGTCAGCTAGCACTGGAATTCAGCAGCAACAATATATTTAGCTTCAACAACAAAGTCTTATATACAATATTTTCAAAGCCTTTGAGCTCGTGGATCGCAAAATATTATCAAAGTTACAAGTATGGAAGCTCGAGGTATAATCGACCATAACATGATTGAGAGAAAAGAGTTCTACATACAAGCAAAAGTTCTCAGCTGGACGAAGCATAATAGCTTAGAAAAGACTTGACCTATCATGCTTGGGGGAGTAAAGAGAGATAAACATCTCACATCTTGATCTATACAGAAATATTTCTTCAGTTCTCAACAGAAACTCCCTTTGCTCGAAATCATGAGCAAGGGCAGTCCCCAACAAAAGAAACTCCCCTTGCTTGAACTCATGAAGCAAGGCAGTTCCAAAAGAAGCTCACCTTGCTCGAAATCATGAGCAAGGGTAGTCCCCAACAATGGAAACTCCCCTTGCTTGAACTCATGAAGCGAGGCAGTTCCCCAACATGGAGGGCTCTTTGCTTCAATTGAGATACTCAAAATCATTTCATTTTTTAGTTGGAACTTTAGGCGGTTCTCGAAAAAAGATTGCAAAAAATATTATCCCTATAGTCGAGACTAAGAGGAATGTATAAACCAATGGTTCCATAGATTCGATCGTGGTTTACAATTATAGCTTCCACACCTGTTCATTTTGGGTCATATCATCTCCCAGATAAAGAAAGGGTGGTGATTCAAATCAAGAATTTTCTAGTACCCCATCTTAAAATCACAAAAATCAAACAAAGATACCAAAGCAATGCCATATCAAGTTGCTTGTCTCCTTGTAGTTGGATCTCCAAGTTTTTGGAATGCTCCAAATTCTACTTGAGCATCCAAATCTGGGTCAATCCTAGCAAAAACGTCTTTGAACAAGGTTCTAGCACCATGCCAAATGTGTCTGAAAAAGAAGAACAAAGCAAAAGAAACATGCCCAAAAGCAAACCAACCCCTTGGACTGCTACGAAAAACAACATCGGATTTCAAAGTAGCACTATCTAATTCAAAATTTTCGCCCAATTGAGCGCGTCTAGCATATTTTTTCACAATAGCAGGATCACTATAAGTGACACCATTGAGTTCGCCACCATAAAACTCAACAGTTACACCTACTTGTTTGATACTATACTTCGATTCTGCCCTTCTAAAAGGAACATCGGCTCTCACAATTCCATCTTTGTCTACCAAAACTACGTGAAATGTTTCAAAAAAAATAGGCATACGACGTACAAAAAGCTCACGTCCTTCTTTATCTCTAAAGACGGGATGTCCTAACCATCCAACAGCTATTCCATCTCCATTGTCCATTGAACCCTCTCTAAATAATCCCCCTTTTGCTGAATTATTGGTGATGTAATCATAAAAGGCTAATTTTTTCTGGAATTTTAGACCAAGCTTCTGATAAACTTTGGTTTTCGGCTAGTTTGGTGCCAACTCTTCGATATATTTCTTGCTGGAAATATCCTTGATCCCATTGATAATGAGTGGGCCCAAATAATTCAATGGGGGTAGTTGCTGAACAATACCACATAGTTCTAGCAACAACAAAGGTTGCAAAAAAGACAGTACCGATACTACTAGAAAGTACAGTTTCAATATTGCCCATACGTAATCCTTTGTATAGACGTTGGGGCGGTCGGACACTAAGATGAAATAGGCCGACTAATATACCCAATGTCCCTGTTGCAATATGATGAGAGGCTATCCCTCCCAGAACAAAAGGATCAAAACCTTCCATGCCCCACGCCGGATTTACAAGTTGTACTTTTCCAATTAGTCCATAAGGATCGGACACCCATATTCCTGGACCATACAAGCTTGTTACATGAAATGCGCCAAACCTGAAGCAAGCCACCCCTAAAAGAAATAAATGAATTCCAAAGATCTTGGGCAAATCCAAAGAGGGTTTTCCTATACACTCATCACAAAATATTTCTAGATCCCAATCACCCAATGCCAGATAGCTGCCAAGAAGCACAAGCCAGAAAATAAAATATGTGCCCCAGCCATGCCTTTGTAACTCCAAATACCCGAATTCGTTATAGTCCCCCCTGAGATACTCCAACCCCCCCCCCCCCCCCATGAATTGGTTATTCCTAACCGAGTCATGAAAGGTATAACAAACATACCTTGTCTCCACATTGGATCAAGAATGGGATCAGAGGGATCAAAAACCGCTAATTCGTATAGAGCCATCGAACCGGCCCAACCGGAAACTAGATTTGTATGCATTGTATGAACAGAAAGCAAGCGACCGGGATCATTCAATATGACGGTATGAACATGATATCAAGGCAAACCCATGGAAATACCCCTTTATGAAATAAAATAGACACTATGTAACTTTATCACATTGATCACATTGGAAAAGACTATGCTATGAACCTCCATTTTCACTGAATTATTTCGGAGCAAGGGGGAATATTTATCCCATTTCGTTAGTTATAATGGAACGTGTAGGAACAAAGAGAAGCAGATCTATTCTATATTCCGATAAGTACCAATACGCAATGGGGTTGGTTGACCCCTTTTCTATGAGCGAATGGTAGATACTTGCTCATCATTCAAATAACCTATTTATAATAATTTCCTTCCCTCATTCTGTCTTCCTCTACGAACTTTGCAATCCATGGATAAAATCCGCTAAACGGCAATATTATGAAGACAATACATTCTTACGTTTCCACATCAAAGTGAAGTATAACACTTAACCCCCTTTTCTTTCATTTAATGCCTATTGGTGTTCCAAAAGTCCCTTTTCGTAGCCCCAGAGAGGAAGATGCAATTTGGGTTGATGTATAGTGCGACTTGTCAGACATATTGGGTCATATGGGATTACCCCGTTCTCTCCCCCGATCGAGATATCCTCTGTTTTGCCCAATAAAACAATAAAGATTGATTGAACCATCAAAATTTGGAGCGTGAAGTAAAATTATTAGGTAGATCCATTTTGGGGGATAATATTAATATTATCCATTAGAATAATTTATGGTTGGACCAATAAAATGAAATTTCTAGGCTCCGTTCAGAAAATACCCAATTGGTAATGTATGTACGATTACCATAAGTGATTCCTATTTATAAATCTCAAACTACCAATTAATCGAGTAATATAATGACTACATCGAATATTTGGTGAAAGACATGAAATGATTTGAAATAGAAAAATGGAAATTGTAGCAAAAAGAAGTGGTATTGGGATCATTTGTCCTATATGTGCAAATAAAAATCGGGCATACCTTTACCCGGAGTAGAGCATAAACCTAAAAGACTTGAAGAGGCCCATTCAGGAACAAGATAATTACATCGTGATTGGGATTGGATCTCGATGAAACAATACATCAATGAGAGGTTAGTTCGATACGTTTAGTGAATTCTTTTTTCTATTTTATATTATAGGGAGCCAAAACTTATCTTTCTTGAAAAATGGAAGAAAAAGCCCTTTAATTAGGAGTTAAAAAACCTGCTATGAAAAAAAAAAAGAGGGCTAGGATCGACACATTGATTTTTTTTGCAATTTTTTTTTAACCGTATGCATCCAAAGGTGCATGTACGGTTCCTAAAGGATACTATGTTTGTCCTAATCAACCGACTTCATTGCGAAAGATTACTTTGTTTAGGACAAGAGATTGATAGCGAGATCTCGAAATCAACTTATTGGTCTCATGGTATATCTCAGTATAGAAGATGATACTAGAGATCTATATTTGTTTATAAACTCTCCTCGTGGATGGGTAATACCCAAAATAGCTATTTATGATACTATGCAATTTGTGCCACCAGATGTGCATACAATATGCATGGGATTAGCCGCTTCAATGGGATCTTTTATCCTAATCAGAGGAGAAATTACCAAACATATAGCATTCCCTCACGCTTGGCACCAGTTTTTAATTTGTATTTGAAAAAAAAAAAAAAAAAAAAAAAGAAGAAGAAGAAGAAGGAAGAAGACTATGCCTTCACCATATGGAATAATTAAGTAATAATAGCATGGCACTTCGAGTTCGATAGAAGCAAACCTTTATTGTTTTTTCATAACATGAGATTATGTATCGAGAGAGTAGTATGAGACAAAGGTAATTTCTGATTTGATCGTATCTATATCTATCGGGGATCCATTTCAGCATCACAAACTTTTTTCTTTTTTGTTTTCACACTAGAAGTCTCTTTCCAATATTTATGTTATGAAAGAGTATGAAAAAAAAAAGGATCATTTTTTCATTAATTGTTTAAACCAGAAAGAAACTTTGGGATTGCTAAATCACAGACAAAATAAATCTATAAAGCAACGGAACCATCATAGTATTTTTGGAACTCCTCTCTCTGAAAAGAAGGGTGGTAAATGGAAGGGATCATCTAGCAATTGGGATTTGAGAGATCCGATCTCTCTTTCTTCGATAGAAGAGAAAAGTCACCTCCATTCTAGAGCCGTATGCAATGCGCAAAAATGCCTATATGGTTGTTCAATTCTATCTTTTCTCTTCTTGGTATTCTTTATCTCTTCCCTTCCCCCCATGATGGGAGATAGAAAAACTTTTCATTATGTTATATCATCAGGGTAATGATACACCAACCTGCTAGTTCTTTTTATGAGGCACAAACAGGAGAATTTGTCCTGGAAGTAGACGAGCTACTTAAACTCCGTGAAACCCTCACAAGGGTTTATGTACAAAGAACGGGAAAGCCCTTATGGGTTGTATCCGAAGACATGGAAAGGGATGTTTTTATGTCAGCAACAGAAGCCCAAGCTCATGGAATTTTTGATCTTGTCGTGGTCAAAAATAGCGGTGATTTCACGTAAACCTGCCATTCCATTTAGAACCATAACATAGTTCAAATGAACCGAACCTTGCTTTGATTTTTTATCTTCTTATCGGAGTAAAGTAAAATATTATAGGAAATGGGAGTAATTCATAATCATCCGGTTAGGATCAATCTAAACCAGCCCCATTTGGTATATGATTCAACATGCCAACTATTAAACAACTTATTAGAAACACAAGACAGCCCATCAGAAATGTCACGAAATCCCTTGCACTTCGGGGATGTCCTCAGCGCCGAGGAACCTGTACTAGGGTGTATGTGTGACTCGTTCAAATTAGGATAGAGCCCTATTCACTATCTAAAACTAAAAGTCAAAGGCAAAAGATCTATCATATACCTCTATTCGGTATGAAATTTATGGTTTCCATTGGTGCAAATCCAATCACCTCCATTAGAGATGAGAATCAATTCCCCATTGGAAGCAAATTGTTATCCATTAAGTGGGGAAATTCTATTTAAGATTAAGAAGCAGAAGAAGTATGCTCCTACTCTTGCAAGAACGAACTAAGAGGGTCAGCTACCTAGCCAACCTTCATAATTAAAAGTCGTTACTATATAGGAAGATCTCATTGTGAAAAGACCTAATTACTGGATAATTCGTGGGTAGAGCCAAAGGGTGTGAGCTGTACAAGTTACCAATAACATTCATTAAATGAGGGAAGGGCTCCGGCGTATAGAGGGGACCTCACCGTTTAAGAAGTAACCATAGAAACGATGGAACCCACTAATTCTTTTTTCCATTTACATATATTTTATTTATTTTCTTTCTTTTTTTTTTTTTCTTTTTTTAGTATCTTTTTTTGATACCTAGTATCGATAGAATTTTGTATTTCGAGGAGAAATGTTTGAAAAAATTCGTGGCTGGGAAGGTCATAGTAGCAAAAGCCATTGGAATTTTTATTTTATACATTGGAAGAATCTGTTTTGTTATTACCGGAAGAAGGGAAAAAAATGACTGAAAGAAAAGAAATGAGCCCAAAAGTAAACCAATGCTTTGCTCCCTTTGCTCGGAACTATGAGCACGGGCAGTCCCCAACAAAGGGAAACACCCCTTGCTCGAACTCATGAACAAGGCAGTTCCAAAGAAACTCCCCTTGCTTGAAATCATGAGCAAGGGCAGCACCAAAGGGAACTCCCTTTGCTCGAAACTATAAGCATGGGCAATCCCCAACAAAGGAAACTCCCCTTGCTCGAACTCATGAAGCAAGGCAGTTCCAAAAGAAACTCCCCTTGCTCGAAATCATGAGCAAGTGCACCACCAAAGGGAACTCCCTTTGCTCGAAATCATGAGCAAGGGCAGTCCCCAACAAAGGAAACTCCCCTTGCTCAAACTCATGAAGCAAGATAGTTCCAAAAGAAACTCCCCTTGCTCAAAATCATGAGCAAGGGCAGTACCAAAGGGAACTCCCTTTGCTCGGAACTATGAACACGGGTAGTTTTTTTTTTTTTCCCTTCCCCAAATTGGTACAACAAAGGAAACTCCCCTTGCTTCCCCCCCTAAATTTTTTACACCCCACCATTTTTTTTTTTTTGTTTTTTCCCTTTTTTGGCTTTTTTCCCGAACTCATGAAGCAAGGCAGGTTCCAAAAGAAACTCCCCTTGCTCGAAATCATGAGCAAGGGCAGCACCAAAAAGGGAACTCCCTTTGCTCGGAACTATGAGCACGGGACAGTCCCCAACAAAGGAAACTCCCATTGTTCGATCTCATGAAGCAAGGCAATTTCCTAAAAATTACTCCCATTGGGGCTCGAATTCACAGAAGCGAATTAAGGAGGGTTCCAAAAGAAATCCCCTTGCTCGAAATCATGAGCAAGGTCAGTCCCCAACAAAGGAAACTCCCCTTGCTCGAACTCATGAAGCAAGGCCGTTCCAAAAGAAACTCCCCTTGCTCGAAATCATGAGCAAGGGCAGCACCAAAGGGAACTCCCTTTGCTCGGAACTATGAGCACGGGCAGTCCCCAACAAAGGAAACTCCCATTGTTCGATCTCATGAAGCAAGGCAATTCCAAAGAAACTCCCCTTGCTCGAGCCTCGTGAAGCAAGGCAGTTCTAAAAGAAACTCCATTTGCTTGAAATCATAAGCAAGGACAACTCCAAAAAAGAGACTCCCCTTGCTCAAAAATCATTACCAAGGGCAGCCCTCAAAATAACTCCCCTACTCGGAAACATAGAGTAGGGCAATTCTTCAAAAAGAAAACTCCCCTGCCTAGAAACGTAGAGCAGGGCATTTCCTCATAAAGAAACTCCCCTTGCTCGAAAAGGTAGAACATGGCAGTTCCTGAAAGAAACTTTCCCAAGTTACCAAGTTCGGGGGGAAGGGTTGAACATATATATACCGGACAAGTAACCATGGCAACTTGGCAAAGTCAAGAATAGGTAACCATGGCACTTGGCAAAATCTTCAATTAAAGAGGAAGACAATCAATGAAGAGGAGGACGATCAATGATAATTCAATAGCCAAAGAGGCAATGAAGAAGACTAAAGGAATTATGAAAGGATTAACATAATGCTTGACCAATACATGGTCAACCAAACAACTTCAAATGAAAGCTCAAGAGCTCGACCAGTTTGATGATCCGCCCAACCACAAGCAGTTCGACCAGATCAATGGTTTGAGCACTATGAAAATTCATGGAGATGATACAGTGGTTTTTAAATGGAGATGATACAAAAGGGCATGGTTTATCAAGGTTAATCAAGGAATTTTACAACAGAATAAAGTATAAGATGACCGAGGGCAAGATTTCGCTTGTTGAACAATTCTCCGTCTCGCGATTTAGCATATGACTTCTCTATCACAGAAACATGGTGACTTCTTGAAAAAGTATAAAACACTTTTTTTGACTATAGAAAATGGTGATTGATGAAACAAATCAAAATATTCCACTCTCCGACTATCCAAGATGATTAAGCAATTCTGAGGTCATCATAAAAGCCAGGATCAAAGGTCACTCCCCAAATTGATTAGCCGCCTAGGCTATCTTCAAATTTGATTGAGCACAAGACAAGCCAAAATCGCTTAATTAGATCGAATCATGGTTGAAAGAAACTTAGTCCCTTGGCCCCGAACACGGAATTAACGTGACCAAGTGACTGGGGGCTTATGTTATGGATATTTTATAATAGACATGTCCGGGTCAACCAAAGAGAACCGGACCGATCAAACCTTAGTCTGACCATGAATAAAACAAAGGCCCTAAGCAAGGTATACAATTTGAATCATATCCAACCTCCTTAAAGATAGGGATAAGGATTCCGATCAAGTCGGGTTACTCTTAGAATCTAGATCGGATTACACAATTACAATCCAAGTAATACTATCTTGGTAGATAAGATTACTCTCCCTAGGAAGCTAGCGAACAATTATTGAGTTCTATTCGAACTCCATTACTACATAGTTAAGGTAACCTCTCCTAAGATCTATAAATACCCACATATTCATCATTATCAGGTATGCACTCTTGATTTATTGAATTAACTGAGATATTGAGGTTGATCCTTCTAAACTAACTTGTTCGTTGGAGACGATACTCGACCACACCACTAGTGCATGTTTTTGCAGGTTCGAGCGATCATACAGAAGGACCGAATTATGCAACAACAGTTACCTTTCAAAAAATTCTAGCGATAGAGCGGTGGGTGTCTATACTTCATTTTCCTGAAGGTGGGAGAAAATAAAAAACTTATTATTAACCCAAATTCAAGTTTGAAACTCATGTAATTAACCTCTTCTGGTTAACCCGAGAAAAAAAGAAAAAGAAAATACATTTATGAGAAATCTCATTCAGTTAGATACTATAGATTAAGAAGATTAAGACAGGATGCCAAAAGAGTTGATTGCCGAGCCGTATGAGGTAGGAAACTCTCCAAGTACGGTTCTAAGGAAACGAATTGATCCACCTATTCCAACCGGGGAGAACATGCCATTCGATAGGGAGACTCTAAAATTGCGGAGGCTTGGTCCGATCAAGCTGCTTAGTATTGGAAACAAGCTATAGCGCTTACTCCAGGTAATTATATTGAAGTGCATAATGGGTTGAAGATCACGAGACGGTTTGAATAAGAACACTATTTTTTAGAATATTCTCTAATTGTTTGTTGGCTTCATCAGTAAAATAAAAAAGATCTTTCCTTTGGAAAGAACAAAAACCAATCAAGAAATTTCATTATATCCCTTCTAAGATCTTTTTTATTTTTTTTCGTCCAGTACCTTGTAGAGATAAACAAGATATAGAGTATATAATAGATTCCGTTCTGCTATTCTCTGCTATTGCTATTCAAATTAATAAAAGAGACCTTCGATTGAGGTATGAATAAACTGGGTTTAGGTTTCATTAAAAAAAAATTTTTGCATCAAGCCGAAGTCGAGAAAGGGTTTTACAAGATTAAAAGAGTCCGTTGAGCGCCTCAGGGCTATGTCATAATAGATCTGAACACTTGCCCCAGATTGACGTCCAGATCATAATTCTAGTAAATAACTAAAGAAAAAATATATAGAAGGGAGATAGAAAAGAAAGTAACTTATTCTAAATATCTATATTTCTTAGAGTTTATCACAACTTTTGCAGAAAAAAAAAAAAAAAAACCCTAACGCCTGAAGAAACCGATCGTAGCCGCCGCACTCTGAGGTGGAGAGCCTCGTCTCTCCACCTCCATCTCCACCTCTAAACCTTCTAACCTGCTACCTCACCTCCTCTCTCCCTCTTTGTTCGTTTTTCTTCGATTTTTGTATTTTTCCCCTCCTATTCTGTTCCATCACCTCCTCTCTCCCTCCACCCCCACCCCTGCTAGCTTTCTCTCCGCTATTCGCTGTCTCCACCTCCACCCCCGCCCCTGTTCTGCTCCTCACCTCCCTCTCTCCCTCCGCCTCTCTCCTGTGATAAATTTTGAGAGGGAAAAAAAAATCTCAGTTTCTTATTCTCTCCTCTCTCTCTCTCTCTCTCTCTCTCTCTCTCTTTCTCTTTTTTCCCCAATTAGTCTCCCGTGACCGGTTTAGAGGGGGAAAAAATCTCTCTTAGTTTTTCATTCTATCCTCTGTTTTCTTTTTCCCCATCGGTGGGCCGGGTTTGGTTTTGGAGAAGAGAGAAGGTTCTGTTGTGCGGTTCATGTGCATTCCGGTCGGGTTTTCGGGCTGGTATCTCCCTGGTTTGGGCTTTGTTCTTTTCTTGTTGTTGGTCGCGTCGTGTGTCTTCGCCGTTCCTCCCTGGCTTGTTATCTCTCCGCCTCGTGGCGTGTATTTCCGCCCTTGAGGCGTGGCTATGTCCGCCTTTGTGGCATGTCGCCCTTCGAGCTTTGTGTGGAGGTCGTTGTCGTTTCCTTGTGCTTTTGGTGTTGTGGTTGTTCCCTTATTCTGGGTTTGGGCTCGACCCATTTCTTACCGGTGACCTTGTCTTTGATATATCATTTGGTCATTTCTAGTCCTTGGTTCGTCGACCTTGTATTTTCATGCATTTATCTTTGTATTTCTTTCTTTCTTTCCTTTGATGTGTTGTTTCATGGTAAAATTCAGGAACTCAATTCGACCGGGTTGGGACTTAGGTGGACTTGAGATTTCGAGCCTGACTTTCCCGCGTTTCGACATCAGTTTCGGTCTTGGAGTTTTTGGGGTGGGATCTGTTTTGCTAATTGAGTATATTCTTTGTTGTATTTTGCTATCATGTAAATATGTCATTCAATGTACATAACATCAATGTAGAGTTGTCCAAATTACATTATAACTTAACTACTTAAACACATAACATTCAATATATATTTCTAACTTCAAAATAGTTGACAATGAATACACTTAGTGTTAAGAGGAGTGCCAGGTGGATTCATCCTGTGAGCCGTGTACTATGCCCGTACATCCTCTCCTCCAACCAATGCATGACATCCCATGACATTTTATGCCTTGGTTGTCAGTTATCGACAATCTTACTTTTGAGTTTGGTCATCAATATGCTTAGATAACCAACCGGGGAATACACACTTTGGTGGGGTCTGTGGAGGGGTATTTGTCGTGGGTTTTGGGGCATGTCTTGATTTGAGGCTACATTTACAAGAGTTCCAAGTTTTCACAATTTCCCGGTTTCTACAATTTTCCAAGTTTTTCTTTTGCTGTTTCCACTTTCTCATTTTCCACGAAATTTTTTGAGTTTCCCACAAAATTTGGAAATTTTTTTTCCTCATGAACCAACTGGTCCAACTGGGTTGAACCAAGTTTCGACAGGTTTCGACAAATTTCAAGAGTTTTGATCGAAACTGAGGACTTTTTTTAGGTTCTCCTAAGTTTCGTTTCGCATTTTCCAAAATGGAAAATTTCGGTGAAAATTTCGCAAGTTTTGATGGAATTTTGTTCTATCGTTGTATTTCTTTTCAAGTTCATGAATGAAGTTTCTCTCCTTCGAAACAAAATATATATATTTTTCTTAGAGGTTTACTAATTATTTAACTATTCACAGGTGTCTTTGTATGTATTGTCCAAAAATAGAAAAAGACGGCAACCATTATTACACATGGAAAGTCTAGAAATTCGAAAAGCGTTGAATTTCATTTTCCCAGTCTTTGAGAACGTGCTTGAGGTCACGTCACACCCTTTTGATTTGCCCACGTAACAGGTGTGGACACTCCAAGCACATGTGAAAGATGATAGACAGAAAATTATTAATTTTTATTTTCCAATCCCCTTTCACCCACGTTTTGATTTGTGAACGCAACAGAGACTAAAGATTTACTTACACTAAATCTAGTAGAAGTGGGCTTGACATGGTGGTGGTTCTATTTTAACGTGTCGCACGTCCACACAGAAATGACGGGTTAGACTTAACACACATTTAATGAAAATTAATAAATTTTTGTAATGAAAAAATAAAAAATTGAATAAAATATCTAAACAATTCGTCACGTGTTTTTTAACACTTAAAAAATGATAATTCTACTTTTTTTATCACCAAAGGGTTATTAATTTTCAATGCATGGATTCTGAACTACGTATTAGATGTTTCATCTTCGTACACCAATAGAGCTCTTCACATTTCTATTTTTGGTCAAAGAGCTCTTCACATAAGACAAAGGCAACAAGCCATGAATCCTGATGATCTGAGTTGCAATTGGTTTTAGAGAATTTAAATGTTAAGGGTTTTCTTTATCCCCTAGAGGAGTGTGCATGTGCTAGGGAAAATTTAAAAACAAAATTTATTTTTAATGGCTTACCGTCATGCATTTAGACCCTTACCCGTGTCTATATGTGTAGGACACGTTCAGCGAGATTGTCAATCGTATAAGTAGAAATCAATGGTTCAGATCAAGATCCTGATCAAAATTTCTACCAGATCTCGATTCAGTGGTCAATTGGACAAAATTTAGAGTGTACATGTGCCACCGAAAATTTAGAAAAGAAAAATATTCAATTTTTAATATCCTACTATCATGCACGTAATCCATTTTTATCTTGTTATGTTTTTTCAACATCAATGTCTTAACTTTTTTCTTCACGCGGTCAAAGGTTTTATTTTGTTTATTTTTCACTAATAATTGCATAATTAACTTGGGAAAAAAATTCCAAGAGATGTGGAGTCTTCCCATAACCTTATTATTTTAACAGGAGGAGTTTTCATATATAATTTCAAACATTAACTTTTTTTTTTGGTAGAAAATTTCAAACATTTAACAATGCATGTACAAAACAATAAATTATTATACAAATTTTAAAACATGTAAACTTAGGGAGTAGGGAAATGGAAACAGAAAAAAATAAGGTATAAGACTTTTTTTTCTCCGGGTAACTGAGGCTTATTCGGGCCAACTTTTCTACAACTTTATTACATCTTCAAGAGGTAGTTATTATATATAATTTAAATATATGGCATTTCACCCTAGCCATGATGGAATTCGAATTCTGACCTCTTACTTAGATGTATTTTTTACTAGTTAAGCCACCTGTTGCGGAATTTGAATCCTGTACTTTTAGCTGCCCTATACAGCCATATACCCACACTATGTTAGGTTTTCCGTGTTAGTTCAGGTAGCATGGGACTCATACTCTTGTGGGTGTGGGCGTATGACTGTATGGACAGCTAGAAGTGATGAGGATTTGGAGTTCCCACCATGTTGTACTAAAATTTTTTTTCCTTCTTTTTCGCCTTTTCAACGTGTCAACCATGCATTTGCTGCGCCAGCTAATCTGTCTCTTATTAAACAGTAATGTCAATTTAGTCTCTCTTTTATTACCAAAAAATTGTTTCTGTATCTAACCCCCCCCCCCCTCCTTATAAATAAATTGCTTACAATCCCCTCCAAGTTTAAGGGATTACAGAGAGTAGTAAGCCATGGATCATGATCTCAAAGACGCTGTGAAAAGAGGTCAGACGTTTCTGGTCTCAAAATTATTAGCAGAAGCAAAAGAAACCCGTGTAGCAAAGATAGAAGAGGCAGCAAAGGTTGTGTTAGGATCTTATTCTGTATAACTTCCATATTTTTCATAATTTCCTTACTTATTGTAATAACTTGAGTAGATATTTCATTATGATTTTCTATTCTAGGAAGATACACACTGATATATATATTCACTAAACTTAACAGGTACTAAAAGCAGCAAAGGATGCAAAGAAGGCAGCAGTGCAGGTAGCAAAAAATTTGAAGGAAGGAAAGGCAGCTGCTGCAGGCGAAGAAAACGCATCTGATCAAGAAGCAAAGCATGCAGAGGAGGTTCTCGGCAGCGGGGCAGGAAGCAGAAAGGAGGAAAATAAAGCTAAGTCGGATTGGGTTAACTACCAATACCGGACTAATAAAAAGGGAAACACTCTCCTCCACATTGCTGCCGAGAAGACAACGTCGAAGTTGTGCAGATGATCTACGAAAAACTACCAAAAGAACTAATCAGAATAAAGACCCGGGGCGCCCTCCACATTGCTGCCTGGGCGTGCTAGTGGTCAGTGTCTGTTGGATTTGGCCCAAGCATTCGACAATGAAAAGAACCCATCAGAACGATATAGAACTGCAAAGATACTGAACAGATCTGGTAACACTGCCTTCCATAATGCTGTTCTTGAGGATCACCAGGAGGTGATTGAGGCGTTTACCAATTGGAACTCAGGTGTCATCTTCTGGAAGAATAGTCGCAACAAATCAGCAATTTATATAGCTGCTGAGCATGGACGGAAGGATTTGCTTGAAAAATGGTTGATCAATGAAACAGTGCAAACTCAATCTACCAAGAAGAATCCATAAAGGCCCTGGCGGAAGGACACCTTTGCATGCTGCCATCGCTGCTAGGAGTAGAGGTAAGTAGTTGCTCTCTCTAGAGTACGTCCCTGGGCATAAATTATCAAGTTAAATATGGCCCCTCCCGTCTCTCTTAGTGGATCTCTACCCCTATTACCTCCGTGTCCTCAAAATTTCTTCTCACAACTCATGATCACAAATTATCCTGGCCAACCTATGTCAAGTGGGTTATGAGAAGGAAAATTTTAAGGGCACGAGGATAATAGGGATAGAGGATCTGGGTTCCGTCTCTCTAGGTCTCCAACCAACTTCACTCGTTTTCCCCCTTCTAACAATTTCATTTTATTAAGCTACTTAGAGTCTATGTTCTCTAGTAATTTTTTTTTTTTCAAACTATTCAGATTTAGTTTTATGTTCTCGAAGATCTTATATTATGTGAAATTGCTTCATTGCTGCCGCAACACCATGCAGCCTACGGTTCAGATCTTTTGGTAATATTTAACTTTGAATCAAGTGTTAGAGATTTTGCCTCGACTGAAAGTCTTGATCTGAACCGTAGGTTGTACGTTAATGGGCAGCACCCAAGTCAAGCACCACATTATGAGATATTGATCTTATACCATGAGCTAACCGGCAGAGGTTATGTTCTCAAGTAATATTGGCTCCTCAAGTGAACCTCAGATACCATCTTGGATGATCGATATGTATAGGAATCGTTGTCAGCCGTTGGATTTTGAAATTACATTTTCTTACATCTAAACCCATTAAAGAAGTAAATCATTTTTCAATTTTCACCCAAATTAAATATCGAAAAAATGGAAAAGCAACTAGAGAAACCTTGTCACCTCTCACCGATTCGTTCATCTCTTCCAGATCTGATGTCCAATGCTGCACCTGATGACCAAAAACAGGCAAACGACCTGACATTAGTTGCCAAAAGGCAAAACCAATGGTGCATGGCGTTGTTCATTAAGTACCATGGACAAACTAGCCAACAAGGTGGAACCATGGCTGCAAGAGCCTTGCGGAAATCCAATTAGTTACCATTAAGTTAGTATAAAAAATGAATAAAATTTGAATGTACCATTACAGAATGGAAGACCAGATTCTCATGGCTGGATTTTCGCTTCTTGATATGGAGCCTGCATGTACATGACCAAATCAAATGGTTTTTTCAAGAATCTATATATAGATGAGTCTTTTACTTATTTCTTTCTTTTCATTAACTTCCACCTCTCAAATTATAGATTGCATCCATATTCTACTGGAGAAAATGAAGGAGCTTATTGATATAGCAGATGATACTGGAAGCAATCCTCTTCATTATGCAGCATCACTTGGCTATTCTGCAGAAGCTAGTCTGCATGTTGAAGGAGAAAGGCTCTTTTGCTGCTGCTTTTCAACCGGACGAAAAAGGCCTCTATCCCATACACATAGCAGCCAGCAAAGGCCATGTTGAAATGTTTTTAGCTATTGCAAGGGTTTGGCCTGAAGTGATTGATGCATTAACAGAAAAGGAAGACCAGAATGTTGTTCACCTTGCTGCTAAGAATGGGAGATCGGATTTAGTGCAGCATATGCTTGACAAATTTGAGAAGCTTTTAACTGAGAAGGATAGGATTGGATTCAGCACTGCCTGCATATGCTTGATCAATTTGAGAAGCTTTTAAATGAGAAGGATAATCGTGGCAACACTCCCCTGCATTTAGCCACCGAAAATTCACACCCAGAGGTTGTGAAGAGGATTCTGATGATTGCGGAGGACAAATTACTCAAAAAATTCAACCATGAAGGCCTGACAGCCCAAGATATTGCAGAGAAGAGGCAAATGGCTGATACAGTTTCACTGTCAGAGGTATGCACCAATATCTTCTCTTTGAATTCCCATGTTCTAGATGGAATTTTTATTTTAAGAATATGCTAGGTGTCATAAGACTTTCTCATCAATCGTCTTTAGGAATCTACGTACATTAAAGTCACAATTTTCTTTAAAAAAGCCAAAAAAAAAAATCAAAAAATAAAATAAAATAAAAAAGAGAGAGAAAAGGAAGGTCATGAACCCAGTGAAGTGGGGGTGTAATTTTTCCACTAGCCTTGTTATGCATGTGACCCAAATTCTTATAGTAGGATTAAAAGATTGACCCACATCTATATAACCCTGAATGACAAGATTATTATGATTTATGAGGTCTGTAATTGAAGCAAAGGGGTTGAGCAAGAGGCCCAAGAGGTTTAACTGTTTACTTGTTTACTTCATTAAACTCTCTAAATATGTATCTAGCATTCTCTTTAAGTGAGTTTTGCGAATGGCATTTTGGCAATTGGTTGAGAGATATTCACTATAATATTCTTCCTATATAGTGACATTTCTTCTTCGATCTTCACTCATGAATACAATCACCACGTTGATGTGTAAACCATGCACGTTAAATCTCTATGTTTTTTTTATTTATCTTTTGTTTCTATTGGTGATTTCTTGATGTTTCTTCTTATAAGCCTCAAAAATAGTTTTCTTTCAGAGGTGTTTTGATACTATTACACAATCTTAACTAGTGGCATCTTAACCCTAATCAATAATTTTTTTAATATGCAGTTACTCACTCTAACAACTTATAGAATTAATGTTGCATCATATGGTCGACATTCTCCAAGTACTGAGGAAAAGAAGT
The DNA here is from genome assembly GCF_041222555.1 of Hakea prostrata. Lineage (NCBI taxonomy): Eukaryota > Viridiplantae > Streptophyta > Magnoliopsida > Proteales > Proteaceae > Hakea > Hakea prostrata. The sequence continues at coordinate 31,191,907 of NC_142602.1, read as the reverse complement.
CAACAATAATCATGAAAGAGTACATGGAAAGTCACATAAAATTGTTTGAAGATCTTGATATTGTGGCAGCGCTAATTATCACAGTCGCCTTTGCTGCGGGTTTCACAGTTCCTGGAGGTTTCACCAGTGATGGCCCCTACAGAGGCATGGCAATATTGTTAAGGAAGCCTGCATTTAACGTTTTCATTATCTGCGATTCCATGGCTTTCTATCTATCTATCATTGTTGTGGTGAACAACATCTCTGCACGGTTGGCTAATAACATCTATTTGGTAACCATCGCGTCTAAAATTAGCTTAATATTGTTGGCTATATCTCTCATCATGACGGCAGTAGCATTTGCAGCTGGTTTGTACTCGGTGATACTAAAACTTGACTGGCTTGCCATTATGGTTTTAGTCATGGGAGGCACCTTTCTTCTATACATTGTTTTTCTTCTTCTTCTATTAGGATTGCGGAAGGTAACCTGGGTGTCTCCTCGCCTTAAGCACTCCATCTGGCGACTATTTATGCTTATGGTTAATAAGTAAGTCTGAATCACCTATTAGAGATTGCTATTATTCCTCTTTTCTTTGTTTGTTTGTTTGTATGTCTTCTTTTTTTTGTTTTTTTGGTGTTGAGGGGGGGGGGAATAAGGATTTGTTTGTTTGTTGTTGGTTGGTTGCCCCCGGGGGGGGGGGGGGGGGGGGAATAAGGAATTTGTTTGTTGAACACTATCAAATGCAAATGTAAGGTTTGGGTTTGTCTTGGATTTAATTGATATTCTTGTCGTTCACTTATATTCCCCTTCAAACCAAATTGGAATTGGTTATTTTTGTCTCATTCAACTCCGGATTCTAGGGTCTTGGTACAAGAATCAGGGATATCAAATCATCAAGAATTGGGAATTGTAATGATCAATTTCAATTCAAGTAATGCACTTCATCATCAAGCCAGTTTTGCTTCCCAATTCTCGAAATCATAATTGTATTGGTGTGAATTAGTTTATTCTTGAGAAAGCGCGAAGAGAGAGAAGACAATGAGATGGAGAAAGAGTAAGAAATGTAAACGATATGTCATCACAACCTAATGATCATCCATATGGACTATGGAGTACAAGAATATGGTTTAATAGTGCAATCAATTTTATTCCAACTACGGCAGTTAAGGCATCAAAGGACGCCAAAGAAGAGGAAGCTAAGGCAGCAGTAGTAGAGAATAGAGATAGACAGGAAAGAAAGCCCAAGGCACCATAGGAAGAAAATTCAGCTGAAGGAGTGAAAGACACAATAGAGGAGGCGCTTAGGGTAACAAAGGAGGCAGCATAAGTAGCAAAGAAGAATTACCATCAACAAGATTGATAACCAAACAAGAAAAAAGGAAATGGAAAAGGAAAAAGAAAAAAAAAAAAAAGTTGATGATGACACCAAAAAAAAAAACATAGGGTTTATGACCATCGGCTCTTATGGAGAGCCCCTTTGTAGATTGCCATCTTAGGGTTATGAGTTGGGGATCCAAAGGATTTAACTTTCCTTGTTAGAATAGATTTCCTTCTTGTTATATCTCCCAAGTCAAACGGGCCTGGATCTCTTGCCTTTGTCGTTTCAAGGTTGGTTTTCTCATGCGCATGCCACGCCTTGGTGTGTCCCTAAGGGTATCAATATGGTACTAAAACCGTTTAATCATACCGTACCATACCGTTTAAAACCGCACCGTACCATACCGATTTAAATTCGGTACGGTATGTACCGAAACCGTTTTTTGGAATTTGGTACGGTACGGTTATGGTTTTAGACGGTATACCGTTGGTACATACCGTATACCGTACCAATTACTGAATACTGAACCGTACCGAATACCGTTTTTAAGGTTAGTTTTGTAATTTTAGTTTAACCTTTAAACCCTAATAGGTGATCTTAACTAAGATGCTAAAGGACTATAGTTCTAATAGATGGTTCTTCCATTTCTGTAGATCTTAACCAATTAGTCTTTAAACAACTTGTGCTAATTTGGGATTGTATTTATATTATTTGTTTCCCCACCAAACAAGTTGCCTATTTGCCTAATAGCCATTAACCTCCTAGCAGTAAGAGCCAAGAAAGCATAGCGTTTCATTTGTATTTGCAATTTTCCAAGCATTTCAAGTATGAAATTTACATGGGTGTTTCATTATATTGGAAGCCTAAAAAAGTTGTCTTGTGTAGGAGAAAACAAACAAACATGTAGGCCACTTTGAATTTCAGAATAGCTAATGTTGTCTCCATTTTTTTTGTCTCATCCATGTCCTTTAGGCTATCTTAAGGGTATGTTTCCCCTGGCTGTTATTTGGTTTAATCAATCTCTTATCTTTCTCTTCTATTGGAGTGCCCTTCTAAATTAAGGTTCATTAGTAAAGTGATATGATTTTATACCAAATTCATACCGTACCATATACCGAACCGTTCCGTTTTTGTCATACCGATTTTATATCGAAACTGTATCGAATCGTTTTTAAAATACCGTTTTCATATCGTACCGAATTTATATGGTACGGTACGATTATGGTTGGACGGTTTGAAATGCGATACGGTATCATACCATACCGAATTACCGATACCATACTGTACTGACACCCTTACGTTTCCCTGTTTGGTTCATATTTGGTCTATCCGGGTGTGGTTTTATCAAGCTGTGCGGTTCGCTGGCTCTTGTCCTTTATTATCCAAGATTACTACAAAATATCATTTTCTTAGTGTTTGTTCTCCCTCTGCACATTTTCTTCCTATTAGTACCTTGTGAATGAAAGAGAGAGAAGAACTGATTATTGGTTCTCAATTTTTCTTCGTGATGATGATTGAGGACCAATGTCTGCCTCCTAATTCACATCCAAATGTTAACCTATGTTTCTTTGTAAATTTGGATTCCTTAGTGCTTAAGTATTTTTCTCGATGATGTGTGTATATTTTTGGGTCAGGAGTCAGATCCAAAAAATATCATTCTTGGCTCTCGGTGGGTTATATGGCTTAATAGTTCATAGACTGAATTTGATTGAAACTTGTGTTCCCTCCTCCATGCGTACAAAATTACGTTTAGTCACAAGAAAAATTAACACTGTTAAGTTAATTGACATCACTAACTAATGACAAAAATATATTTTTTACCAAATAAAAAGATAAAAATATCTTCATATAAAACTAAAAGAGACAAATATACAAAATACCTTGATATTTTTTTACCAAATATATTGTGTGGAAACCACATATATTGTCACACGACTCACACCTATAAATTAATTTAATCAGTTATATAAGGCTGAGTTTGTTTGCTGGAATAAATGTGGGGTGAGAAAAAAGGGGTGAAAAAATTCTTGAAAAAACAAATTTTTTCTTTAAATCCTAAAAGTGTAGTTTGCTTGGTTGCTTGGGATGGGAAAATTAAAAACAACTTTCTTTAATTTAAAGAAACTTGTCTGGTGAGGTGGCAAGCTAACTTTCCCACCTCAAGTCTTTTCAAAACTCCACAAAATATGTGGAACTTTGTGAAAAAAGTGTAGAAAAATAATAAGTGTGACCCAATTAATACTTTTCCACAAAATCCCTTCATTTGATTTCCTTCTCCTTCACCCTACTACACATGGGACCCCACATATATATTTTTTATTTCTTCTACCCCACCTTTGCAAACAAACACAGCCTAAGGGTTGTAAAGGTAATTCAGCCAACTAAAGGCAAAAATTCAATAATTAAATATGCTTTTCTTACTCATTATTAGGGTGGAGACAAGGTAGGAAGTTTCAGCGAATTTTGGGCGAAATTCGTTGAGTTCATCAAGGACGAAAATGAAAAGCGGGGCGAAATGGATATATATTGACTGAAAAATTGTTGAATGATCGCCGGATAATCATCGATTCTCCAACGAACCAGCGAAAGTCACCCAAAACTTCACGATATCTCTTTGTTTGGTTCAAAAACAAATTATTAGAGGTAGAAATTGATTAAAAGGAGTTGCAGAAATGAAGATCTGAACTAGGCAAGCTGTCTGATTGCTGGGAATGAGTAGGTTTCGTTTTCCCTCTCAGTTTGTTTTTATGCGAGTAGGTGCTTCAATGACCATTTTCATGCGAGTAGGTGCTTCAATGACTTGATTCCGCTTCACCTCGCTTGCTCTTTGGAGTTCTTCAAGCCTTTCTTCAAACCTTCCAACGACTTCCATGATTTCACCTTCAAGAGAAGATGAAATAGAAGTGCAGAATTACTTTTGGAATAGCTGAATAGGGCGTGGGCATGGGTTTTATGAAAAGTTGGAATTTGGAAACCCGTTAAAGTTGAAAGTTTCTCTCCTTTTTTGTCTTTATATCACATTAATTAATGGTAAACCACCTGTCCCCTATCACACATTAATTGAAGGTGTTTCACTTGTCTCCTTTGTGTTTTACAGCACACGTAAACAATTTTAACATGACACATCACGTACAGGTAAAATCATGATTAATTAATTAATAAATGAAAAGTGAAAACTTGCGCTAGAAGCCTCGAAAATCAAAGATTAATCAGCGAAATCTCACACTTTGGATGGAGGTTAACGGTTTGTTTTTTTTCTTTTCTTTCTTTTGTATCCATTCATGTGATTTCATAAGGTGTCATTTTCTTTCTTTATCTCCTCATGTGACTTATTCTCTCTCTCTCTCTCTCTCTCTCTCTCTCAAAGGCACTGTTAAGCCTTGAGTGAGAGTTTTTGTAATACTATTTTGGCAATAAGTTGAGAGATCTCCATCGTAATCTTCTCGTTATATGATAAAAGTTCACTTTTTTTGCTTGTGAACGTAACACATTGCATTAGTATATGATATTCATTAAATCTTTGCAAAACTAAAAATTACTTTATTAGCATCAAAGGTTACTCATTAGGTAATGACCAGTACATCTTATAATATACAATAAAATGAGCCAATAGAAGGATAGTGGAGTGATTGAGAACTCACCTCTTAGTGGAGAGATTGTGGGTTCAATCCTCCCCCCCCCCCCCCCTAAGTTTTATTATAAAATCTCTCTATTTTTATTTAAAATATTTTTTATTAAAAAAAAAAAAAAAGTAAAAATGTGGGGGTGTTTTTTTTTATATAATAAAATGATATACTTATCTGATGGTTACGATTCAGAGTGCAACACCCTGAGATGGACCCTAACCTTGGCCAATGGAGGGTTAGTGGAGTCGTTGAGAGAGAGCCTCGCCTCTCAGTGGAGAGGTTGTGGGTTCAACCCTTATGGGCAGCATATATAATATCCCCATCCCCAATTTCCTTATATATAAAAATCGCCTTTGTTACCAAAAAAAAAACCCTAACCGTGAACTCATTGTTTTTTTCTCATGCCAAGTACCTCTATCCTTTGACAAGCAACATGTCTCATCTTTTGCAAATATAATTGTTAAGGGTTTTCATCCTCCCCCTAGAGGAGTGTGTATGTGCCAAGAAAAATTTAGAAAAGAAAAAATATCTTATTTTTAATGATCTACTATCAATCCATCATGCATGTAGACCCTTGCA